>NW_027286069.1:42463445-42858445 GCF_022747635.1 Hetaerina americana | reverse complement strand
CCGGGTTTATTTCATTTTAAGACGAAATCATATCTTCTCTATTAATGGGAGAAGTTTTAGGTGGGTGCTATGCGAGCTACAATGGAAAAAAAGAGTGGGGAGAGGTGCGACACAAGAAAGGCGTCGCGGATCCCTCGAATATGCATGGGCTGCACAGCGGATAGAAATATCTGGGCAATTCGTGAGAATGGCTGAGTAATGGTCCCTAAGAAGGCAAGCCTTGGTTATCCCCTTGGAAACATGAGAAGCAATCTCGCAACCCCTCGCAGTATAGCTCCATCTCCCATCTTCCCCTGCCCCCATCCTCCAATGTGAAGCGAACTCCGACGGAGACCGTAAATGACAGGGCTCGATCAGGAGTTGGAAAGAGAGGAAGAAGTATTAGGTCTATTTCCTGCCCCTCCTCACCGCCACCATCACCAGAACCCCCTTCCACCACATCCATCCTCGCCTTCCCCACAAACTACTCTCCCCGGAATGGCCTCCACCAACAGGTGTTAGTTTTCTTCCTTCCTCCTTCTCCCTACTCCCCTTTCTCCCCCCCCCTCAGATCTTTCTCCTTTGCTGCTCACCTCTATCGCTCTCATCCCCGGTATTTTACCCATTCCCCAAACCAACTCGACTCTTTATTCCACCACTCTAGCCTTAAAAAACGTGCGAATGACAAAACTATAATAGGAAGGAGAGAGGAAGCATTGAAGGGAAGAGGTTTCAAAGAACTAGCCTCCCTCGCTTAGATTAGAAGGTGTGTGTTTGTGTGACTCAAGAATATTTTATTCACACCGCGTGATCTTGGTTAACTAAACCCACTATGAAATGTAGAGTGGTGTTGCACGGCTATGTTTATAACACTCACGGAAGAGAATTTATTTGAAGGGATTCCTTCGCGATATGGGTTCAGGGATGGTTGGTGGGTGCGTTTTCGCAGGGAGAAAATCGGATAAGTGTTCCTAATGGAATGTATAATACACTATTTCCATTTATAAATGTATAATACTCTATTTCCATTTATGCATTATTTTCCTTTTAGGGTTACATTGTCTGATAAAATATATGCAAGAAGTTACTTCTTCAACATTAAGTTTCTGAATGCTGGGGGAAAAGATTTATGGGTAAAGAGTGGCAAGGGAATGACTGCAGGACAGCCCCATTTTTCGATTGAACGTCTCGAAATCTCCAAAGGTGGAAGGAATCGAATGACGGAGGGAGTCAGGGTAAGAGAAGCTATGTGTAGAGGAGTTTCCACTTCATATTCATATCAGTGTTTATAATATTATTATTAGGTAATCTACCGTTAAAGGTAGGTTTTTGGATGGGTGCAACTACCAAATAAATATTTTGTGACTCCTAACAAAGCACAAAATCCAGTATCCTACTCTGCATAAGGTCCCTTTTGATCTCTATGTACTTTCTTCCTCCCTTCATCCCGTCCAACATCTCTATCCTGTTCCTTCCCTTTCCTCGTTTGCCTAACATTCTCCCCTAAATTACAGTCTTCAACATACCACTGCCGGTCAATATGCCCCTCATCCATTTTTCCTGCCTCCATAGGATTTCTCCCAACAAACCCCCCTCATCGCCCACGATACCAAGTACTTCCTCATTTGTTTTCTTCTCTGTACATTTCACCTTCACCATTCTTCTCCACACCCACATTTCAAAAGCCTCCAGTCTACGTCTATCCTCCTGATCCAATGACCACATTTCCGCACCGTACATAGCTACGCTCCATATCAAAGTTTTTACGAGTCTTTTCTTAATATCCTTACTCAACGTCCCTGCTCGTAAAAGCCTCTTTGCCTAGCGCAATTCTTCTCCTTACGTCCCTACCACTTTTACCGTGTTGGTCCAAAACACTACCCAGATATACGTAAACTGTTCTACCTGATCTAGTTTTTGCCCTCCTATTTTAATGCAGAGCTTAGCTTTTCTTTTTCTGAAAAACTGCATAACATTTGTTTTAGTTATGTTGATTCTGATCCCATATCTGTCGCACTGAATTTCTAATTCACTCAGCAATGCTTGCAACCCCTTGGCTGACTGACAAACTAAAGCTTGGTCATCAGCAAACCAAACTGATTTTACGAACTCTTTGCCCACTTTCATTCCTACCTCCAGTTCTTCCCATGCCTCTATAATCATTTCCTCTGCATACAGGTTGAACAGCAACAGTGATAAATTGAGTAGCTTCAGGCGTGATGTGGTGGAAGTCGAACATAATGAATATGAAGCCCTCTCCACCCCTTCCGGAAGGTATATAAGCTTGAACATAACTTCAGTTGGTTACCTGATGATGATGTAATACATCGAAACCCGGTCGTAAATAAAAATATTTTTATCAAGTGGAAAAGTGCTACGATCAGTTATTCAGCAACAGTGATAATGGGCAACCCTGCCTTACACTTTTCCTAACACTGCCCATCCGGTTTCCCCTATCCCCACTCGCACCTGAGCAGTCTGAGACATGTACAGGTAGCGGATTAGCCTCCTTTCCCTCCAATCTATTCCTATTTTCTGCTATATACTCATTGGTTTTTCCCAATTCACTCTATCAAACGCTTTTTCCAAATCTATGAAACAGGCTGATACCTCCTGGATGTGTTCTATATTCCTCTCGATTAATAATCTCATTACTGCAATGGCATCACGCGTACCTCTCCCCTTTCTAAACCCAAACTGATCATCCCCTAAGTAATCATTTAACCCACTCCCAATCCTTTTGTTTATGATCCTGAGAACAACTTTAGCTCCGTGGGATATCAAACTCATCGTCCTGTAGTCCTCACACGATGTAGCCTTTACCTTTTTCGGAATAGGAACTAAATCTGATATAACAGTCTTTTCAGATTCTCAACTATGAGGAAGGAATCTGAAGAACTCAAAGTTCTTCAGATTCCCTCCTCATAGATACTACGAATCAGCCCTTATAGCCTTTTCCTCCCACATTTCCCTAAACATTTCAATAGTTCCGCGGGAATGTTATCCACCCCTATGGCCTTTTTTAGTTTCATCTCCCTTAATGCCCTTTCTATCTCGTTGTCTAGTATGCCTGGACCTAAGCTATCTTTCTTTATGTCATGTTCCTTTTCTATAACTACCTTTGTTGGTCGAAGTTCCTCACTATATATTTCTTCTATCTCTGTTGTATCTTTCCTGTTTCAGCTATTATCTTACGTGCCTTATCATTAACTTTCAGCATAGATCTTACTTTCATATTTCCCGATAAAGATTTCCTCTGCTGTACAGCGCACCAATTTCACCTTTCCTCAGCAAACTTTCCATATCCTCACATTGCGTCTTCCACCATGCTTCTTTTGCTTTATTTGTCGCCCGCCTCAATGCATTATTTAAATCTTTGTTATTCATTTTGCCTAACTCTGTTTTACATTCTTCCATTTTCTCCTCCCATCCTTCTATGTAATCATCTCATCCGAGATCCATGGTTTCCTAGTCCTTTTCGCGTTAACGGTTCCAATAGTGTCATTTGCGGCTTTAGATTACCCTTTCTTAATACTTTCCCATTTTTCTTTGATGATACTTAGCCTTTTACCGTCCTCCATGATTTCCTCAACCGCGTGTGTGTACTCTCTCCTTTTCAATCTATTTTCTAACCCGTCGCTCCTGCCTAATCTTTTTAAAACGGACGATACATTTCTTAACAACTAAATTGTGGTCAAAGAAATTCCAAAAATTGCAAAATGATGGGTTTGGGTATTTTTGGGAGGAGATAAGACCTTTGAATTGTTACCTATGTTAGTTGTTTTCTATTGTGCCGTCCAAGTATTATATATACTACCTTGATCAAAAAGTTCCCGGAATAACCACCGTGTGGCGCTCCCATCGTTCCGATTTGAGTTCTGTTTTTTTTTGTTAAATTGGTACATCTGTTGTTGATATTCCCTTTAAATCTTAGTGTCATAACTTGACATTTGCAAAAGTTACGTAGCCAAGAGTACATCTATCTCTGTGTGTGTTGGCGATTTTTTACAATTGCAGAAATGGATTTAAATTTGCAACAACGAACTTGTATTAAATTTTGCGTAAAAAACGGATTTAGTGGCGCACGGACGTTGGAAATGTTGGAAAAGTGTTTCGGCAACGATTCTCTAAAAAAAACGGTCGTTTACCAGTGGCACGAGCGGTTCAGAAGTGGTCGTGAGTCAATCGAAGATGATGAACGCAGTGGCAGACCATCGACATCGAAAGTCGGTGAAAAAATTGATAACGTAAAAGAAATGTTGGTCAATAACCGCAAATTAACCATCAGAGAAATAGCGGAGGACTTGAACATTGCCTATGGATCCGCCCAAGACATTGTGGTTAATGATTTGGGTTTCCGTCGTGTAGCAGCAAAGTTGGTGCCAAAAGACCTCAATTTCATGCAAAAAAGAGACCGTGTTGACGTCGCAAAAGACATGATTTGCGAGGCTGAATCCGATCCCACATTCATCAAAAGGATCATTACTGGAGACGAGACGTGGGTTTATGAGTACGACACGCAATCCAGACATCAGGCAAGTGAATGGCGTTCACCAAATGAGCCGAGACCAAAAAAACCACGTCGTTTTCAGTCAAAAAAGAAGGCAATGCTGACGGTTTTCATGGATTACAACGGTGTAGTGCATCATGAATTTTTGCCAGAAGGCCAGACAGTAAACAAAGAGTATTATTTGGGCGTTATGAGACGTTTGCGTGAAGCAATTCGCCGAAAGAGACCAGAAATGTGGGCAGAAAACTCGTGGATTTTGCACCATGATAACGCACCGTCGCACAGTGCTATCATTATTCGTAATTTTTTGACGAAAAATGCAACAAATACCATCCAACAGCCACCGAATTCACCTGATTTGGCTCCCTGTGACTTCTTTCTGTTCAATCGAGTTAAAAAACCATTACGGGGAACGCGTTTTAGCAGCCGAGAGGAAGTAATGGAAAAATCGCAGGAAGCACTGATGGACATACCGAAAACCGAATATAAAAAATGTTTCGAGGATTGGATCAAGCGCTGGCGTAAGTGTGTTGCAGTCGATGGGGATTACTTTGAAGGGGACAATATAGATTTAGATGAATAAACTTGTATTTTTAATTTTCTGAATAAATTCCGGGAAATTTTTGATCAAGGTAGTATGTATGAAATACTTGTCATTTCAAAAAATTCTTATTCCACTTTTTCCAAAACGTTAATAGAATTACACAGCATCTGAATCGAAGACTATTGTTATTTTCGATTAAATAGTTTCGAAAATTGAATTTATTAGTTTGGAAGATCTAAATATTGCTCTTATTAGTAAATAATTACCTTCTTCTTCAACAAATATTTCAACTTTTTGCTCCTAAACAATTCACCGCTTCACTACTTATCTTCCCCTGCCGCTATAGAGACGACTGTCAGAGTTACCCAGTATATATATATATATATATATATATATATATATATATATATATATATATATATATATATATATATGTATATACACACATACACACTGATAGAGATTTTTAAATGTAGAAACGCAAAGAAAGGGTCCTCACATATCTTGTTTTTACGTCTCCACGGCGCGGGGGGAAGGGTGAGGGGAGCCGAGGTAAGGGACGAAGATGAAATGGACAAGGGGTTGGAGGGGACTTTTGGGGGCTTTTGGTTGGACTAAATATATATATATATATATATATATATATATATATACATACGATAAATACAGTTTTCAACCCGAAGATCGGTTTGGAAGGTGATGGTAGTTCACCCAGTACTAAGCCCGACGGCGTGTGAAATTCACACACCTGGGTTGGGTGGACGGTTCGATCCCTGTTCCGGTTATGGTTTCCCAGGAATATCTGGTACCCGAAAATCACATAGCTTGGGAGGAGCTGCAGGTGTCCACCGGAAACCGACCCACACTGACCTATACCTGAACGGGAGAAGTCATTATCATACCGCACAAAAGAGAGGAGTGATTTCTATACTCGTCCACCGAGCTACTTCAGTTTCGGACCAAGAGTACCTGGAGGCGGAAATACATCACCTAAGGAAGACGATCTACCAGAATTAGTATGGGACCCGGGAAATCAATATGGTCCTTAAAAGGACCTTCACAAAACCTGGAGATAGGAAAGAAGAGGCAGAAAATCCTGTTGCCAGAGCCTGCATCTCGTTTGGCTCTACGATTTCTAATAAAGCCTCAAGGATATTAAGGAAGTAAAAGGTAGAAACTATCCACAAACTACTGATTGAAGACCTGGGGAGTGTACCGGATTCCTTGCAAGTGCGGCCAAGCATACATTAGGGAGACCGGCCTTACCATAGAAACACGCCAAAAGGAACACTGGAGGTGAATCAAGTTATTCTACCCAGCGAAATCTGCGGCCGAACATTGCCTCAATAACCACCGCAGAATCAACTTTACCGGTACAAAGAGGCTATGCCACGCCAACGGCTACTGGGATCGCGTGGTGAAAGAAGCCGTACAAATCCGACTAGACACCAACAATTTCAACAGAGACAACGGCTTCCAAGTCAGTAACACCTGGAAGCCAGTGTTAAAGACGGAGCACATTAACGCTTCCGACCAATCAGGGCACACCTGAGCCTTGGCGGAGAATATAAATACCTGGCCTTTTTCATGCTCTGAACTTCACCCTGAAGACGATGGCAGAGTCAGCCATCAGAACGTCGGTGTACTGCAATCTGACCCGGTGGGAAACCCGAGAGAACTTCTTGAAAGCTAAATTATTGTTTAATATGACAGGATATAGCTTACTGTGCCCGTATTGGCAAGGTGGTATTTCAAGAGAAGAGGAACCTACCCTTAACTTTCTAAATTTGCTCTATCTAATATAATAAGGGTATCTAATCTTATATTTAGATATTTTAATACTGCTGTTATTGGTAGGATAATTTAACGGGAAACATGAAAGTTGGTTGGGAAAAGGTTGTATTAAGGATGGGGGAAGAAAGACTAAAATATATTTGAAAAGGAAACTCATCTGCAACTATTTACGATCCTTCTTCTTTCAAAGCGCTTTTGGAAATGCTATCTTATCGAGGAAAGTGAACCTTCCTTCCTTTTTGGTTGGGGTTGGAAAAGAAATGGAATTTACAAATCGCCAATTCCTGCAATATGTTCCGATTGAATAGCATTTCTGCACTCTATATGCCTCCCCTTCCGTTCTTTACCAGAGCCGACAAAAATTCGTCCTCAAGGCTCAGGGAAAATATTTTGATAGTTACGATGCTATTTGCCTCTTTTACATACAAGTATTGAGGGAGATTCAAAAGCCTTGTGAACGTTTGAGTCACCTAAATCCATGCTGATTGAATACGGAGAAAGATGTCATAAGAATTTCATTGGCGAGGAGAAGTGTAGCTTTTTATCTGTGGGATACATTCTTTTGCAAGAAGTTACGTATGGAAATAATTTACCCTCAAAATAAGTAGCTATGTCTTCCCTGCATTACTCAGTCCGGAAAGAAGAAATGAAACATTTTTAAGGTATGCAATAAGGTTTTTCTAAGAGTTTTAAATTTGGTAGAGTGATTGAAATGAAGTATTTACATGCTCGCCCAGCGCAATCTCAGAATATAATATCTGCAGGATAAATTTTAATCAGTTATTACTTAATAATGATAAATACCTAAAACATTAGGTAGACAATTTATATTTGTGTGTATAGTAAATCTTTGGATTTATCATAATTGCATTAGACTTCACATCTCAATGTTAAAATTCAGTTTTTAGCTGAAGAGCTTTCTACTAAAAGAGTTTCATAGTTCATTAATGGTGGAAAAGAAACCAGGGTATTTGATATCTTAATCTTGCATAAGTACATTCCAGATATCGAAGGCATATCATTATATTTTGATCATGTAGTTTCCCATATTTTTCATGGAAAAACCCATTACCTTAAATTACCTTACATATATATTATATGAGGAAAATTCTTTGACAAATAGGAAATGGCATCACCTTTCTAAAGCATGTTGAAAGATTGTGATTGATTTCGCGAGGAGGAACTTACGCGACATAAATTATTTCCAACAAGCATGCAAATAGGCCAATTCAATGTGAAGCTGCTACAGAGTTAAGTTACGGAGAAAAAATATTACTCATGATTTGATAGTTTGCTCTTTCAAATATTCTTGTAGATTGCCTAAAATTATTTTGATTATACGTATGTCTTGCACCAGCTCATTCAATAACTGATTCGATATCTGATTAGCTTTTACTTATACCAAATTCAAGGAATATCTATTCCCTTGCATAGTGATACCATTTCTTATGAATAGAGGCGACGCAAATTTACATTTTAGATTTCATGACTCGTCGGAAATTTTATCACCAGGTTTTTTTAAAAAAGCACTTATATATATTGAATGAGTACCTCGAGACGGAGTCGTTCAAGTGCGTCAGGAATCCCGTACTTCTTGACTGGTGTATGGAGTTTTAAGACATGAATGACCGTTAGAACCTTCGTTGAACATGCGTTTACTCTTGTTGAGTGTACTCCTTCAGTAAATCATGTTCCTGAGAGGATGAATTAACGTTATATTACCGGCCTAAACCACCTCAATAGTTCACTAGAAGTGTGATAAATGAATGCACTCTTACTGACGTAAAAACACCAGCTAGTTTTGGCACATCGGATTTGATACAAAAACTCTTACTTTCTGGTTTTCTCCCTGCATTGGTGGGATTTATAACTTCAGAAACTAAAATGTATATCAGATGAAAATTTTCAGGCTTTAAAAATGTTTGCTGTATGCCACTATTGAAATAATTTAGAAAAATAAGTCTTATGGGTTGATTATTTAACAGAAAAATATTACGTAGGGAAAAGTATTACAATAAAGCCTCATCCCATCCATTAATTGTGGATGGCTTGGGTGTGGTGACATTCATGGAAAAATCAACACAGTTTATGGGTGAATAAATCTATTTCATTATCATGACATAGAAAAGAGTAATAAAATAATATCCCTTCCCTCTTGCTTTTTGAAAGTCATGGAATGATGCCTACGATATATAGGGGTTGACGGCTTTACGCTAGGTAGTGTAAAGCAGGAAAAATATTTTCTTTCAGAGAGTAAGTGGTTTTTTTTAGATTTTTCCTTTATATGCCCGATAATAATTGAAAATCTTTAATTACAAAATCTCCATTACAATAAGTTTTAATGCAGCGTATGGTGTAAAGGGCTTGTATCACTGCCGCTAAATGGAGAAATGTTTTTAACATTTATAATGGCGTCGTAATGTACGAGAACAGTATGGTCAACCGTTTTCTCCGTTCACCTGGTTTAACACCCATAAATACTTGACATCAATTAAGTGAGGCATGCATTTATGCTCTCATTGGTATGGGAAAATTGAGCTCGTGGGAGTGAAAGTTCCAAGAATGAAAATGACCAAAGGACGATGAATCCAGGAAGCTATACATACATTAGTGTGACACCTTGCTGCTGTAGACAGGAGAGTTCCTAAGTTTTACCTAACTTTTTTTAAAAGTTTTCATTGAGATATCTGCAAATACTATATACAATTTCATTTCGTCTCGATCCCGTTTCAACGTACTTCTCTCAAAATGCTTGTGATGAAGCTAGTGAACGGAGCGAGAAAACTTTAAAATGCAGATAGGACAAGTTCCATCACTCTCGCATGACCCATGGATTTAAAATGCGGCCTCCCAAGATGTCTAACGGTGTGGCTTTTTTTAGAGTTTTCTCTTTCTTTCTGTGAGAACTTGAAGAGGTGGATACGTGTGGGCCGTATGATTTTCCTTTGGATATCTCGAATATTCGGGGAAGAAAAACAAATGCGGGACGCGGAGGAACAGAGCCCGCCGCGCCCTCATATTGCGGCGGTGAATATATTCTCGGGCGGGTCATGAGGGAGATGAGGGGGTGGGCGTGGTGGAGGGTCACGGGAAGGAGGAGGCGGAGGAGAAGGGTAAAGGGGGTCTTCGGAATGGCGTCATGGGAGGCTTTTGCGTCAAAGGGCCCAAACAAAAAGCATTCCCAGAAGAGAAGGAAGGCGGTCGAAGAGTGGAGGGATGGAGAATGGAAATGGGCGAAGGTTGGAGATGTTGTGGCGGGGGAAGTTAGACGGTTGGGAACGGGGGTACGAGATGGAGATAAGAACAGTTGGCGCAAATCGGGAGAGGGCAGCCAACCTCCTCTATTTTACCTTTTGCAGAGTGAGAAGGAAAAACTAGTTGTGGAAGTGAGGTCAAGGAAAAAGCATTCGAAGGTAGAGCGAGTAGTAAAGCGTTTTGTTGGATGACGAAATGTGGAAACAAATGACCAAGGAAACTTATGAATGATCAAATGGAAAATTCACCAGATGTTTGCCAAAAGTCATAATAATAATAGTAATTTTGCAAAGGTGTCGAGGGCATCGATCGCCATTCTCAGGCGGATAACCGTTACAAAAGATATAGATCGCCAAAAGGTTGTTTATTTTTCAATCACCCTGGGGATATAATATCGTCCTGTCTATCGTCCCGTCCTCACAGGAATTCACTGCATATGATGTTTCTCGGTTGATTTTAAGACCTCTGAGCATGACGGTGGAAATTTAGATCTGACATCTTTTTTTTACTTAACAGCTTTTACGAGTTTGCATGTAGGTACAAAAATTCCACTTAGTATATTATTTTTTGGATGGGAACTAATTTTGATATAACGAAAGCTTCCAGCTTAATTTATCCCACATAACTACTAAAAAGTAGCTTATTATAAATATTCCTTCCAAGTTTTACTAAAATTTTAAGTAGTTGCGGTAATGTTATCTAACTCCGCGGCCATATTTTATTTAAATTCCTTATTACCTTTCTATCTTGCAATCAAGTATGCCTGGACCTATAATGTTCCCAGCTACGTTATGTCTATTTCTATGTCTAAAATTGCTGGCCATATCTTTAGCGTATAGATCTTGTATGTATTCTCTCCACTTCTCTTGAAACGTTTCTGATTCATTTAATAATTTCCCTGACTCATCGTTGACTGTTTGTACGAATTTTTTCTTCTCATGGTACCTCCTGACAGTGCTTTCAATTTCCTGTGCATCGCATCAATTTCACCCTTTCTTTGTAAAATTTCCACATTCTCATATTGCGTCTTCTACTACGCTTTCGTTCGTCATTTTCTTACTTTCCCGCTTCAGTTGTTTGCTCAAACTTTGTTACGTCTATCTACCATATCCTGAGTTTTTATTTATTCCATTTATTTCTTTCGTCTATCTTCCGAGTCATCTTGTCTGAAATCCATGGCTTATTTATTCTTATCAATAATTTGCCTGTTATAGTTTTTATAGTTTTGTTTGAAGATTTTAATATCTTTAATTTTTGAATTGCACTTGGATAATGTTTCCACATGTTTTGTTTTGTTAGGAGCGGAAAAATAAACGTATCTTTTATCTGTGTCTACCCAAAAATTACCTTAAACGGTAGAATATCATTGACAATAATCATGTTTTATAATGTTAATTTAAGGTGTTTAAATTTTATTGGTAGTTTTTGAACGGAATCTAAGGACTTCAATCTTATGCGTATGGTAATAATTTCCTAAAATTTGCTCAAGATCAGTATTTACACTTAAGCTATTCGTTAGAAGCAAAAGCGTGGAACTAAACAACATATGCAAACATATACAAGTGCATATTAGTTCCGATATGTATATATCAACTTGTATAGGCATGCATACATGATGTGTGCATTATACCATGCTAAATCTAATCCCTTTAACAGTTTCTATATTTAAGACATTATGGCAAGTTTTTGTTGCTAATAAGTCCAGAATAATATTTACTCTAGTTGGTGAGTTGAAACTTTGATTTATAGAGTTTCGCGTAGGAGAGTGTGAACGCAACGCGCAGGTAGACGAATTTGAGAACTTTTCGTGTTCCAATGAGTTCTTAGACATTCAATTATTCACCGATTATTATGATTCGTTTTTTGAATTGAAAAGCTTTAGATCTGGCTGTCTATATCTAATAAAGAATGAGCGCTATGTTCTTTTTCATCTTAGGCGCTCAATTATTAAATTGGTCTGAAGGAGTCTAAGAGCAAACTCCATTTCCTGCCCTTCTTTTCAATTCTTATAATCGGTTACGCCTATGGCGGGGCCTTAATTGACATCTCTTTACCTCTGAAATTCCCTCCAACATTGTCTTAACCAAATTATTATAGCGTAGGACACGTCCTTTTAGTCTTATCCTTCTGGTTTTTATTTCCCTCCAGATGTCCATCATACAGCTCATCATACTAGGGAAATCTTATTCGTAAGGTGGTCTTAGAGTGGTCTCCTCTTGCCTTCTTCATCTTACGTCATTGGTCATAGAGACTCTTCTGCCTCTAGCCGCAATTTCTCATTTCAAGGACAGGTGGGTGTCCTTCTTCTTACAACTCTTCCGTCCTCCAAGGAGGTCGTTGACTCTTCTTGGTTGTGTTACCTTATTCTGGGATTCACTCAGTCCATGAGATTGTCAATTACTACTTTCACATGAATGTTGCCTCTCTTTATCACTTCTTTGTCACTTGGAGGTGATTGTCAGGATTTTCCCCTTATCAAGCCTAGGATCATGGTGGCATTCCCTATGCTCTCTGATACTTGTACTTTAGAGAGGGCTAGGGTCTGCCGGTTTGTAAAGTACATAATTGTAGTCTTTTGAATCGAGGAATTTCGATTAATATTCAAGCACCAAACGTTTTTTAAATAGTTATCTGGATTAATTCAACTCTAGTTTCGCACAAACTTTTAATTGAAAACCTGTATATTAAAGCTACGGTTAAGTATTAACAAAATCTTACACCCGTTATAGCGAATAGATTTGAGTAAAATATAAACAAAATTTATGAACTCACTTCTTTTGAGAGAATAAGGTTAGCCGAGGCTACGAGCTCATTCGAGTCTATTACTATTCCACGGATAAATCATTCTTGCCTTGCTTTTCATTGCCTTTAGCCTTGCTGTTTCTTTGCATTATCGTTTTCCTGTTTCGATGGAAACGCAAATAAACATAAACAGTCCCCGCAACACTGCTGTATCAGCCACATCCCTCACCATGTATTTTAAATAAAAAACGTCCGCGACACATAATTTACAATGCACTGACTCGTTAATTCCTTTTTAAATCAGGCGCTCTCTCTAGATTTATTTCATTGAGTGATATTTGTGAAAGATCCACTTACTATCACGTCACCACGTCAAATCTGTGCGTAAATCGACCTTGCCAAGTAGGAAATTGACGCATTAGTAAATCACTTCGTAATTTTTGTATAAGGGTTCTCTAACAGTTGTGTTCACTCCTTTTACAGAGCATGTGAGACAGAGGAAGCAACACGGAGGATGAATCAGGGTGCTCTCGAATGGAAACGAAAGTGGACGAGCTGTTTTTTTAAGAAGCCTGATTTTCTATGAGGCCTTGTTTCAGTTTGACAAAAATAGCAATACAAGGCTTGCTATTTATATTTTGAACCTTGACCACACTAAGTGCTTTAGGCGTTATCTGAAGTTTCAATCTGAAAGTTTGACCTTTTTAACGCTAACTTTCTTCAAACAATTTGTCATTTGTCATTTGATCATAACTTGTGCTGTTTTCAGTGACGACAATTTTGTGTCAGCAAAAAAATGGAGTTAGCTCGTGAAAACTTTCGTGCGATACTTTTTGACGACTTTCTACGTGGATTATCAAGACATAAATGCATTAATCAACTTACTTCCTCTTTTGGCGATGAAGCTCCATCCTTTGCCACTGTGAAACGCTGGTGTAACGAATTCCATCATGACCGCCGTTCGCTCTGCGACGAAAATCGTGAAGGTCGTCCAAAATCAGTGGTTGTGCCAGACCACATTGATGCTGTGCGAGAACTAGTAACGGAAGATCGTCATGTAACTTATCGTGAGATTAAGGCATCCTTGGGGATTATTACGATGAGCATCAATAAGATATTGCAAGAAAATGTAGCTGTGAAAAACATGTGTTCGTGTTGGATGCCGCATAATTTAACAAAAGCTAAAAGAGATGCTCATGTCCATTGGTGCAAAGAAATGCTCTAGAAATACAATCACGGTTAATCAAAAGCTGTGCCGTATAACACCCATGCAGGGGACCAATCTAGGATCTATGCGTATTAGTCCGAAACAAAAGAGCAATTCAATGTATGGGCCTTCCAAGGCGAGCCAATTCCAACAAAAGTGATTCGTGCACGAAGCAAATCGAAGCAAATGATCGCTTGTTTCTTCGGAATGATTGAACATGTGGCAACCTTACCGTTTAAGCAACGTAGAGCCGTGAATTCTGAATGGTACACGAGCATTTTTTTGCTAGAAGTGCTTGGTGAAATACGGAAAAAGAAACGGCAACGAAGGATCATTATTCATCTTGAAAATGCAAGCTCTCACAGATCGGCTGAAACAACTACCTATTTGACTGGCCAAAACGTCGAATTGATGGGTTATCCTCCGTAAAGCCCTAATTAAACACCAAATGACTTCTTTTTACTTCCTTTTATCAAGAAAAATTGCGTTGCCAACGTTTTTCGGCGCCTAAAGAAGCCGTTGATGCATTCAAGAACCATGTTTTGGAGGGACCTCAATAAGAGTTGAAAAAGTGTTACGAAAATTGGTTCTAGTGTAAAGGTGTAAGGATTATCATGGAGAATACTTCGAAAAACTATTAAGCCATTTTCAATAATAAATTACATTTAATTATTTGGCTGAAAATATAAATAGCAACCCTCGTACGTATTACCGGCAGATAAAACGTGATATGTTTTATTTTTTTATGTGTTATAGGGAAATTCTATTTATTTTTCGAGTGAAAATATGTAGAATCATCCCGATGCAAGAGTACGCTATGTGATTATATGATTGCTGGATTAAGATATTAAGTAAGGCAAGTAATTTCAGTTATTAGCTAAGGGAAATGTAGGCTTTAGATTGGGATGAAATGAATGTTCGTTTGAATGAAAATACTTTGTAACTTCCATACAATTTTTATTCGTACTACCGGTTTCAACGCATCGGCGTCCTCATCAGGTACCTGAACATGAACCTCCACAAAGTTGAGCCCGAGACCATAGAATTCATGAAATGAATGGATTGGTGTTAGAGACAGAAGTCTGTGTGCTATGGGAGTGATACTTTTATTAAGATTGATAGATTAGCAATATTAACGGGTTTTAAATATTAAACAAAAATATTTTAATCAACTTTTGACCGATAAAATTCAAACAGAGCTATCATTGATCTCATGCTGTCATGCAGCAGAATATTCTACCAATAGAGTATGCACAGACGCTAAGAAAACATTGTCAGGAGCCAAACCTCACAGAATTAGAAACCTATAATTAACAGTCTTATTATGGGTTGCCCGTGTGCATTTTTTACGGTTTATCTCGATAAGGAAAGATAATGATGGTAACAGTGCAATTCCGAGTTACAGAATTGGCATCAGGGCGATTCGACTATTTACCACTAGTTTACTCTTGCAAGCCATAGCCGCTAAATGTGATCCCTAAAGAGTTTTTGAATCACTAATGCATGTACAATCTGCGACAATTGTTATAAAATGAGAAAATAAAATAGCAAATATATATATATGCATAAAAATAAATAAATAAATAAATAAATAAATATATATATATATATATATATATATATATATATATATATATACACACACACACACATATATAATATACGCGAGTATTTTTTAAGAAAGTCTTGTGAATGTGAATAATAATTTAAACGAAGGAGCGAGGTATCGCCAATTAACAGAAAAATATAGAAATGCATACAAATGACGCACACGCACACTTATTCCTTCTTGTACATGCATGATGATTGGAAGAATAATTCAATAAAGAGACACAAAGTTTCGAGACGCATTACGCTTGGTTTTGTCTTTTCAAGATTTCTAATATTATGTTCAACTGGAGTTTGCCACCCGAAATCATAAATTAAAGAGATAAAAATCTGTTTCAAAAAAGTTTTTTCTTGCTAACTGGTCAACCTAACAGGCTGTAAAATATCATTGGACGCGTCGCATAAGGAGAGATTGAGGGGTTTTGGACCCTTAATGAAAAACAATAATCGCCCCAGGCGTTGTAAACAAAAGGATGTAACGTCAAGCTTACCCATAGAGGCGAATTATTCGAGAGCGTATAGATGCGTGATGAGGACAGATTCGGAGATTGAAGTAGGTAAAACAAAGGGCTTGCTCAAAAGCGGGTCGCACAAGATCACCTTCCGTTTGACGCGCTGTTAATTTGTCGTAAATCGAATTGCCATATTAATCAGGCACATCCCAAGCACTCTCAGCTTTAGTGGTATGTGCTGCTGATATCTAGCAAGGTCATCCGAGGCCTGATTATTCGACGGAATGAAAGGTGGAACATGTTTAGGTTATCTACTCGTAATAATAGAGGTTCATAAAAGATTTGAAGTGATGAAATATCTTCTGGTCCGGTAACATGAAAGTATTTTTTAAATTGTAAATACGTACAGAAAAGCACGCAGTGAGTGAATGATTGTGGCTACCAGTAATAAATCCACCATTGTGAGGTGAATCCATGGTGGTATGGAAGTTATTCGAATTAGTTTATGTCGTGGATTAGTCACTATTAGTTGTTTTAGTCAATATTTATGTAAAAAATTATTATTTTTCCTCAATAAAGTCTCTCAATGTACAGCATTGACACAGCTACTGGTTCCCATAAGAGTTGCACAGATAAGTTATTGGAATGGCACACCACAAGCATGTAAACACTAGTTGAAAGAACCTTTTATTGGATTTAGTTTTAGCGTTAGTTTTGATGGACGATAAATGTTTTTTCGCTGCTAATTGAAAAGGATAACATCGTAATTAGAAAATTTAGTGTGCTAATGGCTTATATGCTGCTGCACCTCATAGTTATAGTCAAGGATTTACAAAGGTTTTGTGGAGGCACAATAAAATTTTATTTTTTACAGCATTAAGATACGTATTAATAAATTATTCGAATGATTGAGATTAGTCCAACATTTGAATTAAAATTTTTTTAGGGATGGCATAGCGAAATTTTGTCATCAATTTTATTGAACGTTCCCTCTTTTATGTTCCATAGTGCCAAAGACACAGCGAGCATTTCATTCCTCTGTCTACAACACCTCTGACTCTGTTCCGCTTCACTTCGTCCCCCTCACTTTCTGGTGCAAAATCTCTCCAGGCCAGCCACAAATATGTGAATAAGCTATCAAGGCGGTTGAAGCTGGAAGGCAACCATCCGCGACCCTGTGTATCCTTTAAATTACAATTTTACCGGCGTGTATTTGACAGGTTCCGTAGGGCTTTCAGTTGTGTCGATACTTGGGAGTGATGGGTCTGAAGGGGAGATCCAATGGAGCGGAAAGCTTGGCTAGGCCACCAGGAACTTGGGAAACATACATATTAAGTTAGTGAAACAGTGATTACGATAAAATCTCATTATTTGAAATCCTAGTGCTCCGGGGTGACATCACAAGCATCGCAATTTATGTTTCTTAAAATTTAAAGAGAATTTTTAATAAATTATTCAAGGTTTACAAGGACAATTCTTAATGTAATCCTACTGTAATCTCTCAACTAATTAATATTTCCTGACTAATGAAAATTTCAATGACTAATGAAATACTGCTTATGTAGAGGTATCTTTACATTCCCTGTTATATGTTTTTAGATAAGAGTTTGATAGTTCAATTTGCTTTTATTGACACATATGAAAACTTTAAATATATTTTGAGGTTAATGCTTGCGTTGGTCATCGCCAATATCCTTACGTATCTAAATTGACTTCAAATCCCAAAGAGAGGAAAATCCTTTGGAGTAATTTTTCTGATGTAGATAAAATGGTTCAGAGTTCATACCAATAAGCCAATAAAAAGAACTCAATTCACTAACAGGAGATACAAAACGTCTCCCCCATTTGCTATTTCAAAAAAAACTATGCAATAAACTTCGTTGGAATATTGTCATTTTTTTCAAAGTACAGCAATTCTTTCCCTTCTACAACTAGGAAGCCGCTTAGTGATGTTTTTGGTAATTTTATGAAGGAAATTGTGAAAAATTCTACTTCTTTTCAGTAAAATCAGGTTTTGACTACTTGAATAAGAGAAAAATGAAATTCCAAGGGTCCACGTGAGTCCGATATTTCCTCCACTGTTTACTTCCACGCTTTTGCGAACTAATCCAGTCATCTTTGTTCGGATGGACTCCCTCAGCTGGGCCAAACACACGCGGATATTGCTTAATTCGGCTAGAGCAGGCAACACGCCTTTACAATAAAGGAAAGCCGTCTCATTTAAAACGAGAGCCACGTAATTTCATCACTGATGGAGGCAATCAGAAGTGCGTCATGTATTTTAAGTAACGAACAGTATGGTTTTAAACTGAATATTCGACAGGAAATTGATTCTACGTATTTTATGCGGAAAATATCCAATAATATATAGAGATAATGTAAACAGTTGGCATGAAAAGCTCTGTAAATTTCTTATATTCTGAACTGAAAGCGATTTTAAACGATATAAGCAGATAATAGAATAGATACTAACATAACCGCATGGCGCATGTAATCATAAAGAGTACGATGGAAGGACACAATATCATTTAAGAAGGACCTTACACGGCAAAGAAATTATAAAGAGACGTGGGTGGCTGGAGTGGCGCTGGGATGAAGACCCCTATGACGGAGTTAACAGGGGAACTATGCAAACCATTTACCTGTGAAAAAGCACGTGATCTGTTGATATAAATTTGGTAAGTGTGGATGTAAAGAAGTGAGCAAAATTGCAGAAAGCCCTGGTTTTAAACATCCAAGCGGCTATATATGACAATGTGGATGAGATATTTTCAAATATACAGTAGGATTAAAAAATGTCGAAAGACTGGTGCATTACTAACATCTGTATTTAGCTAGTATTTTCTTAACGGATTGAAGAATCGGACAAATAATTAAATAATCTCATTAGAAAAACTTACATTCGTAGTAGCGGAAAGAACTAACTTCTGCTTTTTGGTCACATGTATAAAAAACGGCTGAAATAAAACCCAACTGAAAACTTAAGACAGAAATAAAATCCATGTCGCTTCGGATGCGAGTGCATACCAATTCAAATCTATAAAAACAATATAATTTCAACTGTATGACCTGAAAATTGCATTGTAAAAGTTTTCATAGCACAAAGAACGAGAATATACAATTAAATATACATGTAATGCGTATCTAGTCCACAATTGCTATAGTATCTAGTCCAGCAACCAGGGCTGAATAAGAGCTGGCAAAATAAAATTTGGTTGCTTAGGTCGAGTTGGCTTCTATTATTTTTTTGTGATATTCTTGCACCTTAAGTAGTGCGTGATAAAAAATAGGGAGACCGTAGTTATTACACCAGCTCCTTTCATCCTCCGTGCACCTTGTAACTTCCGCTCACTTTGCGGTCTTCCCTTCATCCGCCCGTCGCGCGCTCTTGATATAACCCTGCGCTCATCTCTCGAGATAATTTGGAGAATAAAAGAAGGAACGCTTCTTACTCAAAACGATAAACCTCCTACGAATGAATCTGATGAAAAGGGGAAACGAATACGTCTCAGCTCCTTCGTGTGCGCTTGCGTGAGAGTAGGAGGAAAGGAAACTTGGCTGATTTGAAGGAGCGTGTAGCAATGGGCGGGGGGAAAGGCGGAGGATAGGAAGCAGGGGAAAGATTCGGGGGAAAAACGGGATGGGAAAGGAGAAAAAGGGGAGGAAGGGGGAGGAGATAAAAATACAAATGCCAAGACTGCCGGTGAATCTGAGGCAGGCGGTGTTATTTAGTTACTCTTAACTTAATTAACTCTCGCGGGAAGACGTGGATTTTGATTGGGAATCGGCCTGTTGAGGGTTTAAAGGAGGCAGTGGGAAGTGAGAAGGGCTGTCTTGCATGGGGAAAAGTTTGCCGAAGAGGAATGAAAAAGCGAGAGAAAGGAGGTTTTTAGTGAAGTCTCAGGATAAAGAAAGAGCAAAGCTATATGAAAGTAAGAAAGACATTCAACGTGCGTATTTAGTTAAATGTTCTCCGACTAACAAGAAGACTTCCTTTCCTGCAATAGGAAAATTCAGGTGCTTGTTTTATCCATAATTCTAGCTTTTTTTAGGTAATTGCTTTTTACAGAATAATTAAAGACTTTATATCACGTCATTGAAATAAACGTGGGTTTTGATTGTGAATCGGCCTGTTGAGAGGTAAACTAAAAGGAGCTAACGGGAAGCAGAACGAAGGGCGTCCTTGCAAGCGAAACAGTTCCCCGAAGAGGAATTAAAAAGGGAGAGAGAGAGAGAGTTTTAAATGAAGCCTCATGTTAAAGAAACAACAAAGCAACATGAAATAAGAAAGAAAGTTAACGTGAGTATATAGTCAAGTATTCTCTGACTTTCACGAAGCCTCCTTTTTCTGAGATGGCACATTTCAGTTGGCTGTTTATCCAGCATCGTTGCTTTCTTTTTCTGGTTATTGCTTATGACGGAATCATTAAAGTAGTATTGCGTCATAGAAATGAAACTCTGTTTTCAGAATGTTTGTGATGCATCCGTAAAATGTTAGCAATTGAATTTTTGCAAGGTTCAAGAAACAACAACAATATTGCATTAGATTCAATGACTAAACTAGTACCATTGTAATATCCACGGCTAAAAAAATCATTTGAATTTCTCTCAAATGATAAAGGAATCACTAGGTACACGGAGTGGAATAAGAAGTAGGAGTTGGAATGGGTGGACAAAGAACAGTTTCCCTATGCCAACAAGTCGAGGAAAGGAATATTATAAATCTTGTGAAGGAATTTTTTCCTGTAATAAACTAATAAGTAAGTAATCTTTTAAAATTGGTGTTAGCCCGTCAATTGTTGCTCCGTAGAAATATTCGCGATACAATATCTAGGACTGTGTGGACTGAGAGGTGTAATAATCTTTGTTCTGGGACGTTACAATTGTATTGGTCACGTTAGCTTTAGGCTAGGAAACCTAAGGGTATGACCGTAATCAACAATTTAAATTACTTCGTAGTATGAGTATTAGTCGTTCAGTTGAAAACCCAAGTATTAGTTCCAATATTCATTAGTTATAAAAGTTATTAAGGATCAATTGTGTTCAGTTCGCATGTTTCTCATATACAGTGTAAAACTGAGTATCAAGAGCTGCTTTTTTATTCATAAAAAAGAAGTAATTCTTAGGTCTAAATTACAACACTAGAGATGGGCTTTTCGTCCGTTCCTGAAATCACAGAAGTATCTAGTTTTGTTGGTAGATGTCTCATTAATATCTCAATCATCAATTCTTCTCCCTAAGTTTCACGAGTTGATATACGTAACACAAATAATGTGGATTTTGTTTGGAGGTGTTCGAGACAGTTAAAAGTGATACGATAAGGTTAAAATTACCTCACTTGGATACTTTCAATGAGGTATTTTTAATATTTAATTGGATGGGATAGAAACTACGCAATTATCTCTTATTTATTTTTCTATCTTAACTATTTCTCATCTCTCTGCTATATTCCAATGCTCTTTAAATAAATGTCCCTTTTATTTACAAATAAGAGTGTTGTTTTACCTGTCGAGTGTTTTTCCGTTAAAGTTTAAATTTACATTACGAAGAAAATTTTGGCTAGGAAATATTGTTATATTTTAGGGAAACATAACATATCAACGTTAGCGCTGCATTTTCAGTTTTAACACTGGAATAGACTGAACATTCATATTTGTTCATAACAGCAACCTTATCAAGTCATTAAAATTCATCAATAAGGTAAAAAGACAAAGGCTTCCCGTCTTTATTTTGACTTCTCATGTAAATGAATTCTTCAGAATATAATTTTGCATCCACCTTGAACTGATGACTATCGATAACCGCATAAATGTTGACCTGCATAAAGTTATGTGTTAGCGGTATATTCAAATTTAAAATTATCAGTAACATTCATTAATTAAGGCATGTGATCCCTAAAATCGGCAAATTACAATATAAAGACACATTTGGTTACATCTATAGGTTCTCATCCATTTGCATTTCAAAATGTTTCCCTATTCCTCATCTCACAGTAAGCCTTGGGCCATTTATCGCTACCGTTAGGCACCACGAGCACTCCAGGCCGACATTCTAGTCAACTCTGATGACCTCCTTTCTTCCACGATCGCTGAAATTGAATCACATTTCAGTTATTCAATTCATGTTTCATCTCCTAAGCAGAAGCAATATAAATAGTTAACCACTTTCCAGCCTATCCATTTACAAGAACAGATGAGTTCAGTATTGTATCTCACTTCGCCTTTTTAAGAAAAGGTCATTGGCTAATTGGAAACTATTCCGTTGGTAATAAATATAAATCCCCTTTCAGTGTACTATGCCATTTATTTAACTGCTGAATTAATTAAATGAGTGAATGTTCACGCATTCAAACATGCTCCATGCTGCTATTTTGCGCAGTAAAGATAGGATACAAATAATATTATCAACCTCTAGTTAACGGAATAGTTTCTCTCGAATTTAATGTAGGACTGACTAGGCCTATTTAATGAAATGGTAATTAAATTATGATAATAAATTTGAAACTATTCATGGTTGAGATGGTTTCATTACGATCAAGGCATTTTATTTAAGCAATCAAGTACACATGCCCCTTAGGTCTGAGAATTTTAAGTTTGAAGAACTGAAGCTAGTGCACGTGTAATAATTTCGGATTGATTTTTACGTCACTGATAAGCTTTTTAAGTACTCCTAATGTAATGTCGCTGCAATTCGTCATTTAAATTCCTTATTCCTGTTTTTAAGAATTGGAAAAAACAGTAAATGTGAAAAGACAGAGTCAAATGGTTTATTAAAAAAAAACGCAAAATACCTGTTTAGCACCCGTGAGAAGTTTTCAGTGTGTTTGAAATATTCCTCAATGCCACAGCTCTGAGTTTTTCAGTAGGTTTTTCGGACCAACATTTCCAAATCACTGGCCCCTATTATGTTCAAGCTCAAAAGGACGCAGACGCGCTCGTCGTCAGCTGCTACCGACAATCTTCCGGAAATGCCTCCTTTATTCCGATCGCTCCTCCGCTCGTTTATATTTTCCTCCCGCCTCTTTCTTGCTCCCTTCAGAAAACCCTGAATCCGGACGGGACGAGGGAAGCCCTTACCTAGAGACGGCCAGTTGTGCCACATCACCTTTTTACGAATTCGCAAGGGGTCCCTGTCAGTCTTCTTGACACGCTCACTTCGGAGCTGCATATTAAAAAAAATGAAAATTCAGAGATGCTCGAGCTTCGAAAGTAAAATTATTCTTCCGAGAGGTTTTATCCCCTAAAAAAATAAAAAGGACTCATGGAACATATAATACCAAGGGCTGAATCGAAAACAACTGAATAAAATATTGGAAAGGAGTTTTGATGTATCGGCAAGACTTCAATCAGTTTCTCTTATTTCAGAAAGCAATGGGAAGTGGGAATGAGGTTATTTATCGGCGAAGTGATACAGAGTCTATCATTTTAACTGCAAAGCTCCTTAATATTATTTATTTACGGTTGATGCAATTAATCTAGTCTAACTCTATGTTTATATTTATATATCATTCATTAGCTTCATAGTTTTTGTTGAAAATTTCTTCTGTTAAAATATTCCAATCACTTGCCTGGCGTTGATGATGATAATATGCTTCATATGCTTCATCGTGAAAGGTCTGCTATGGCATTATTAGACTATTACTCAAGGTCAGTAACGTACAAAGAAACTATTATAAATCAATATACTTCATTTTTAGGAAACCATTTTGATTTCTTCGAATTTTCAACTTCTTGCCTGTGAAAAATCATATAATTTCGTATGCTACAGTTCTAGAAACGATCAAATGTAGAGGACACAGTTCTTCCATCTTCCATCAATACGAAATTTCGATCCAAGGAATGCAGCTTGGAGTGGGAGGATAATCATCACAACAATGCCCTTTGTAACAAATACATTATTTACTATACAAAGCTATTTTATTTTTGTGAGAGTGCTTTCAATCAAGCCATTCGTGCCACTTCCAGACGAGTTACGATGGAGCGAGTTGCATAACATGATGGCGAGTTGCGTCCATCGGTGATATTTTTAATTTTTTTTAGATATGGTAATGAAGTTGTTTTGACCTGCAGGTGACTGGACAGGAGAAGTAATGCATGCCGGATCGGAATGCTGAGATGGGTTCTAAGGGGAAACTGGGAGGGGCTCTTCTTTTAGTTGACATTTCGGTTCTGGCTCGAGAATTGGAATCTTGCGAATAACTGTGTATACTACACTGAAACACCACTTCTCTCAATCAGGTCGCTTATTTGGAACAATATCATTTACTTGTACTGATCAAAAGATTTCTGGCTGCTACATTATCCTGCGGCAACACATTTTTGGGAAAAAAATCGTAATTTAATAATTATTAGGGCCATAATATAATATTTCTAAATGCTTTTAGACTAAACTTTTATCTGCAATATTGGCATCCTATTGCATACCATACTTTACGTTTTGTGTTTCCTACATCTATCGGCCATCATTTTCCCCCGCATCAAAAGCTATTCGATTATACTACGAATAAGAAGTCTTTAACTTCGAATCAAAACTCTTTAATTGACTATTCTGGTCTGGGTGTCTTATTTGTCCTTCTTTTTTCGTTGCTTTTTCAAATAAATTTCTCAGAATATGAGGTCACCACTCATCTTCATCAATTTTACTTTCACCAGGCCTTCTCGCCAAGGTTTTGAGTCCATGATAAAATCCTTCAATGTTCTACTTTTGCTTTTTTACGGCTTCATCTCCGTACCCATCGTATTTGTTATCTCGGAGGTATTTCATTTTGGACTTGACGAATTATCTCTTCAGTAGTTTGTTTGCTGGTTCAATATCCCCTATGCAGGTTTTTGTTGTTTTTTGCGGACATTTTGAATTCACCCTTTCCTGGACTTCTTAGAATCTTGTATACCTTCCAGTTAGTTAGTTACTGACTTCAAAACTTCGTGCAGAGGGCTTCCTTAATTCTTGGGCTCTCATATTTCATTTGTAACATTTTGTCTCCTATTAGCGCCCTTACCAACATCAGCAATAAGGTATCAGTTCACGTGCGCACGAGTTTCTCTACTGTTATGCATGTTAATGAACTCTTCGTATCACTTCTTCAGCGCAGATCTCAATTTTTCAGTAATTTTTCCACGGGGATCATGGTGTTTTCTACTTTGGTGTTTTAGATCCTAATTCATAAGTATTTTGTGCTCATTATACTCTTTCATTGCAGTTCTATCTTCTTGATCTCTTTGGAATGAATATTTATGTTTCTTTCTCTTCTTTACTTAATTATGGTACATGGATGATGCTAATTTTATTTTCTTAGCCAAATTCACCCTAAGTTTTTGTTTGCCTCCACCATAGTTTTCTATCTATATAATTTCATTCATTTCATTTCCCACGCCTAACTGGTCTCGTTACCTCTCCCCGATTCACAATATTCATTGCAATAAGGCCCTTCTTTCTTATTATGCACATGTCTTCTTCCAGTAAATCACACTATATACGCTTTTTCCTATAACTACACGGCGTCAAATAGGCCTAGATTTATTTATTTATTGCTCGATTGATTTATCCTTTTTCTTTAAGAAGTTGTTGATTTAGTTTTGCGATTATTAGCCTTTGGCGACTAGTGTCGTAAGAGCCACTGACTTTTCCCCTACTTCGGTTATTGTGTGTTTCTATTGGCGTAACTTTCATAAGCTAATTGATTGATAATGTGTGTCAAAGATTCAATGTGTGGTCCAGTATTCTGAAAGGAAATATTAATATCTTACGTAGGAGCGTAAAAATAATAGCTCAATGTCACAATGACCCATCATCACATGTATAATAAAAAAATGCCATCATACCCTTGTAGTACATGATATCACTGATGAGATTAATTAATGCTTAGGTTTCCTCATGCTAAGAAGTTCCTCCTTTCTACCATATTATTTGAAAACATGTTTGAAGTATACGGAAATTTAAAAATACATAGTTATCAGTAAACTCTTAAGGGAAAAATAAAAATTCCACTTTATTATACAAAATGTGATAAAAGCAGGAGAAAAGTACATGATACTCTGATAATTATTTAACTGTTAATACAAAACTATGCTTTTGACCAAAAAATATGCTATTTATACGATCTAATGCTGACTTTTAATGATCTAATAATTTAATATCATTAATATTAATAATTAATGGTGTAAGAGGATTGAGGTATTAGTAACACGAAAAACAATGTATCCATGCTATTGTATTTTACGTCATCCGATCCATAAATTCTCGAAATGAATACATTTCTACGTATCCCACCGTCCTGGATTCCTACTCTCAATTACTATCTTCCTAAGGAAATTACAAGGCAACTAATTGACGAGGATATAAGAACTGTGGTCATAGCTGTAGGTCCAGGGAAGAGAATTTTAGCCTCATAGATGAATTTGTAGAACATATGCGTGTTTTTCGCTAGTCTCAATTTTCGTAGAGATTTCATTTTCGTCAATTCACTCATCGTCGGTCGCAAAACCTTCATTCGTCCTTAGTGACTCACGCCTGTGTCACTGAAAATTCAACGTTGCTCCTCACTCACAGATCAATTGGATCACATTACGGAGGGACCGTGCCTTTAGTGACTTCAATTACTCGTGTTTCGCAGAAGTGCGACTCATTCTCTCCTCAACGCTTCGCTCTGGGATTTGCGCACTACATTTGAGACAAGCACATTATTTTTTTCAACTGTTAAAGGAGAAGCTACGGCATGTAAATAAAAAGTCCCATAATCAGAGAGCTGATACAAGCATATGTGAGTTAACATTTTGGGAACTAGTGTTATACAATTATCCAACATAACAATTCAACATCTAATTCCAATTGACAATACAGAGGTATTCTTTATTGTCCTTCTAATACAAATCAGCCGAAGGACCATAGTGCTCTACAGTTCCTTTTTTATTTAATCTTCTGGCCACATTCATTAGTATGATCACAAAGCAGACACATCTCCACAAGATATTGTCCCTCCCCCCAGACGTTTTAAGCTAATTTACTCCCAGAATTTCAATTCTAAAAGGTTTAGGTAATGAATTTACCCAATTTCATATTATCGTAACAGATTATCCACTCAACAAATTTCCTTTACCAAACGGAATCAGGGTTGTATGGAAAATGAGAATATGGAATGCTTAGAGGATTGAGAGCAATAAAATCATGTAGTTTGTGTCCATCCAAAACTTACCTTAACTGGTAGATTACCTGTAGTATAAATAACAATTCTGGGAGGACTAGAAGACTTGGCCATTTAAGGGTAAATTCATTAAGGTGTCTGAATATTCTCTCAGTTTGGAAGTAAAGTAAATTAAGAGAGTACTGTATTTTTAAGAATTATAGAATTTGTTGAATAATTTCTTAACTATGCAGCAGCACAAAAGTACATTGTGCAGCAGTTATGTTATCAATTCAGTTAATCAATCACTTGCGATTTAACCGACAACCCGCTCTTGGAGTAAAGTCGCCCAAGGTGGACCAACCGTAGGGTAATATTTATTTTCTAAACATACTACCTTGATCAAAAAGTTCCCGGAATAACCACCGTGTGGCGCTCCCATCGTTCCGATTTGAGTTCTGTTTTTTTTTGTTAAATTGGTACATCTGTTGTTGATATTCCCTTTAAATCTTAGTGTCATAACTTGACATTTGCAAAAGTTACGTAGCCAAGAGTACATCTATCTCTGTGTGTGTTGGCGATTTTTTACAATTGCAGAAATGGATTTAAATTTGCAACAACGAACTTGTATTAAATTTTGCGTAAAAAACGGATTTAGTGGCGCACGGACGTTGGAAATGTTGGAAAAGTGTTTCGGCAACGATTCTCTAAAAAAAACGGTCGTTTACCAGTGGCACGAGCGGTTCAGAAGTGGTCGTGAGTCAATCGAAGATGATGAACGCAGTGGCAGACCATCGACATCGAAAGTCGGTGAAAAAATTGATAACGTAAAAGAAATGTTGGTCAATAACCGCAAATTAACCATCAGAGAAATAGCGGAGGACTTGAACATTGCCTATGGATCCGCCCAAGACATTGTGGTTAATGATTTGGGTTTCCGTCGTGTATTTCATGCAAAAGCATGCGTGTAGACCTCAATTTCATGCAAAAAAGAGACCGTGTTGACGTCGCAAAAGACATGATTTGCGAGGCTGAATCCGATCCCACATTCATCAAAAGGATCATTACTGGAGACGAGACGTGGGTTTATGAGTACGACACGCAATCCAGACATCAGGCAAGTGAATGGCGTTCACCAAATGAGCCGAGACCAAAAAAACCACGTCGTTTTCAGTCAAAAAAGAAGGCAATGCTGACGGTTTTCATGGATTACAACGGTGTAGTGCATCATGAATTTTTGCCAGAAGGCCAGACAGTAAACAAAGAGTATTATTTGGGCGTTATGAGACGTTTGCGTGAAGCAATTCGCCGAAAGAGACCAGAAATGTGGGCAGAAAACTCGTGGATTTTGCACCATGATAACGCACCGTCGCACAGTGCTATCATTATTCGTAATTTTTTGACGAAAAATGCAACAAATACCATCCAACAGCCACCGAATTCACCTGATTTGGCTCCCTGTGACTTCTTTCTGTTCAATCGAGTTAAAAAACCATTACGGGGAACGCGTTTTAGCAGCCGAGAGGAAGTAATGGAAAAATCGCAGGAAGCACTGATGGACATACCGAAAACCGAATATAAAAAATGTTTCGAGGATTGGATCAAGCGCTGGCGTAAGTGTGTTGCAGTCGATGGGGATTACTTTGAAGGGGACAATATAGATTTAGATGAATAAACTTGTATTTTTAATTTTCTGAATAAATTCCGGGAAATTTTTGATCAAGGTAGTATTAGTCTCTCTTTAGATCTAAAATCCTTGATTGAGTCATGCTTCCGCATACTTCGCATGTATTATTCATTTTATTCTAGTTTTTTCGGCGAGAAAGTTTTTGGTCCAATGGGAAAACAGGTTGCTGATCGAAAACAAAAAGATAAGAAGTATAATGAGGCGATTTTTATCATAATGTCTCCTTGATGCTCTCAGAATAAATATTACTTTGTCGATTGATATTGCTTAATTTGAATGGAATAATAATGTTTACATCTAAGGAATATAAGCATGGCCGGGCGTTCATCAATTTTGACGAGATTAAATGCTAATTTTTATTTTCTGATTGATGGCAGGGGACTAACTATTAAGGAGATTTATTTTTTTGTCTTGTAATGGTGGAAGAATTTTCAACCATTAATTTGAAGAGTGTAAAGTTTGAGTAAAATATTGAATGACTATGTTCGATGGATCGTAGTCTTCCGTGGCGTTCAGGATTCGTGGATGTCTCCATTTTCCGGGTTCCCGCCGCGTTGGTTGTCATGGTTGACGACAGTTTCGCCTGGATTCCACCAGGCGTCTTCAGGTCGAAGTGCCGATATCATTTTGGCTGCGCTCATTCCGCCTATCCCAAGAGGGCAACGAAGAATAAGAAATTCAGCCTATCAGCAGTCGCCGAGCATGCCTGGAGCGAACCCGGACACGACATCAAATTTGACGAAGCCGAGATAATCACCAAGGAAAAAAGATACTATCCTCGGCTGATTAGAGAATCAATTGAGATCACAAAAACGCCGAGAAACTTCAACCGGGAAGACGGTTACCACCTGACGAACGCCTGGAAGAGAGTGTTCCAGAAACCAACCAATCACAACGCAGCAGCGAGAGAGCGAGGGCTATATAAGCGCAGCCAAAATGATATCGGCACTTCGACCTGAAGACGCCTGGTGGAATCCAGGCGAAACTGTCGTCAACCATGACAACCAACGCGGCGGGAACCCGGAAAATGGAGACATCCACGGACTATGTTCGATATTATTTTAGTTCTCCATTTAGTATAAGTTATGTCAAACGATCAAAAGTAATTGAATCTCTATTTCTCCTTGTGGACCGCTTTACTACCTTGTACCAATTGCTATATCTTTATATTTTACCTGGAAAATCTTTATACCCTTATTATACTGATTTAAGATTACACACTCGACATAAAATATTTCTGCAGTTGGACTAGTTCTTAAAATTCAGGATATCATTGCGTATTTGAAGCATTAGGTATATATAATAGCCCTTAACCTAGCCCCACGATTGCGGGTTAGAATATCAATCACCTGGAATATGCATAGTTTTTTGCTCTGTTATGACTTCCTAGAATGGCGCCTTTCTTTTACCTATGAATCGATCCTCTTGTAACCACTCAAGCCTAGATGGCATTCGTGAATCTAGTTATGGACACGAATCTGGCTATGGAAGCCAACTTTTGCGGGATTGACTTTGTTTGATACAAGCGCTAGGGTAATATTTACAGATTCAATCTCGACTATCAAAATTAGAGAGTTCTTGATTGCAAGCAGTTTAAAGACATGAGCCGTTTTATTTGTTGCTACTTGGGGTGCAGAATAGGTGGAGAGCAGGGGAGAGGGATGATTCCAGTTGGAAAGGTCGCGTGGGTGTGATGTTACTGCTTTGGAGTGGGGGAACGGTTAGCCTGTGGGCCCTGAACCTCCAGCACGGGAGAGCAGAATCCACCTCCTCCCCTTCCCCGGGATTTCAGGGGAAGAGGAGGAGGTGGTCCTGGTGGCGGGGCAGGGACATGAGAAGTGCAAAGGGGTCATGGGAGGTGCAAGCACGTGGCAGGCCAAGGTTGAAGGAGAGGGGGGCGGAGTAGAGAGATAATTATTGCGAGAATAGGCAAAAGTATTAGTGGTAGGGGGTTTAAAAATCCAAATTACGAAGAAAGGGAAATATATGGTGTTTCACGTGCCTGAGATCGATAAGAAAGTTTGAGAGACGCATTTCACTATGCATTAAAATTTGAGCACGCGCATGGACATAATGACATTATTTTTTGATAAAGTTACTAATACACATAGCATGATAAAATAGTTACATAAGTATGGGATAAATATAGTTAGATAAAATATGGGTGGAAGTAGGGAAGGAAGGGAAATAACTACATCTAATCATAATTTAATATATGTTTTCCGACTGTTAGCCAAGCTTTTTCCAGAATTATTGCCAGAATGTTCTTAATTGCTTATTGCTAGACTGACTTCAAGGAAAAAAATTGATGATTTGATCGTGTAGAATTATCTCCGCTTCGATAGTGATTTTGGTATTTGGATGTTGCCCTCCTATTTAGATGCAAATAGAGGCATCTTTAGTAATTTATAGATATAAAAAAATATTAGCTTGACAGCAGTTTAGTAACATTTGAATTAGAGTATTTGACTATAAAGTATATTGTTCCAACCAAAATCGGGTTGAGACTTCATGATGTTGTTATAAATGTTCATTTTTAGCTATTGGTTATACACCTAGAGCAGAGGGAATCATTGTATCCGGATAACTTGTTTATATATTAATAAGTTACTAAACATTCAATTAAATCAAACAAACTAAATTGCATAAAAACGTAAAGTAGGCGTACAGATTGGAGTCATGCAGCTTTTCCTAAAGATTTTGGCAAATATTAAAAGTTTTTTGTTTGATGAGCGAACATAAAAAATATGAACGTTGTATCCAAAATATACCGCAGGAGATTTGAAAGTTCTGTTTGTGAAATTTTTGCCGGTTTCAAACCATCTGGCCTCAGCCTGCCGTAACTAACTGAGCCAATTTGGACCAGATGCCGGAGCTTATTACTTTCAAAACGCTTGTATTTTTAGTTTATTCGATTACACGTTAGCTCTGCTTGAATGTGAAAAGAAGACTTAGTAGCAATACTGGCCTGTGTCGAGAAGAGGATGAACAGTAGAATAAAGAGAAAATTATGGTCAATAACCAGAGTTTTTAACTACATGTTTTTATGTTCCAGAGGCGCTGAAATATGTGTAATATGCATACTAAGCACAAGAAATGTCACTCGGAATTCGGTGCGACTGATGAATGATGGCTACATCAATTGACTGATGGGGCTGCTAAGGATTTATTCTTAAACTGGATGTAGGTTCGTGAAAGAATAAATTTTAATGGAAACATTTTGGTCGTAGTCTTTTGAGCAACGTAATGAAAGGACCCACGCAAAGAAAGAACTATAGAAAGTGAAGAATTCTGCATGAGACGGGTGATGAAAGACTTCGTGCAAGGAAATACGGTTAAAGGAAATTACTGCTCACGAAATAGTTTGGAGGGATACTTAAAAGTAATACTCTAACTGTGCATATACTTGGGGCTTAACACATAGTCCGCTAAAAGCTTGAGAATAGCTTTTTAGGTATCGATACTGCCATCGCTGTGGTAGGAGAACTGCATTATGATAACTCATAGGCGCACGCAGTTGCTGGGTTATGTCCTTGTTGGTACAAGGACTGGTTATGGGAGCGGGTGTTAGATTTTTATTTGACTGCCCGTCCTATGCAGTAGGTGAAGATTACGCGGCACTGAATTATGGTACTGCTTTGTTTTGATATACTCGTATTTATATAATCTGTGAAGCAATTTTAAGGTCACTATAATGAAGCATGAACGTTATGAGCTAGTAGAATGCAAGGCGTTGAGCAGATTTTGGGGTTGTTAATGAATAAAATATGCATATTCATGTTGTTTTTCCGTATTTTAATGCTGAAATTATAATCTTAAGTTATTGCTATTGAGCATTTTCATATTCATATTTCAAAAGTTTATTTAATCGTTAAAAAAAATGATAAATACAGTAATCAAGGTCGGTTTGGTAGGTGATGGTAGATTTCACCCAGTACTAAGCCCGACGGCGTGTGAAATCCACACATCAGGATAGGGGGGGGGGGCAGTTCCTATCCCTGGGCCGGTTATGGTTTCGGTAGCCGAAAAATCACATAATTTGATCGTTATAAATGCAGAAATAATGTCCGAAAATAGTGAAAGGGAATAATACTTATAAACCTACCATCACGCTAACCTATGATGAAAGCATTTTGCCCGTATGATTTCACGCCCATACGTTTGCGCTTCATTTCGAAACAACTAGAGTAAATCTTATCAACTTGGTGTTCAAACCAATAAAAAATGTTGGAAAAACAAATAGGTGAGTTCACATCGCCCCTTGAGTTCCTGTCCATAAATAACTTGCATTAAAGGATATCATTTGAAAATTTTGACGAAAGCGCTGAGAAACTTCCATAATGAGCATCTGTGGCGTGAAAGGTTACAGTAAGCAGGGTAATCGAATGTATATTAATCAAATAAGTATGCAAACTATTGGTGATAACGTTTTCTTACAGCTAGTATATTTGTCTGATCGCAAATAATTTTACCTGATGCATATTAAGTGATCGCGAAACGAATAAACATACATAGTTCACAATCCGTATCAATTCTTCATCAAAGAAATATATGTACTCTGTTTGTATCAGGATATTAGTTTTGCTAGTTGTATATCGGAAAATGCCAGCGCCCTTATTCCAAATACTCGAGGGAAATCCGTGATACCAGCGAATTTGTACCTTTTATCTTCTCCCTGGATATGGTACTCTCAAAAAATGCATTTTTATCTTAATATTTGCTCGCGATATCCATGGAAAAGTCACTTACGCGTGTTGTTTCCTACAGAAAATACAAATAAAGATGACCGAACCTCACCTTGCGTCTCCTCCGTCACCTATAATAGTCCACTCTCAACCCCAATCCCTCCATGGCCGCTGTTTGCCTGTTGTACGGCGGAGTATGGTTACTTCTGAGTTGATTCTTCCTTTTGAGATCGAGGGAGTCGAAGGAGGTGGAAGGAGGCGTGACGCGGGGGGTACGTCCGCGGAGGCACGCTGAGGCAAACTCCATTGAGAATTGACAACGGTGAGGACGGACGTAGATAGCTGCGTTGCGTAGGTAACATTTATTTATTAACATTTATTTAATGGTCACTTTTTCACTTTTCGTATAGAATTGTGATCCTCCGAGGAAAAGTACTTCAACGGACTACCTTAAAGATTAAATCATATTCAACTGCGTAAAATACGCACCTTTACATTTCAAGCAAAATATCTTCGTCTGGTTCTGTTTTATCCCATTTCTCGTGGAATTAGACATTTTTTTCTTTTCTTCAGGTGAGTAACATATGAGCCATTGTCTTAAATAATTTAGTACTTTGTTATGACTTAGCTTTAAAAAGATTTTATTAAAAGATATTACTATTACGCAGTGTTTCTTCTAATTTTGCTTAGCAAGGAATGCTTGATACTTTTCACATTACTGTCATACTGCAAATAATTTTTAGAAGATGGACTATGTATTATCATTAATTATTTTGCAAAAAGTTTCATTGGTGAAAACGTTTTAGCACATTGTGCTAATTTAGTTCCATTGTGCTAATACCTATGCGGCGAGCAACTATTTGATGATAAAGGCTTAATTGAGACAAATGCAAAATACGTCAATTGTTTTCATGTGATTCATAAACGTTTATTTTCTTGAATAATTAAAATAGGATGTTTTAAATTGATTTTTAAAATTTCAAAGCCTTAAAAGAAAGGAAATTAGCAAATCTTTTGCCGGGTAAAGGACGTAGTTTGAACAGCATTTCAAGTTCATATAATAAGAACTCTGTCATGATTTTATGAAAATATTTAATTTTTAAATCAAAATTATCATTTTTCATTGTCCTCGTTGCCTACAGATTGAGATTGAATATGTCTATAAAGCGGGGTAAAATAAAAAAATGAGTAGGAAATCATAATAACGCATTTTTAATACATAGTTCTCTGGTCTTTTTTATTCTTGTTAATGTTTGTGAATCTTGAGCATTCATGTAAAAGTTTAAATGACGTTGACTGAATGAGATAAACGCTGTTTCCGTTCCAGATACCCTTCTTTATTTCACGATTAGTTTCGACTCACAACGCCATCTCCAAGTCCTGGACTTGAAGGTTGAAGGGCCTGTTTCATGATCTGAAGATGGTTTTGTAAGTCTGTAGAAATATAAAGTGATTTTCTTTATTATGAGGCGCTTTCGCCAAGCGAAGCCTGAATTTACCCATTTTAAAATTGAATGATAAGGTGGCGGTGTCCATAACTATAACATTTCAAAGTCTAAATTCTCCCTTCCCGGCCCACAAAAACTGGTAGCATTTGAAGTTTTGCAGATAGACTTTCATCACTCCAGACCTGATTCCACCTGTTTCATTCATTCCAGAAGCAATTGAAACGATCTCTCCTACCACCTTTTTCATTCAAAGCAGAGTCCTGAAGCTTTTGTCTGAATCCCGTCTGAAACCTTTCTCTTTGGTTTTCGTGCTGATGATGTACAGTAATATCTTTTTGTCTTTTTCATTATTACACTATGATTATTTTTATGATATTATAATTTTATTCATTATCAGATATTAGAAATCATCAATATTAATTTAAAAAAGTAAGACATAACAAGTTTGACTATTATATGGAGAGTTGACTCACGCATGTATAAGAAACTGCTCCAAACAAAATTACTGTCTGAAAAGAAAAGTTTATAATGCCACTGTGTAATTTTAATGAGTTGAAAACTTTATAGAATCACTGCGTAATTATAATGTGTTGAATGAAAAACGCATATTTTTTGGGGGTTTCAACTATGTTGGCTTAGCCTAGGTTTTTTGTTCTTTTTAGGATTTCTAAGGTGAACGTATGTACACATTTTCTGTGAGTTTTGAGGAATTTCTCGCTCAGACATGACATGCTTATCCTTCTGGTACTTCCTACTCCATATGTAGCGATACACGAATATAAAACATAGTAATTGAACTTTGTTGGATTAAAAACACCATCTTATTTGTGACTTGTTTGTTCAAAAAATAAATATTTCTCTAATTATTTTGGAAAAATCCCGCCGAAAAATCATTTGCTTGTAAAAATGTCTTTTGCTGGTGATGTAGAAATGCTGGAGAATACTATATAACGAGGCCCGCTATTATGAGGTCATTTTTTCAGGAGCATCAATGGTATATTTTTCGTGCGCTAAATTTAAATTTAAGATTCTGTTGCCTACTTATTATGAGAGAAAAATTAATATTGAGGTTAAACTGGAGAGAGGAAGTTATGAATAAATCAGTGAGAACCACTCGAAGAGATTATTTCGACTAAGAATCTTCCAAAGGCGACCAGATAATTATGTGTTCAACCAATTTTCCCAGGGGTATAACCTGGTAACTGGCAGAGCTCCAAAATATGAATAAGCTCGTCGAATAAAAAAGCATTTCAAAGCTCTAGATAAGAATTGATCAGAAGAGGAACGAAAATCTATAGCTGGGTCTTACTGTCACGGAGTAAGTTCCCATTTCTCAGGAAGTTATTTAATTGCATTGATTTCTCGGATCTTGTTCGTAGAATTAGATAGAATATGTCAGTGTGGAGGTCATTAGGCATGTGGAAGTTTTTGTGAGTTTCAGTGGGAGGGTATGAGAGAAGGAGACTCTCCGAATTCAATGGTGTACGAGCTATGGTCTGTGAAATTCGTGTGCCCGTACAACGGGTAAGCGGCATGGAATGTAAACGCAATGAATTACCTCTACCTCCCCACCACCTTGGTGGCTTCTTCCGTTCTCGATCGCATCTAGCAACGTAAGGTGAACATAATCAATGGGTTAGAATGGAAGAAAATCCTAGCAAGGAGGCAGTGCGTCCCCCTTCTCTTCCCACAGCCTTCTCCTCTCGCTCAGAGCCCACGCCCATCTCCCCTTTCTTCGTCGAGTTCTTATTTATTTGCCCTTCTCCCGGCAACAAAATTCTTTCTCCCGGGAAGCCAATCTGCGGGCCACCGCCGCCTCCGTCTTCATTTCTCTATCAAGAAGAATGCCACGTGGATCCAGACGCGGTGATCTCAGTTCGCTGTTGCGTGGGGGAGGGAGGGAGAGAGGGATGAGGTTTGGGATTGGAAAGTGGGCGTTGGACTGGGGGCTGCTGGTTGATTGTGGGATGGGTGTGGGAGAGAGCGGGGGAAATCTGTGGATGGTTGGATTGAGGAGTGTGACGAATGGGCTAGGGAGGGATCGGAGGATCTAGAGAGGAAGGCAGACAGGGTGTCGCGGTTTTCAGTCTAATACAAAAAAATGCACTCAATGGTGTTGAGAAATATTTCGATCAATATCTCAAAGAAGTTGGGCTTTCGATAAAGGTTAAACGCGAATATCTCTCGTTTGCTTTAACGGACTAAATTATGAACTGCGTCTCGACCGGGTTAGTCTGGCGAATATGCTCTTCTGCTAACCCTAAGGTCACGGATTCGTAAGTACAATGAATCACCAATTTTGTGCATACTTAATCGGGTGGGCTTGTCCCCGAAGCCAAAATCTGGCTTTTCGGGGTACCTTTGGCCGGGGGATTTCAGAAAAAGCACACAATATACAGATGATAATTGCCGATGACGTGGTGGCTTTGTGGAAAGGATCCCTGAGCTCACACATTCAACTCTCGGTTTTAAAATTAACTTTACGCCTGCTCTACATACGTAGATCAGTAGGACTAAGGCGATTTTGGTAAACTTGCTAGACTTACCTCAAATAGAGTAGGGTGCAGAAGGATTGGAACAGGTCCTCAAACCTGGATGCGCGATGTTCATATAGTTTTGCACTTGCTGAAATAATGAGTGATCCATACTCTCTCTTGACTAATAATTTTGCGGTCCTATGATTTTGTATTGTCTTAGAATTTACTGGTCGTTGTTTTTGTACAGGAGAATATTTTAAAATGTTAGAGCTTTTTGAGGTACGTGCTGGGATCGTCATTTTTCAAAGAGATAAAGATGCTTTGCATGTTTTTTTGGTTGAAGGTTACCTTTATCTTAGTTTTTGCATGGGCGGATTCAATAAGGCGGTCATTACCTCCCGCCGGGGAATAACTTTGGCCTAAATAAATGAAAATGAATAAATATTTCAAAATGAAGGTTAATTACCCGACCGACACTACTTTTAAAAACTTGCTGTGTCTCAATCATGAAATTACCTACTGGAGGACCTGTTATCGTCTATAAATTAGTGCAATTATTTTAAAATTTAACATCATTTTCAACTTACTTTAGTGGAAAAATGGCCATAAAAAAGTTTTCCAAAGAGAAACCACCTCTTTAGACCATTTCTAACGCCGGAATATGCTTGCCTTAACTTATACAAGTTGTTCTACTCAATGCTTATCTAATAAAATTTCAATTTGTCAGCGAATTATCTCAAGTATGAAATAAATATTATTAGTTACTTTTATTATTAAAGCAAGGCATTTTTTTATGGGTGTAAAGTAAACCGAAGAGTTTATGCAAGCAGTATAATTAGTAAACATCCCGCTTTATACTCATGATGTTCCAAGATTGAGTCTTAACTCCTTGTATTGATTGCCATGTAATTCGCTTTTAATAGCCGCTTATCAGAGTGGTATTATGTAGCCAACTTAAGTGTTGTAGTTTAGTACATTATATAACATGGAGTAGAGTACGTAACTAAAGCAGATTCAGGCAGCACCCAAAGTCAATTTTTCGTGTGAATGGAATATTCCCTAAAATATTTCAGTTGAAATGCAAATGTGTGAGGGCTCACCTAAAAAGCGTGCGATATTGTGCGTAAAATCGTCCTTCGCCTGAATGCAGTTGAAATCATGTTTCAGGGGCAAGGCATCTCTTGATGATTTTCTTTGCTATCTGAGGTTAACGAGGGATCATTTCGCCATACAATGTAATAATTTCGTCCTTGATTGAAGCATCAGGTTTTAATTTAGTGGGAAAGATCTTTCGTTAATTATAGCCGTCCCACCGCGTTTGATCTGAGGAATAACTATGCGCGCACCGATGGAGCGTACACAGACATGATCCCCTTGTTTGTTGTCTTTTGATTACAAGCTCCGTAGCACCACGGGCACACAAAAGTACTACCATTCTCAGTTTGACGCTTGCACTTAAAAATATCCACTTTGTTTCTCATGGTCTGTAGATTATGATAAGGATGCAAAATCGATCTCAATTTTTCAGCGTATTCACACATTATTACTACTGTATCAAATTTGTGAGATAGAAAGTGTGATAGCTTCCCTCGTCGGGATACCGCGTTGCATTCACAGAGGTGGATAATTATTAGGTTGTTTTTGATCAATATCTTGTCGGGGCGATTGAAGAGTACTTCAAATGCTGTACGTCATCTGTCGGATGAGGCTTACAATTATGAACTCCGCCGCGTCTTTCTGCATAAGCCTGCTAATGCCATTGCCAAACGCCTTTAATCTTTTGCTCCTCCTCTCTGTCTTTACCATGCCTGAATACCAAGCAACCTAATTAGGGATAGTTAATCATAACGACTTCGCGTCTCCCACGATAAATTCACTTGGTGTCCTTACCAAAACATAGTGAAGGGTTAGTGATACGCATTTCCTTTGAAGTTTATACTTAGGCTTCTTTGTGTTTTCCTCGTATGAGATGGCTTCGTATTTCATTTATTTGTATTATTACTATGTGTGATTAAGTCAATTTAATTATTGAATATTGAAAACTTAACATGGAAATTAGGCTTGGGGAATTTGAGTGCATGCGGAAAAGGCAGTTTCTGTGATGTTTATCATGATCCTTCATTCAGGGTTTAATAGTGGATAAAAGATTTGAAATGTTTTCAATTCCTTTTAAAATGCATAAAAGCCGCCCGTAAACTCAATTCCTCTGTACAAGAGTTCATAATTGATCGTATGGTGCGTTATTTTCCATTTTATGCAGTGTCCTTTCATTACATTAGACATGGGAAATTCTCCTAACACTGAATAACTATAGAACCCAGGGGTCAAAAATTTAAAATTTCAAAAAGTGCAATAATACACATGAAGAATTATATTAGATGTAATAATTGATTTTATAGAATTGTATATATTTAAGAGATAATTATAAAGTTAAACGCACGTATGCTACCTGTTCATTATTGGGTACGCTACGGAAGAAGAAATTACAGGCAGAAGAAGAAAATATCTCTACTCTGACATTTTCGCTGGAGTAGCTCACCATCAGCAGCTGCCAAATTTTCTGAGATGTCAAAGGCTCCGAAACGTCAATTGTTTGAAAGAAATAACGTGCAGGCAATGACATATTTATATATTTTTCTTTGTAATATATGGAGGTTTTCCGCCTGGTTTCTCCATAGCTTTTATTTTTCCACCGCGTATTCCTTTATGTCCCTCTTCGCCCGTTTTTCACTCCTTCCCTAAATTCTGCTATCTCTCCGTTGTCGTATTTGACTCTGTCTCCCATTCTCCCTCCCGACCGAGGTTGCTCCACCGCTTCAGGTTGTTCTCCTTTCTCCTCCCCCGCGCTCATCTCATACCTCATTCCACCGCATATGGTCATCGTCTCTTCCTGACGATACTCCCTGCAGTAGAAAATACGATAAAATATAATCTCCTTCCAGTTCATCGCATTCGCCATGGGCTCTTTTTGGCATCCCATTTTGCTCATTTCGTCGATCGAGGAAATATCAGGACCCCTGAGAACATTCCTCCTCAAGCGCTCTCACTGTCAAACTCTCTCACCCCCTCTCCTCACTCATACTCCCTTCAAGATTCTCTTTAATCAAAATTCTTGAATTTAACCTCACACGCGCTGATATTCTCTCTCTTTGCCCGGTCGGGAGTGACTTTTCCTGAAATTTAACCAAATTTCCCGTTTGTAATAGGAGGATGATTCTTTTGAGACTCATCGGATATATATGATTTGAGATTCAGTCCCATCCTACTCGGGGCCAATAACCTCCCGACCTTCCGACTCTCACATCATCATTCCCACATCTTAGTCGTGGGTGTCGAAAGTTTGTTTTTGGATACGCACCCGTTAGCATTTCGGAAAGGTTGCTTTTACCGCGAGTGTGTACATGTGCTCTTAAAGGCCATTGCTTTCCACCTTTCGAGAAGTTTTGAATTTCATAATTTGATTCTAAAATGGAGAAGTTTTGAATTACCTTTTTTGATGAGGTTTCAACATTTGACTTCAAAGTCAAGAACCTTAAACCTGAGGCTATTTTGCTGAAAAATTACATATTGTTCCATACGATCATTGAGGTTTGGAGTCAAGCCTTTCTATATAGGAGTAGATAGTTTAGAGTAAAAGGGATGATTATGCCCATAATCATATTGTCATAAAGTATTTTGAGCATGAGTTAAGATACCTTATTATTATGCTTTAGGCCGGCTCATAAAAGTAGGGTTATTTACACGAACGTTAGTGAAATTCAATCGTCAAACGTCGGAATTTTTAAGTCTTGCGTAACGATATGTTTACAAGTCGATTGCATTAAGTTTTTCTGATTCTTATTGAATATAAACAGCTCAATATATTTCATATACCTCATCATGTCTTCATTTCACAATTTTCTTTTCCAGTGAAATTCCTTCAACAACAGTCGGGCTGGTTAATTATAAGTATGAGAAGACGTAGGAATACCGTAAGTTTTATGATTTCTAATTACCATGAGACCTCATTTCCTGTTGTTATACCTACTCAAAGGAAAACTATTGAGTATTTAAATACGTTGAATTTTGTTGATGTTACTAATCTGGCAAAGTTGAAAAATTAGTCATTTTTATTATTTTATAAATATCAAAAGCATATTACCCAGGCAACAGATTGGTAAGCAAATCGGGTTTGCATTTGAATATTAACAATATTCTTTAAAGTTAAATCGGTTTAATTCCTCTGGATATTCTTAGCTGAATACTATTCACACTACTATGCTTAACGAAATGCCTGATGCAGTGGGCATTATTAAATACCTCGGGTTCCTTTAATAAGTAGCCGTTGCTCGTTTAGCAATCTCTAGTCATAAATCTAGCTTTTATAACTTTAGTTATTTTATTTTACGTAGCAAAGGTTTACTTCAATCAAATTGCTCAAACCAAATAAGGAAACATACCTGTAGCCAAGATTTGGGTCAATGAAACGAGAATCTTGGTTTGTCCATATGCCTTATGTTGCTTTTTCTAATAGGTGTCGTACAGTGACAATAATTAGTGACGAGCATTTAATAATTGCAAGAATATCAGTACAAACGGAGTAGGAAAAGTACATTCTCCGTGATCGATATAGATAGATAAGGGATCCATTTCAGTTCATTAACAAAGTGTTAACCTGGTGGAAGTAAATGTCAGTGGAAAGCAAGAGACAACGAAAGAGAAGATGAAATGCTTTTTCATGTAAAATATTAAAGTGGCAGTTAAATTGAAGCTAAATAAAGTTTAACGTAGAGTAAAACATTGCAAAGGCATAATTTAACGTAATTACTTAGATTTATTGAATGGTTCTTTAAGCTTTATACAAACAGATGTGACAATAATGAAGCCCTATTTACCAGAATAGTCCGATTCATAAATTGGAGCACTAATTTTTACTCTACCTCCTTCCACTTACAGAAGATAATACATTCTCGCATCTGAATCCCACGCTGCAGTGAATGAATGACGGGCAATGAAAACACCAGGGATCGGAATACTATCCGCTAAACCAATAATAAATTCAGGAAATAGATTAGGGCACCGATTTAGATACATCATAATATAGGATATCTGTATGTCAGGAGACATAATAACGGTCTTTTAGAAGAATATATAATTCTCTCTATACCAAATAAGGCTGAGATAAGCGAGAAGAATAGAAAATTTTGTCCAAAGATCCATGCTTTGAAGATTACAATAAGAATGATCTACCGGAGAATATTTACCAGGAAAGCGGAAGAATACTTAAGTAAGACATTGTTATTGAATTAAATAGTTTTTTTTATTAATATTCATGGATACCGGGGAAAAACAAACAAGAGAAAAGCTCACCACGACCATTGACAGAAAAATAAAAGAAATAAATGAGATAAGCACACAAGGGCGATGGAATGAAATAAAGAAAATGATAACAGAAGTAGCAGATTAGTAACTCGCGGGTGAGGCAGAAAAATCTAACCGGCCATGGATAAAGGCCCAAATAAAAAAAACCAATGGAGACAAAAAAAAAACCATTATTAAAGAAAAGAGGCTGAAGAAACCCTTTATATGAACTAAGTCTTACGAGGGAGCAAGAAGGCAAAGAAAGAGTGGTTAGAAACCTGTTGCGAGGCGATAAATTTCAACATAAAGGAGGGAAACAGCGAAACTGCTTATAAACTGGTGACGAGATGATTTGGAGAAAGAAAAAAACTCAAATCGTCTGAGATGCAATGGAGAGATACTATAAGAAGATGAAGATATATTTGGAAGGATTAGCATGAATACATAAAATACCCAACCAAGGGCTCAAACCATGAAAAGGCGACTCAATTCAATTATAAATCGTGATAGAAGAAAAAAACGGTGCCCGCAGATAGTGATAAACGAATTCGGCAGAACTGTGAAAGATCTGAAAAACAAAGCACAAGGAGTTGAAAAAATAAACGGAAGAACAATCAAGACACTCAAGGTTGTAGCGAAGGATACACTCTCTTTGAAATAATCCAAGATAGCTAAAATAGTAAAACACTATCGGAAGACTTTGAGAATAGTGTGGCGATTGTAATGCAGAAGAAACCAAGAAAAAGATACATGCAAAGAACACAGAACTTTGAGCCGGATGACCATTGGAAATCCATGTCTGAATTAACTAGCGGAAATTAGAATTAAAGATAGAGGAAGACTCAAAGAAAACCAATTTGGGCTCAGGACAAACCGGTGATCAAGGGAGGCAGTATATTGCTTGAGGAAATTGGCCAAAAAATATCACACATAAATAATCCATTATGAGTGACATTCTTAGACATGGAGAACGTCTTCGACAACGTCTAATGGAACAATATTTTAAAAGCATTTAGAATTGACTACAACTGCAGAAAAATACTCAAATCAAGAATCAGGCCACACTCTTGGAAATGGAATACGAAAGGAAAATTGAAGCCAAAATGGACAAAGGGCGAGTATGCAGCCTATCGCAAGCTCTGATCAACTTTTATGTAGAAGAGCTAATAAAAGAAGTACAAGAATTGGGAGTCTTGGTACTTATCGAAGAAATTGACGTTCTTCAGTAGGCAGATGGCTTCGCAGTAGCTGAGGAAACGCAAGACGACCTTTAAGCAACTTTGAATGCCATGGGACTTTCACTTCGGGAATGTAACATGAGCATGAACTACTGTAGAAGAGAACTACAATCCTTGTGTGGGAAGAGAGAAGCCTAAGGCAGATGTCACAATTCGAATAGGAAATATCAGAGACACTGAAATTCCTCAGGTACCTGGGCAATAGCTTAACTTGGGATGGTAGAACTTCGGCCGTAATCAAGCTAAGAAGGTTTTCATGAAGGTAACTTGAAAAAAAGGAAGAATTTTGTAAAAAGGTTCGTATGGAGCATGGTTCTCTACCCATCAGGCATATGGATTATTGAAAAAGTGATCCGGAGAAGACTAGAAGTCTTTAAGACATGGCGCTACAGGAGAATGTTGAATCTTAAATGTAGAGACCACATGAAGAACGAGGAAGTACATAGAAGAGAAAAAAAGAGGAAAGGACCATACGGAGAACCCTACAGGAAAGAAGAACTAGATGAATTAGACACACATTAAGGTAAAATGGGTTAGTTAGACAAATAAAAGGAGGGGAAATTGAGAGAAGATCCCGCTAGAAAGACTAAGAGATGCGTGCATAGTGAAAATTAAGAAGGATGTAAACAGAAAAGCTATCAAGGGGAGAGTGAATTAACGCTGAATAGAGGGCTGTAGTAAATCAATCTTAAAAATGAAATACTGGTGATTGGCAAGTGGCATTTTGGAGATGGGCATAAGATGCTATCTTTGAATATCTCAGTCTACAATTTACACTGGCGTTCACCCACCCTTCCTAAATTGAACATCACGAAAGTAGTATTATGAAAGTATTAGGTTGTTTTCCATTAAATTGGCGATTATGTCACTATTACTAATTTAAATTTACGCTCACTGAGTCCTTATAAACTCCTGGATTACCTTTTTCGGGATAGAAATACCTATGAATAAATAAAGTTTTCTGGTTTAACTCTTTCCTCATGAATATTGCAAATAAGTCCTAAATTTTTCCTCTTTCCATTTTAGCCAGCAACTTCTAGTAATCCGGTGGGAATTTATTTATTCCATTTGTACTTTTAACTTCATTTCTCGTAGTCTTTTTTTATCTGGCTACCTAGTACTTCTGGTCCACAGATTTTCTCATTCACATCACATTCTCCTTTTATTCTGCCTTAAGCTCTCCGTCATGAAGTTTTTCCACGCATTATTTCCAAACTTTCTCACGAACCCTTACCATTCAATTTCTTTTTATTGTTGAATTACTGCCCTACAATTTATATTTGGTATGATTAAATAACATATATCTACCTCCTAAGGACTCTGAAAATGTGCTTACTGAACAAACTTTTATAGTATCTAAAATACCTCCATATAATTTTTCTGCTTTTTCATCTACATTTCCTTTCCTTTAATGATTTTGTCGAGCGATATTTTCGTAATTTTCTGTACTTTCCTCTTCATAAATTAGAACTCAAATCAACCAGTTTTCTTATTGTCTCTATTATACTGTTAATCTTTACTGTAATACATTCATTTTTGACATATATCTTAGTTTGATTCCTATTGTTCGTCTGCAAATTCTATTAATAACTTTTGAGAATTTTCCAACGTTGTTTTGACAGTTCCTTTCACATAAAATATTAACTTTTTTTTAAGTGCTTCTTGGTATTCCTTTCCTTTTCATGCCGCTGATGTTTCACGTTCCACTTTGGCAGCGGCCTTCCGCACGCATCGTATTTAATTCTTTTGAAATTTAGGGAACATGCCATAGCGACAATTATTAAGAGTAATTTATGGTCAGAAGTTTAAAGGGACGCTAAGAAGCTTACGATTTATTGGCATACATTTTAACATGTATATACGCTTGTAAAATTATGTCAGACTGCTAACAATTTGTTATATATTATACCTATTTATCACTACCTATAAAAGCTACAGTTATCAATCCGAAGGCCGGTTTGATACGTAAGGAGTTACCTAGTACTAAGCCGAACGGCGTGTGGAATTCACATATCAGGTTCCATTCCCTGTGCCGTCTGTGGTTTCCCAGGGAGGCCTGGTGTCCGAAAAATCACACTGTATGGGTGAAGTGAATGGGCCCAGGGCCGTCAAAAGGAATCGTAATCGGATCCTCCGGTCAGTAGCCCTGCGCTTTACTCACAGGACCACCTTGCCAACATTAATGTTAAATTATATATTTTTAACAAGAATTCAATTTTCAGCAACTTTATTTTTAACTATTAGCTATATTTTAGTCCTGTTGAGGGAAATTAAAATGCTCACTGTGTTATTATGTGTAGGAAAAATTAAATATTATACCGAATACTTATGGAGAATCCCTAACAGTAAGTAGTGAAATAATATTTCCCTTTGTCTCTTGAACAATTTAAGAACTAATTAGTTTGGTGACATGATCTTGAATTCATAAATTTTATACTGCACTATTTACTCTTAAGCTATAAGCAGCGGGTGTGCGGAAAAACATATGTCAAGTAATGAACTAGGCTAGGAATTATTTATGGAATATTCAGCAGGTAACGTTTTAGTCATAAATGGTAAAATTGTGATTTTTATGACAACTATTATTACCCAACCTATTCATACATGTATATTGCAGTTTAACAGAGAATGATCCACGGGAAACAAGTAATGAAGCAAGAAAAATGTCCGTGCAAAGAGCTAGGACGGAATGAATAGTTTAGAGGGATCAAGAAAATTTGCAGAGATGCTAAAAACTAAAACAATATACCAAGATTTAACCAAAAATTAATGTTATTTACTTTAAATATTGTAATATAAGTATAATAATTGCAAGTATTGAGAAAATATTTATGAAATTTTGCTTAGTACTTATGGAATCAGGAAGGAATAGGAGTTACACGATAAGAAGGGCAAGTAAGCTCGAGGTTCATATTTGATACTTTCGGGCTTCCTAATCGATTTTTTTCTGCTGAAATATCAGTATATCCCATTTTATTCTTGCTAACCATGGACAAGGATTTGAATTATCTCTCCCTTAGGCCATAATTTAATGTTTACCCTCGTATAGAGATCCAAAATATTTCGCTTGGACAGGAATTTCTGTTACGCAATAGAATATTTATATGAGTTCCAATGATTTGAGATATTATCGATCGGTAATTGGTTAGTGTTTTTCAAAAGTCATCATTATTTCGACGGAAAAGGGGACGGTTCATTTATTGTATCGATGACGATGAAGTAACAGAACAGTCTTCCTCCACTTCTTCCACTCTCCAGTGATTTCTCGGCTCACCTAGATTCAATGCGTCCCTTTTGTTCCCCGCCTCTCACCCCTTCTTCCTCTTCCACCCCGTCTCCACCGACCTGTGAGGCTCCCTGGCCCCAAATTCTCCCAACGTCATTGGCAAACATGAGAATGCCCTTCTGACGTCAGCGTCCGCTACCCCGTCACGCGAACCGGAAGTGAGGATTTTCCATTTTTTTATTCTTCCCGCCCTCGCAGCCCCCACGTCTTGGCTTCCATTCTACTCCCCGTTCTCCTGTCTAGTTTTTCTCCCCGCTGGACGTCGACTTCCGGAGAAAAGCGGACCTTTTGCTCCTCCATCACTCTTTCCGTCTCCCTCCCTCTCTCTGAAAACTTCGCACTCTACTTGCATGGAGAGGATTAACGGGGACAGATCTAAGAGAATATGAGGGGTGTGAATGTACAGAATATATAACTATACATTACTATGTATAAGGTATTCTGCCTCTAATCTCCTTACGCGGTTAGATTAAGAGCATATTCTTTTAATAGTATTACTTAACTACAATTATCATTAGTTCAGAAGTGTCTTTTATTGTTTCATTTGTAGTAAATACGTGTAACTTAACGTAAATTATGTAATCTTAGGATAGTTATGGGAATTAGCCTCGGAGGTTTTTTTCCGTGCTAATTGTTCAGGAGCCAATTTAGTTGGATGATGAGCCATTCACACCCGATCTACACTGCGGAATTCGGTAAACGCAGTACGATAAAAACTAAACTGACTTAACATGCTGTCGTTATGCTAGCATCGAAAAAACTTTTTTGCTGCTCATTTTCCTCCTGTTATTTGATAGTGAAATGAGTACTTAAACCGAATTATACGCGCTTGAACAATCAGATATAGTTTTTTTAATATGTCAATTAATTGACGGATCACTCATTTCAATTACAGATATATTTAATAGAAGGGCGTGGCATTTAGTTGATCCTTCATGGAGTATTACAAGGTCATCCACGTGTTTTGCGTCATTTCAGGGATCATGGAAGCATCTCATTGTAAAAAATCGCTTAGGGATGTCACGATGTTTTCATTAAAATTTTATTCCCTTCTGACAATTATAATATTGATATAGCGAGCGTTTATATATAAATTCAGATTGATTTTGGAATCTAATATTTCAATTTTTGTTAAAGTTTAAAGGCCTTCAAGTTTATTAGTGAACATTTTCCGGGATGACGTGGCTATTTATCACTACGATGGCCATGATAAACGAATGTTAATGGATTACAATTTGTTGGATGAGGCCATTCAAAGAGTAATGTTTCAAAAAATAATCTTCTTATGTTTTTCTTGAAATCACAACACGATTCATTTAATGAACTTTGCACAGTCCGCTTTAGCTGACATTCTTATTCGTCTAATGCTCATTTGAGCATTTCTAGCGGTGCGAAAATTCAAGAATATCCTGAAATATTTAATTTAAATTTGCACCAAAATTCAGCGGGAGAAACAATTGACTTTTGTGGAATTCCTACGATAGCGAGACTACGTGACGTGATGGGTGTCCTTTAATCCTTCGGACAATCCGCGCTGAGGCCTTTAAAGGAATAGCGGACCTCCTCACCCGCAGCGATTTCAAAGTAATGAACGAAGGAACGGGATTTCGAACTGCAATTCATGCTTTTGGGCAGTTCTTGTGGTCAAAAATGATTGAGGTGAGGAAATGAGTCTTAAGGTGTGTGTGTGTGGGGAGGAGGTGGGAGTGGTGCCTCTCCCGAGTTCCTATTCCCTTAGAGACAAATGGAACCGTCGTCGCTCGTCCGGAGTCAATTGCCTTTTTGTAGCGCATATAATGCAGAGAAATGGCTCGGGTAATCTTCACTCCACCTCGCGCCCCCCCCCAGCCCTTTCCCCTATCATCACCACCACCACGGTAGTAACACCACTTGCTACTTGCACTGCACCACGGGCGAGGCTTTTGACTGCGTCACCCTTGCCTCGCTGCTTCGCTAGAAGTAATTCCTCGTCAAAGGTCAATGTGGTCGTTTGTGTCGATAAGGTACACACTTTAGATGCAACTACTAGGCTAGACTGTCGACTACTAGGTACTAGGAGTCAGTGCTGTAATGGAATGGCGTTCTTTAGGGTACCATCAAAACGATTAGGAAAATAAAAAAGGTTTCGCTGCAAGTATATGCGAACAATTCCCCTAGTCCATTGCATTAACTAAATTGCTCCAGAGTCACTCCCCTCCACTTCCTCAAATTTTATTCACTCAAGCTTACTCGTCTCCATTTTTAATCAAATATCTCTTTAATTATCTCCCGTCTCTCGTTAACATTGTTTTTCACAGACTTAGTAACAATTTTTAAATCAGTGACTCGATCCATCCATGCAACATTTATTCTTTAAACATTCAACAATAACAAATTGCCGACACCCCCATTTATCTTTCGACTGCTGTTAGTATCTATGTCTCTGGATGGGAAAAACTATGCAGTAATAATGAGGAGAAGCATAGTGAAACATTTTACCTTGTTGAAATGCCTGAATGTTGTTCAAATTGTGCACAATCCTACTGAAACATTTTCAAAAGACGGAGCAAATTTTATTCTTTCTTTCCTTTTAAATACTAAACCAACTCTGAATACCACCATCGTACGCTTCATCTGTCTTTTTCTAATGTTTCTGCAATACTTCTGAAACGGTATAATACATTCTTACTTCACCAATTATTTCTTGATACATTGATTCTTTTTTTGATTCTGGTTATTCATCTCCTTATATATTAATGGCACTTCAACTAAGTAAGAATACAGATAAGGTGATTCGTTGGAATTTTTGCGGCAAATTAATGTGTGAAAGCATTTCAAAGAGTATATTTAAATCAATCAGAAATATTCCAGGGGAAATAAAAAAATATGCATGAATTTTTTCCATGAGAATTTTAGTTTACATATAACAAAGTAAAATATTAATATTTTTTATCCTAGGTGTTGTGCAAGAAATATATCGGAAAAATAGAGATATTGTCATGATGCATGTATAAAAATTCAGAAAAATACTTTAATATTTATATGAATATATTTATTTTAATCTATACTAAGATTCACAAAATGCTTAATTAATATAAAAAAATCTAAATGATCGCATTATGTCCGCATTTTTTTGCTTAGTTGAAAGAGTTTTTAAGTTTAGCGTGTTTTTAAAATAGTGCGTAAATGTAAGGGCGCATAAGGAAGTAATAACAAATTATGTTGGTCATCGTTTTATGAAAGTTTACGAGAACGTAAGAACTTTGCACAAAACTTGTGAAGTCACGTCAGGGAATGCATTTAAATCGAGAAATACAAGTGCGATAATTATGATATATGAGTGTCTACGAAATGAGAAGCATGCATTTCCTGGGATAGGCCGTTAGTCACTTCAATGTGCTTAGCTGACATGTGCAATTATTGGGGACGTTTTCGAATTGCTTTCAGTACCATGGCCTTGTCGGAACGGAAGCTGAATAAGGTTAGGGGAAAAGAGTTATTGGATTTTTTCATCCGTCACTCTAGCTCAACACTTGAGGCGCCATTTCTGACTGACGGAAAGTTGACGTTGGGCCCATATAGCGGAATTGGCGAGGCACGCAGTGCTTGCGGCTCTCAAGATCTTCCAATTCCGGAGACAAAACGTTGAAAGTTTGACAGTTGACGAAAATTATCCAAGTTTCCTTTTTTCCTCTCTTCCGCGCCAAGTTCGCCGAGTCCGGACCGGGAGCCCTGGAGCGCAGTGTCGGGAGAGAAAACTCTTTCCATTGCTAATGCGGTGATGAGCCTCTCAAGGATTTTGGATTCTTGTCAGAGTGACGGAAATATTTTTCGTTTTCTTTCTGGACGAAAGTAGATGTGTGGTTTACGAGAGGACATGAAGTGGTGAAACGCAGAACATTATAAGGGAGTGATCAACATCATTGACCAGTACATTCAAGAAAGTCATTTCCGTTCATTTCACTTAGGAACTAAAACGTTGTAAAAGGAGAAAAATTACGTGCGTATTGCCCAGATAATCCGCGTATTGTATGGTTGTAAGGGCTTCAGAAAATACTCTGGAAAGTAATTATTTTTCTCCTGAGATAAGTCACAACATTTGGTGAAGAAAAATATTTATTCTGTGAAAAATACTTTTTCAAATTTACTGCTTCTAACTTATATTAAAATCAACAATAGCAATTTTAGTTACAGTATCTCAGGAAATCTACGGGGATTTTGATTTTCCCACCGACAAGGACAGTTGTTTGCGTTCAGCCAAACATTCTAATGCGCTAATGGGACAAGGTTGGATATTACTCCAGTATTTGTAATATTAAATTGGTTTTACCATAATAGTAAATCAAGTGAGGGGGCAGAGTTAATCCATCATCCACCAATTTTCACAGTTTTCTCCACGTCTTGGAGAAAAAATTCCAAAAAATGTCAATAGTGAGAGGATCTGTAGCAACTCTTTCTTTTTTCTCCAGTATTACATGTTTTCTTCAAAGGTTACGTGACTCCCATCTGTTTTTCTCTTATCGTTCTGAATCTTTTTCTTTGCAATGATTTTATCTTAAATGTTTAATTGTATCTATAGACCTACATAATAGATACATAGGAGTTATAGCCATTGATATATTTTTGGATTTAAGCGTTTTCGTTTTCTCATATCTTTTAATTTGCTAACGGGGATGATGGGGTAGTCCAGGGGATAGAGCGTTGAAGTACTGCCCGCAGGGTCTCAGTACGATTCTCAGAAAGGCCTCTGTTACCATCATCTACCTCAAACCTGTGCGACTTTTCGGGTACTACGTCTTTTGAGGTATATACGAGGTGAGATGGAAGGACATGGGGATTACTGGAGTAATAGATATAGAGGAATATAAAACGGAGTGGATGAGAGCCAATGAGAGATTACCATGAAATTAAATACAATGGCAGGAATAAGTGTAGTAAATATAGAACAAGCAACGGATAGAGTATTAATAGTAGAAATAAAAGCAGAACCGACGAACTTGGTCATTGTTCAGGATTATATATTGTGTATACCACCAAGTAATCATTAGAAGGCAGAAGTCGATAGGGTATACAATCATGTGTCTACAGAAAAACATTTAATAGTGATGGGGATTGGAATGCGACGATAGGCGAAGGAAGAGATGGTGATGAGTTTATGATTAGGCACAGGTTCAGGAACAGTGTGATCCATTCGCACAGCTTCCCAATAGCGAATGAGGACTCTGACCTTGAATTTAGTTGCAATGAAGTGTAGCGCCCGTTTCAAAAAGATAAGGCATGGGCAACGGGCTAGGAAATAGAATGTGGAAGCTTTAAATGGATTGACAATGAAGGAGTATCAGCAGGCTGTAGAGAAAATCATGAATGAGGTAACAAAGCTGAGTAATAGTGAGGAAAATGTAAATATATCAAAAAAGGGATATTGAAAGCCTCAAAAGAAACTACAGTAACCGTTAATGGGAAAAGGACAAGAAAGCCATGGATAACGGATGGGATGATTTGAAAGACAGAGAAGGATGTAAACCCAGAGTTAGGGAAAAAGAAATAAAAGAGATAAATAATAAATTGAGACGGGCAACAAATAAGACAAAATAAGCGTGGTGGAAGACGCAGTGCGAGGATATGGAAAAATTGCAGAGAAAGGGCGGAATTGGTGCGCTATACAAGAAGGTTAAAACACTATCGGGAAGTAAAAAGGATATATCTGTGTTAATATTTAGAGATAAGTCGTGTGATATAACAAGTTGACACAGAAAAGATACAAGAGAGATGGAAGGAATGGGTAGAATAACTATATGGTAAAGAACTTAGGCCAGCAAGGTTAGAAATATAAAGACAACAGAGAGAGAGAGAGTAAGTGAGTAGCGTAGAGTAAGACAGCTTAGGTCCAGGTATACTCGACGATGAAATAGAAAGGGTATTAAGGTAGGTGAAATCAAATAAGGCCATGGGGGTGGATAACATTCCTGCGGAACTACTAAAAGGTTTAGGAAAATTGTGGGAGGAAGAGGCTATATGGGCTGATACGTAGTATTTATGAGGAAGGAATCTGGCCAGAAGACTTTGTGAGATCAGTGTTAGTTCCTATTTCGATAAAGATAAAGGCTACCCCATGTGAGGGCTACAGGACAGTAAGTTAGATTTCCCACGCAGCAAAATCTGTTCTCAGGATCGTAAATAAAAGAATGGAGAGCAGGGCATATAATTACTCAGGGTATGTCTATACTAAAGGAGTTTGTAATTTTCCACAGATTTTAAGTCTGCAGAAATTACAAAATCTTTTCATATGAACATCGAACAGTCCCACGAAATGTAGCCTGAAAGTGTGAAGTAAACTCAGGTGACGATGAATATGGGTTTAGGATGCGGAGACGCACGTGTGATGGCATTGCAGTAATGAGGTCACTATTCGAGGAATATAGAATACAATGAGGAATTATTTGCCTGTTTCGTAGATTTAGAAAAGGTGTTTGGAGGAATATAGAACACAACCAGGAGGTATTTGCCTGTTTCGTAGGTTTCGAAAAAGCATTTGATAGAGTGAATTGGGAAAAACTAATGAGTATATTGCAGAAAATAGGAATAGATTGGATGGAAAGGAGGCTAATCCGCAACCTGTACATGTCTCAGACTGCTCAGGTGCGAGTGGGGAACCGGGAGTCCGGTTGGGCAGTGTTAGGAAGAGGTGTAAGGCAGGGTTACCCATTATCTCCGTTGCTGTTCAACCTGTATGCAGAGGAAATAATCAAAGAGGCATGGGAAGAACTCGAGGTAGGAATGAAAGTGGGCGGGGAATTCGTAAAATCAGTTAGGTTTGCTGATGACCAAGCTTTAGTTTGTCAGTCAGTCAAGGGGTTGCAACCATTCTTGAGTAATTTGGAAACTCAAAGATATGTGACGAGAATCAATATCAATTGAACAAAGGTTATGCGATTTCCCATAAAGAAAAAGGCCGAGCTGTGAATTAAAATACGAGGACAAAGACTAGAGCAGGGGGAAAAGTTGACGTATCTCGGAAGTGTTTCCAACCAACACGGTCAAAGCAGTAGGGACGTAAGGAGAAGAATTGCACTAGGCAAAGAGGCTTTTACGAGGAGGGGGGATTGGATGATAGGGAAGTTGAGTAAGGATATTAAGAAAAGGTTCGCTAAAACTTTTATATGGAGCGTAGTTATGTACGGCACGGAAACATGATCACTAAAGCAGGATGAATGGCGCAGATTGGAGGCTTTCGAAATGTGGGTGATGAGAAGAATGGAGAAGGTGAAATGAACCAAAAGGAAAGAAAATGATGAAGTATTAGGTATGGTTGGGTGGGTGGAAATCACAAGGAGGCAGGAAAAATGGATGAAAAGCATATTTATCGGCAGTGGGATGATGAAGATTGTAATAGAGGCAATCTTAGGCAAATGAAGAAAGGGCAGGAATAGGATAGAGATGTTGGACGGGGTGAAGGGAGGAAGGAAGTGCAAAGAGATGAGGAGAGACTTATAGAGTAGGATGTTAGGTTATGTTTCGTCAGGAGAAGCTAAATATTTATTTGGTAATTGTGTCCATCCAAAACTCACCTTAACCCGTAGATAACTTAATAATAATAACAATAATAAATGTTTTTTTGCAAAATCATATTATTCTTTTAACTCTTACGTTGGTCTAAACCACTAAATTATGATTTTAATCCATATACAATGCCGAGAAACTGTGAATTAATTAAGCTGTTCCTAAATCAGTTCTAAACAATAATATGTATGTACAAGCTAACTGATATCTTTGTGAATCACCGGACATTTTCCTCGGGAATTCTCGGGTATTTAGTTTTGTTTAAGCCCCGTATCCTGCAAAACTCTATTGCTTTCTCTTCGTAGCCATTCATCGTTCCTAAACCTTAGTTCCCTAAGTAACCACCATCTCTTTTCTCGCCTACTGTCTCGTCCCTTCACCATAAAATATTCCTTTCAGTTTCACCTACAAATGTTTCCACTAATTACTTGTATATAATATCGACCATTTTCTCCCAATGCTTGCTTTACGGCATGTGGACTGAGACAATTACCAAGTTTGTTGGATTAGCTTTCACCTCTACTCATTATATTCTATCATCGCCCGCTCTATTTACTACAATTCTACCTTTTGGTCAATATCTTTCTATCAATATACTGATGGAAGGATATGAAATATATAACTCTATAACTATCACTCCTATAATCACCGCTATATTTCCATATGACCTCGCACAATCATAAAATATCTATATTTCTTCTCCCGGTCTTACGCGTTATATTTTCCGATTTCTATGTTCTCAATACTCCTCTAACTTTGAAAAACCCTATTACAACTGGTTCCATCCACCTGTGCACCTTCTATATTGACGCTTTCGCTTTGCTTTACAAGGATTTCGTGAGATAAAGGTGGCAGAAGCCTTGCCTCATATGATGCCAGGCACGACACACACTCGCCCAAAGTGGCGGTGGCCGCCCACATCAGATGGTAAGCTACTCTCGTTCTTCGTGTCACCCCACACATTTGTGGGTGGATGGTGATAAGTATAGAGAAGAACGAAGGGACGGAGTGGGTGATTAAGGCAAGGGTTGATTGAGCAGGAGGGAAAAGGGAGAGGTACGAGATGGCGGGATTCAGGCCTGCATACTGCTCGATTCGCTCATATGTAATGAGAGAGGGGGCACTGAAGAAAAGGTGTGCCGAATCCGGTACACCTCTCTTTTCTCGTTCCCTGAACCAATATACCCCCTCCTCCCGTGGAGGAGTAAAAAGAGGGGATTAGAATGACGAGGATCCTCGTGCGAGAAGGGTAGTGGTGGCGGCGGCGTTGATATCCTCCTGTGCCGTTTCGTAGCTTCCCCCTGAGAAGCGAATGTGTCGGTGAGTTGAGATGATGGGCGGACTTCCTCTCAGAGAGAATGGGTCAGGGAGGGAGGCCTAACCTCCCTTTGCCAAAGCAGTGTGGACGCGGAAGGGTGGAGGGGAAGAAATTGGAGGAGATCGAGGAGGAGGGTTGGATTCGGCGGACGAAGCGGGAACCAAAATTTTCCTATGTGGTTTTTACGGCTCCGGGACACGCAACTCCGCATGCACGGGCATTTAAAACTCCTTTTAACAACGTTCCCTCCCTCTCTCCAATCCCCTTCGTGAACCACCTCTTTTTTCTCCTCCCTTCCCCTCCCCCCCTCTGTCTCTCCCTCCCAAATCTACCAACACCTCTTTCTCTCCCTCTCTCTCTCTCCCCGCTCTCTGCGCACCCTCTTTGTCAAGAAGAAAAAAACAGAAAGCACTCACACCCCCTCTTTCGCGGTTGGGGGTGGAGTGGAAACTCCCACCACCATTACACGCCAACCACCTGTGCTAACGTCGGTATCAATAACCCGGGCTCGCCCTCCACTTCCTCCCTCGCTTTCTTACTTCCTATCCCGTGTTTCCTCTCCTCCTGCCACGTTATCACCCATCCCACCTCTTCTTCCTGTCCTTTACCCTCTCCTCGCCATCTCCCTCCCCATCCCATCCCTCCCATCCGTCAACACCCAACACCCCTAAGTACCTGCACTCTTCACACCTCTGATTCACCACCCTTATCTTTCCCTCGGAAACCATTTTCGAGTCTGTCCATTTACCACCGTGATGTTTAATGAGCTCATAAATATTTTCCACCATAAGGCGTCCAGCCAGAGGGATTCCTTTAGCTTTCATTAACTTTTAGATATATATTTTTTTGTGCGTCCCACTATTCTTTGGGACACCTCGATTCTTTTTATCCGGGCGTCAAGGAAATACCCAATTTGACCGAGGACGACCTTTTTTTCTCGTCAATGCCTGAGCCATTTGCGTCGGTAGTCTGATTGCCCTACGTATTTCTTGGATTCCTTTTAAATTTGTAGTGAATTTTAAACCGATCAGAAAGGATTTGATCAATATTTCTTGTTGAAAGCAAACTACTCCCTGAAAATACGTATATCAGTATTCCTGTTAACATTGCTGTTAAGCCTTGATATATCATAATATTTCTTTCCTTGTCAATTTTATCAGTTTTAAGAGTTGAAATTGGCGCAAAGCCTAACGAAAATAGGTAATTTAGGATGATACGAGAGAGAGTGAAAATAACAGATGAGTTTATTTTTACCAGAATTGAACCTTCTGTCTCATGGAACAATGTTAACGGATGTTTTAATTACCAGGATTGAATTATTCAAATGTGGACGATTAGGAATGAATGTTTTTAGTCTAATGCAGGTGATAACTATGGCTCTAAACCTAGATTTTAAGTTACTTGATCGAGGTTTTATCACGCTAAATAATTGAGTCCGGGGAAATGAAATAATTAAATCTATCCATAGCTGCATTTTATTGTAATTTTTATTAGTTTAATATACATCTGAATAGTGGTGGTGGTAGTATGTGTGAATATGTAGTACATGTGAATAGTGGTGGGGTACTTTCCCATCGTTTTGGATAATAGCGTAATTCCAACCATAATTTACGCTTCCCCTTCAACGTCTTAGAACAGTCTCGAGATAAGCACCTGCTGGTGCAAGTAATGGTATAAATTTCGACCAATAACTAATGAAAAATTTACTTCTCGAATTGCAATAGCATGCGATCACAACTATTTATCAAAGCAGTTTCGCTAAAACATAGTAATGAAAACTTCCTTTTAAATTGTTATTTAAAATATAGATGGACAGAATGTATGCAGTTCTATTAATGTATGAATTAAAAAAACATATAAAGCATGGTATAACTCTTCCATGCTAACATAACTCTCTCTTACTAAATATACGTTGTTTCTGCACGAGTAAACTTACCGTGGGCCTCATACTTTACCAGAAAAACATCCATTATCTGTTTATTCACAATTATCAACCTTCCTAACCGTCTATTATCCATCCTAATTCCATTGAACTTTATGTTTTCGTTTGATGCCCTTGTGGGTGTCGGAAAAAAAGTATTACAATCTCAAACTTAGCCGACAATGACTGGCAACAATTAAAAAAAATATATAGAAAATTTGAAGAATTTAACGTTCGAGCTAGAAAAATAACTCGTGTGCAATGGACGGGTGACCTAGATGTGAGAAACCGTAGCAAGTGCGAACAGATATACGTGCCAAAATGCATATGCAGCATGAAAAGTTGATGAAACAACTTAAGGTTTGATAAGCTAATGGACATGCATTTTTCTTTACTTACATTGAAAAAAACTGTGCCTCCCAAGGGTATTCATTTACTTGGTATAGTATTGGGGAAGGTAAATTAAGTTTAACCATATTTTCAAATAGGAAAAATCTCATTCCTTCGCATTTATATATTCATTTGTCATTTTATTAAGACGAGAGTGGATAATGAATCCATACCTAGACGTTTCCGTCCCTATTTTGTTTGCCATGTGAGAGAATTAGTTTCGCCTGTATCCTTCCCTTGGTACTATATTGATTGCAACCCTAAGCATTTGACTATCGATAGATTGCATCGTTTAATTAAGGTGTGTATTTGCATTTCATCGTACCTTAATTTGCGTATTCAATGTAAGAACGAAGTTTTACTGATATATTGCCATTATTGCATCAATTATCATAAATAAATATCTTAATTTCAATCCTACCGCAATATTTGTTCGGATACAAAATAATTTCATTCGATAATTTCTGCATTAACTCGAACGAAATTAGAAACCTTGGATCATGAAGAATAGAGGTTTACGATATCATAAACTATTTGTATCAATGAAATCAGTAGTGATAACTTTATTTCTGTGATATGCTGTTAGGGCAATGGTTGCATTAAACTTTTCGAGATCTTTCTGCCATGGTGACCTCATCCACTTTCTAAAACAGTATCTTCCTCGCTGATTACCATTATGTCTATAACTATATTTTTTAAGAATCTAAATGTACACCTCAAAAGGTCTTCATAAAATTAATGAGGTTTTAGTATATAGTTTGGACTTGATGACATAGCTCCGATTTTTATGTACTTTATTGAACTCTATAATGCAGGCATTAATTCCTATAAAAAGTTTCAAGTCATTGGTGAATATATTTTTATTTGCTGATGGTTTATCTTGAAATATGAACTAACGCAAAATTGGATAACATATCCGTCTTGCTGCAGGAATGTGAAATCAAAAGAGTTTAATTCCTAAGAATAAGTCAATGGCTTGGAAAAATTCATGGTTGCGGTTTTCCAATATTCTGGAGGCAGATGTAGATGTCTGGGTACCACTTTGCCAAATCATCGCGGTGGCTCTGTATGCGACCCGTTCTCCGTTGAGCTTGTTCGGAATTTGGATAGCTTGCCAAACCGTACGTCACCATGGCAACCACCAGAGGCCTACCGACCGATTCGTCACCCCCAGCCCCTGGGCCATCAATCACCATGGGGGAGGGGGTGATGTAACTTTAGGAGAGTCCTCGTCATTTCATGATGATGAGTTTATGGGCAGAGTTACGCGGGGAAACGTGGTGGAACATTAGGAGGTAAACAACGAGAGGGTCTAGAGAGAGATAGAGAGAGGACATCTACTCCACGCACTTTTATTCGTGCATCGATCGAATTGACAAAGATGGCGTTGAGTGGAAAGGAATAAAGTACGTAGCTCTGCGTAGTTTTGATTCGGAGAAAAATATACTCGCCATAGTCAGTGCGTAGTTTAAGTAATACCTACTTTTTAAATAATGTGATCTAAGGGTTAGTTTGATGCATTAATCCAGTGGAGACTCCTGCCAACTGTTTTCATCTAACCCGTTATTTCGTATCTCTCTTATTTATGCCAGATAGTCCACCTGATAGATTAGCAAAAAAGGAGCCCTTCGAATGAAGTGTTCGAAGGATTGATTCCCGTATGAGGCATTCCCATATTGAGTGACTTGTTCCTTGGGCGGTGTGTAGCACACAGCAAGGAAAATAGCCGGAGCAGCAGCTTAAAATTTTTTATTTGACGTATTCATTTTCTCCATTTGGTAATATCCAAAATGAAAGGTGGCTGATAGTAGCATATGGATATAATGCCATTCACTTTACTACAATTGAAAATCTTCGGGTACATTTTTCCATATTATCAGTAATAGGTTTAAAGGTGTTATTAAAATAAATATTAAATAATTTGTCAAGTTTTGAACTATTTTATATACTTGCATTAAAATAATTCAGTTTTAGATTACTCTTCTAGTTTAGACTTGAAGTGTTAACATCCAAAGAAAATAGCTAATTCTTAGAAAATCGCATAAAATTAATTTGTGATATATTACTGGAGAAGACGTTTTACCAGTACAAGTGTCTGCTAAATGGCTTAAAAACATTCTTATTGGGCCCCAGGTATGAATGATAAACTTCTTAATGACCCGTGGATATAGTGAATTAGAATGTTTTTAACATATCATGGGTAATTATTCATAAAATTGTTGCAGATTTATGAATTCCAAAAACTTTTACATGTACTGAAAACAATTGAAATTTATCAAACACATTTTTCACGGTAAAATATACAAATGCTTTGTATATTAACTATCAATATTAATAATATACTTAGGTAACACAGAAAACATTATCAAAATAAAAATATTGAACTGAATGCATAATCTACAAGAACATGGACCATTGCCTTATCTTATCTGAAAATTTCGTATGTCATCGTCGTTCTTATCTTCAGGAGAAACGTAGAAAAGAGAAAAAATCTATGGTGACATTCTACTTCGAACGGCAATTCAGTCGGAATTAATAATGAAAAATTGACTGAAATGTATAAATCCCTTGTCGATGCAATTCACACTTCTTGGAATACTCCTACAGCTTAATTTCGTGTGTCACAACATATTCTTCAGTGATTAGTTACAGTCAACGAAATTAATCAAATAGTATTCCACATGAAAAATGCTGTAACGTATATTAATTTATAAAGAATCAAGGAAACTTGACGCGTTCATTGGTGTTAGCCCAATAATGGAATTTGATCACTTTTGAGTAAATTGGTATAAGTCAATAATAGGGAAAAAACGTTTCTAGGTATTTATATTTACCTCTTCATCATAGTTAATATTAATAATTTAAATTCAGCTATCATTCAATGTACAATATTTTATCTCAGCGTATGGTGCGATATATCGTATCAGTCAGAAAATTTTAAAAACCGAAATGCTACCTATATATTTGTTTTGAATCTGTTTTACTTTCAATCAAAGGAAGAGTTGTCCAATTGTTACAGATTAAGTGCCTTTTATCTAAGCTACATTCGGCCCCGTTTCGTTATTTTCGAAAATATAATTCAAGTTCTCACAATATTTTTAGCTGAAAATGTTAATTAAAATTTTTGTAATTACAAATGGGCGACTTGTTAGATACGACAGCCATGTTGGGGAGTGAAAATTCGGAAAGAAATAGGAAAGAACATGCATAATAAATGGACAGAAAAATTACAGAGCATTTCATCTGGAGTGTTCCTTCAACTGTGGCCACTGGTCCTACCTTCTTCGAATTGCTCCCAACAGCCGCATCTCTTCCCCCACTTCACCTAGAACTTCATCGCTTGTTTACCTTCGTTCCATTTATCTTTCCCATCATTCGCTACACTCACATATCAAAAGTTTCTAATGCACATTTATCTTCCTTCTGAACGACAGAAAAAAAAGAACAAGTTTTCGAGAAATACAAAAACTATGCTCTATATCAAAGTTTTCACTTGTAATTTCTTTATATTTTTACTTAAGTCGTCTGACGTTAACTTCCGCTCCTTTTTAATCGCTTTATTGACTAACAAAGTACTTCCTATCACTCTGCCCACCCTCCTCATAAAGAATCTGAAGGGGTGAAATCTTCCAGTTTCTAATTGATGTCAACTTAAGTCTTCACCTCAGTATACTTTTTCTAGAGAATCTCATTACTTTAGTTTTCTCACGATTAATTTGCATCCCATGTCAATCATCCTGATAATGTAAGGCGCCAAGTATTAATTGTAATCCCTTGGCTAACTGGATAACCAACGTCTGATCATCCGAAAATCTAAATGATTTGAAGAATTGCCCACCTTTCACTCTAGATGCCAGCCCGTCTCATTTTCACATATAAATCGGCAAGAATAGGTAATAAAATTAACACATCTGTACCATTCTCCTTTCTAACTCATTCCGAATCTCTATTCGCCATCTGCACCTGTGCAGTCTAAGGTATGTAAGAGTTTCAGGGAAGTCGTCTATTTCTCCAGTGTGCCAACACATTTTGCAAAATGCTAAATTATTGTGCCTAGTTACTCTGTCGGACTCCTTTTCAAAATTCAGAAAGATTTTATGTATCTATTAATCACTTTATTTATTACTTAAGCACCAAGGTTTTCCAGCCCTTTTCTAAATCCAAGTTGGTCTTCTCCTGAGCACACAATTTTTTTCTTCTGCATTCTCTTGTTGACGATTCTAATGCCTTTACCGCGTGTGAAATCAAACTTGTATAATGGTTCCATAAAAGTTCTTTCTTCCCCTTTTCCCCCAAATGCTTTAGTATCTATGCAGGGACTCTTCAATGCATTGACACGCATACGGTTATGGAATGCCTGAATATTAGAGAATTGTGCACCATCACTGACAAATCTGGTTCAAGTGATGAATAACCTCTCCTCGTACGATGCATAAGTGTACCTACAGCATAATCAAACGTAACGATTCCAACTTTTTTATTCAAAAAGACATAAATCTTTATTTGAATACGCTCAGTATTGCATGATTTCAATGCGAGCGAGTTTGTGTGTGCGTAAATGTGTATAAGTGCATATTAACAAACGTGAGTGGTTCAACAAATCCTAAGGAAAAAATAAGAGAACCATTTATTTTGGTTTACCATCAAATAAGCCGGATATACTTTTCCCATAATTTCTCCAACTTTTTTAAGTCATCCAAAGAGTAGGATTTCGGAAGGTCCTCAATATAGGCATACATGTTTGCGATGGTCTCCTCGTGCGACGTGAATCATTTTCTGCGAAGCCGTTATTTCAATTTTGGAAATAAAAAAAGCCAATGGGAGCCAAATCTGGTAAAATAGAAGGTGTTTTAATAATTTGAACTTTAATCCCTGAACTTACGCCATGGAAACAGCGCATGTGTGGACCCGTGCATCGTCTTGATGATACTGAATTTAATTCTGCCAAATGAGAAAGTTTTTCTTGATTTATTCTCCCAAACGCTGCAGTAACTACGTATAATACTATCCAATTATCTTTCATTCTTATAGCAAGAAATTGATGTACATAGATAATTCCAAGTGCATCTCCAAAAGCCGTGGCCATCATCTTGTCGGCCCATTTCACCGTCTCTGGCTTTTTTGGTGCTGAAGCACCATTAGGAACATGCTATTTTGACTTTTCCTTTGTCTCTGGAGTGTTGCAGTGTATCCATGTTTCGTCTAAGTTACTAACGCAGAAAATACTGACGTAGAAATCTCTCAGACTTACGACGTAAAAGCGCCAAACCAACCTCAAATCGACCAAACGCTTGCGTTTTTTCTCCTCTGAGAGCAAATGCGGCACGATCTGTTCGAGATTAGAACACTGTTTCTCCTGATAACCTTGTGGCCTCAAATATTTTGCAAACTTTTTTGTTGATCACTTAAAACCATATCATGGATTTTGTTAATCATTTCCCAAGAAGTCACCTCGCCTGGACGTGTTAAAAGATGCTCATTATTTGTGGGTCTATGCCCACCTTTATATTCATTGACATAATTGTAGACCGTCGAAGACGCAGGAGCAGACGTGCAATGATCTTCATCCAGTTCGGATTTTATCAATGTTAAGCTTTAAAATATAGGTGTTTATTCCCCGCAAAACTCATTTTTTTCTTTCACTGAAACAAACAATAGTTTGTGGCTATTATCGACCTCAAAAGTGAAACCACTTGATGATATAACCGAAAATTCAAAAACACTATAGTGATAGAAGATGCATACTAATTGAGAATTGTTCCAAACACTATATATCTTGAATTTTCAAAGGAATTATTGAGCATAGCACGTATGGGCACCTAAAGCGATTAGATTAGGCATATCAAAAGCCAACCTTTTATAATACTACGAGAGTCATCTATAGTATTTTCTAAGGAATTATTGAATGATCCAAGTCTAAAAAGCTCGTGTCCTAAATTCCCTCACACGCCCTAAAAGCGACTAGTGGTTTTTTTTAGATTATGATAAGTTCTAATTGGGTTCGTTTACATACACAATTCTGATTGATTTTCCATAAAGTAGGGAAAATTCTCAATTGCAAACCATGGGCGTTCATCGTATTTTTATTTTGATCGAGTCGAAGATATAATTACCAAATTCTTGAAAGAAGGGAATATAATATTCACTCTAATACAATGATGCTGAAAGAAAGCAACAAGTAAAAGAAGCAATGCTAGGAAATTTTCTGACGTATGCTGCAAGAAAATGCAGGGGAGAAATTACTACGTGAGGGAAAACGTGTTAAATAACATTATAGAGTTACCTTATATGGCACCTTATGGCACCTATAAAATTAGATAATGATATTTTATGGACACAAAATAATATTGAGATAAGCATTTTCGAAAATTTTTCCTGTTGAAAACGAAATAATTTGCTGAAATACAGACACAGATAAGCAATTGCAGAAAACCGAAAAGGGAAAAATTAGCAATGTAGAAATAGGATACTAATAATTTCCTTCGATACCAAAGTTTTATGCTGATACTTAAAAAGCTTGAATAAGCTTAAATTCTTGTACATAAAATAAGTTTTAATGTTATATTATATCAGGTATCGTTTAAAGTTTTTCTCTTCTTTTAAAATAAATTTAACATTAACAATTATAGTCTTCATAATGCCACGCTGGATAGATAGGTGGATGTAAAATATTTTTATTTTGCCTTACACAGCCATTTATGTAGTTATTTTAAGTCTAAATGGAAAATGTTGAGCGTCACAGAAGCCAACATCATCACCAGAAATTCCGTTCTTTGCCGTCGTAATTTATGTGGATGATGGAAATGTTCTGTACCTGTCGTCAAAGGCCTAAGTACTGTTGAGAAAGGGTAAGTAATTGGAACCAAAATTCGGAATCATAATTAGAATGTAGAGGAAACAAAGAGAAGTACGGAGATAATTACGGAGATCTACTTTATAGTGACCCTTTTGTGGCAGCCACTTACTCTTGTAGGTGCCAGCGTTGTGGCATTAAAATGTAGTCTACGTACGAAAGCACAGAGAATTCTTTCACTCATGACAATATAATAGGGTCTTGGAGGCGCGGAGTTTGTTTGCTTGTTAACGCTGAGAACTGCACCAGTTTGAATCCATTACATGTCGTGGTTCCATCGGCGAATTTATTTCAACGAAAATATAGTTAGAAGTATTTAAATAATTTCAGTAATTGCTCACATTGTAAGTATAATAAAGTGTTCAGAAAGTTTCAATATCAATTTTTTCCTTCCAAAACAAAATAAAATGGCTGTCTAATAATGACATTTTCTATCTAAAGTTGCACATCAGCTCATCAAGTAATTAAAACGTCACGTCATTGAATTGAGCAACATAGCTAGGACGATGGGAACGTAAATGAAATTTAAAAGACATATTTAATTTCGCAAAAAGTTCATAGGACTCATGAAAGCAAATAAGTCAAAGAATATAAAATGAATGCTATAATTATCAGATATTTGAATGTACCTCTACGTTTTTATTGGTAGTAAATATTTTATCTGTTTAAAATATAAACATATATATTTATATTTATTTACGGATTTGTGTTGCCAATGGCAAAGTTGTCAAATCCTTTACTGTGTTACTTTGTTGCTTTTGTTTGGGACTGACGAAATTAACTCTTTTGCATGGGTTGTTACTTGCTATTATATGAATAAACCTAAGATACCTGAGGTTTATAAGAAAAGTAAATTACTTCTGATAAGAAATAAATTAGGGAAGAAGATTTCAAGGCTTATTTATTTTTTAAAGAAAACACAGCAAAATATCCTTTCTACCTTTTGACAAAGGACGAAAACAGGTTATGCGGAAATAATTTTATACTATATATGATCGTCTTGGATGACTCATGGGTTTTTTTCCTTTATTTTCCGGTGTGTTAAGGTTAGCTGAAGTAAAATCAAAATGAGATCTTCAGTAATTAGATAGCCATAGTGAAACATAACATTAGGAGGAACTCAGTGAGAGTAGATGGACCAGTTCACGTATTTGGGCAGTATTTTGGAGGAAAACGAATGCAGCAGTAGATACACACATGAAGGAGAAAGGAACAGATACAATAAGAAGGTACGATAAGGTATAGTTATTAAGAAAATGTTTGTAAACACTTAAGGATAGAAAATACTATGATCATTGACGCGAGAGAATTAGAATAGCTTTGAGGTCTTTGAAATGTTGGTATGGAATTAAACCAAGAAAAATGTTCGGCAGAGAGAAATATTAGTGACGCATTTTTAGATATGTTAAAAAAAGAGATGAAGATTCCAGATGGAACCCTAAGGAGATTGGCGGAGTAAAAACCGCAAGAAAGTGGAATATTAAAGGCCGTAATAGTCGGCGGAATGCGATATTAGGTAAGCACGAACCAGGAAGAAAGAGGATTTTGGACGGCATGGCGTGCTGAAGAAGGAAATAAAGTAGAAACATGGAAAAAATAAACACGGAAATGTTTACTCGATACTTAGTTCATAATAATTGTTAGGGACAGCATAAAATCTTAATTTAATGAGTGGGTTGTCTATGAGAATGATGATTTAAGCGAAGTGGTTTTGATAATTATTTTTTAAATGAAATCATTATCCCCACTCATCTTTTGAACTGGGAAGATATGGCAGAGGGCATGGATATTCCCAAAGATGATGGAAGTAACGCCTAGTAAAAACGAGTGCGCACAGGATTATGAAGAAAAGAGAGTTTCGCTGGTGGATGCCCTACATTTGTGGACTAAGTTGTGGTATCTACGAGTATTATAGCTCAGAAAATAATGCCTGCAAATGGTTGGCCGTAGCAGTCTTTTGGTAAGGCACTATAACCGTAGAGTGCATATTTAAAAGTGAATGACCTTCCATACTTATTAGTTAAAATCTGGAATTTCCCCTTGCTAATAAAATTATTCTTCAAAGACATCGTAGGGCATGGAGTTCGTTTAAACTTCGCCACGATAATTGCTTTGACGACCGTCAATCGTAGCTATGAAAACGTAGTGACTCATCACTCCTCTGTGAGTAAACACAGGGTCACTTTCGTGACGAGAGAAATTCCGACTAAGCTCGTGCTACCACCGTTCAGATTTCACTGGAAACGAATGATTATTATCTGCATGTCATGAATTCCTTTGAGTTAGTCATTCACCGCTTGGGGATTAGTAACTGTGACTTGGCAGATGTAGATATATTATCGCATTTTAATTTTCTGACCCCTGAGATAACTATCCTACGATTCATGTTTTTGACCGATTAAAGAACTGTTGAAATGAGGCAGTAATAATTAAATTCCGATCTCGAAGCTCTGCATAAAATCACCTATGTAATGCGCTGAGAGCAAAGATTCTTTCATACTTTCTCTGAAAAGAGTGTTAGGATTTTTCTCGTAACTTGAAAAATTTTCTGTTGAGACTTTATGGAAATAAATCAATCATCGAAATTGTATATTTAAAATTTTCCTCTCGAATTTTATCTTTACTCCTTTGTTTTGCTTACTGGGTACATGCAGGGAAAATATTTGACTTAATTATCCTATTCACCAATTAAAACATTGATGTTTTCTTAAATACTGCAAAGTCCTTTGTCTTTGTATAATAATAACATAATATTCAATAGATAGAGTCACAGTATTGCCACATGATAGCTTTAGTCATTTATACGTTGAGAAATGGCCGATGTGAGTCAAAGGCACTAGTTGCCGTCTCTCCACATTACGTCACCGGCAAGAAAAAGAGTAACAAACCTGATCAGGAATTCGTCTTTTTTGAAATATTTCGACAACGGTGGGAGTTGGTGTAAAAAACTACCTCTCCTTTTCACCATTTTCTTCTCTGTCTTCTCCGTTAAGTAGTATTCGTGACATAGGCACGGAATATTTCGCATGAAAAAATGACCAGCTCGTGCGTCACGGCTCACTACCGAGAATTCCAAGGGTTTTCCTGAGGCCTCCGTAAAGGGGATAAAGAATGACAGCCCATCATTTACACTGCCTCATGGTTTCACTGTCATTGTCAGCTGTTTTATAGTCAGCTCGATTTCACGCAATGACGTGACCTTGGCAAGGGTCACGGGTCACACAGTAGGTAGGGGAGGAAAGTTTAGAGGTTTGGAGGGAATAGAGATTTGAGACGGTTTTTTATTCCACAAACAAAGTGACGAGGCAGTATTGAGCTTTGAAGGCAAAGAGATAATTGTAATTATTTAAAAATTAGTGTAAATGCTTGCATTACTATTCAATTGGCGTGATAGTGAAAATAATGCACCAGCTGGAATACGAATATTGTGAGGTATTTATAAGATTCTCATGAATACAAGATACTTATACATACTTATGCGTACATGAACATAAAACATATACACTTCTACGCAAAAACTGTAATTTCATTAGAAAATTTAAGACATCGGTATTTTAAGAGAACCTCACATTGGTTCAAATCAGAACTCAATAATGACATTGAATATTTTATCGTCTAACAACTCTCAAGTCGGAGTTATCGCTGAAATTTGTAAGGATAACATGATCAAAACATAAATCTGTGAGGGACATTGATGTGAACGTTACAAAATTGAGTGAAATTTTCTGCCCCTCTAATCCGAACCAATCTTTAAGGTTAATTATGTATCAGGTATATAACATTTGTATCGTAAAAAGAATCGAGAACGTAATGGCATCTACTATTCATGTTAGAAACTTCTACCTTCGCCCCTTAAATACTTTTTATGGTACTAATAACAACTATGCTTGAATTGTTTATACAGAGAATACTGGAGATAAAAATCCAAGGAAATAAAACATTTAATATCAAAATGTGATAACCTATGAAAGAAATTACCCTTCATAGTGTTTAATTTATAATGTATAGAAGTCTGGATGATATTTGAAAAGAGTTGTAAACATTCTTTTCCCAAAAGGGAAAGCCGTCCACGCCGATGTACACACCTATATTGAAAACTACGTTGTTTGTGGGGAGAGGTTAATCACCTCTATGACAAGATCTCGGTTTTTAGGGTCTCGGTTTTACAGAGTACCGTGTGCTTTTAGCCATTCTGTTGTGCACTTTCCTCTTTGTATAAATCAATACCGAATTTCCATTTTTGCCAGATTACGAATATTTTTTTTACGAGCGAGACGCGCGTGTCTGGTCAAAGACTGCCAGAGTTTAACTTGGTTTTATATTCCAGCCCAAATGATGTTATGAATGGAACCTAAATAGCAACAATAAGAGACAACAAAGCAACAGTAAGAGTCCTTAGGAATATAAGATTTGCAATTGTAAATCCAGTCAATGACGTGCGACTGGTGGGTTGGCATACTTAGAATGTAAACAGACCTACTCCATCACGTGGAAAATATGGTTAAACGTTTTCTATGTACATTCAGACTAAACGTATAGATTCAGCTAAATTGAAACAAGGGTCTGCAAAATCAATTATTCAAATCGAAATTTGATTTTAAAATGTCTTGTTGGCCATGTAAAATACAGGTATACTGTATACTAGATTGGAAGTAGATTTTGGAAGACATTTTTTTAGGGCAATACAGGGGGGTTTTACTGGATGCATAAAGTTTTTTCTAGTTCTTGTAGTAAATCCAGACAAAATATGACAACGAACTTCATCAGGTGTCTCTGCAATACAGTTTTTGAGGCGTAAAAAGGCATTTACTGTGTGGGGATGTAATATAGAGGCCAAATCATGCCCACACAAATTGTCCAAATTGGTTTTAAGATTTTATTACGCTTATCATTATATAATTTCAGTTCTTATATGTTCGTCTTAACTCCTAGGTTTTGCATGATTATAAAGTAAGAGAAAAATAATAAGCCACGAGGAGAGTAATATATAGCATTATAAACCTAAACAGTAAGAGCAAACGTTAAAGTTTCCCATTTCCCTTTAGACTTGCAGATTGTTCTTCAAAATTACTAGGGTTGCTATTCATATTTTGAGGCTAATAATGATAAGATTAATTTATTACTGAAAATGACTTAATTGTTTTTCGAATTATTCTCCATGATAATCAATACACTTGTGCATGCACTCAAACCAATTTTCGTAACACCTTTTCCACTCCGATTAAGGTACCTCCAAAACATGGTTTTTGAATGCATCATCGGCTCCTTTGGGCGCCGAAAAACACTGGCCACGCAATTTTTTCTTGATAAACGGGAGTAAAAAGAAGTCATTTGGGGCTAAATCAGGGCTGTGCAGAGGATGGCCCATATATTCGAAGAATTGGCCAGTTGAATAGGTAGTTGTTTCAGCCGATCTGTGAGAGAGATCTTGCATTTTAATGATGACTAATGATCCTTCGCTGCCGCTTCTTTTTACGTGTTTCACAAAGCACTTAAGGCAAACAAATACTCGTGCACCATTCAGAGTTCACGGTTATACGTTGCTCAAACGGTAAGGTTGCCACATGTTCAATCATTCCGAAGAAACAAGCGATCATTTGCTTCGATTTGCTTCGTGCACAAATCACTTTTGTTGGAATTGGCTCGTCTTGGAAGACCCATACAGGGGATTGCTGTTGTCTTTCGGGTTCATACGCATAGATCTAAGATTCGTCACCTGTGTGGATGTTATACGTGAACAACTTTTGATTCGCCGCGATTGTATTTCTTGAGGATTTCCTGGCACCAATTGACACGAGCATCTTTTTGAGCTTTTTTCAAACTATGCGGGATCTAAGACGAACACATTTTAGTCATAGCTAATTTTTCATGAAATATTTTATTGATGCTCGTCATACTAATCCTCAAGGATATTCGAAGAAGTTACATGACGATCTTCCGTTACTAGTTCTTGCACAGCATCAATGTTGTCTGGCACAACAACTGATTTTGGACGACATTCACCATTTCCCTCGCAGAGCGAATGGCGGTCATGATGGAATTCGTTACACCAGCGTTTCACAGTGGCAAAGTATGTGGCTTCATCGCCAAAAGTGGAAGTAAGTTGATCGATGCACTCCTGTCTTGATAATCTACGTCGAATGCCGCAAAAAATCATCAAACGAAAGTGTTCATGAGTTAACTCCATTTTGTGCTGAGATAAAATTTTCGAGTCACTTTAAACAACAGAAGTTATGATGAAACGACAAAATGTTCGGATGAAAGTTAGCGTTAAAAGGGTCAAAATTTCAGATGAAAACGTCAGATGGCGCCTAAAGCTCTTGGTGATGTCAAGGCTCTAAATATAAATAGTAACCTTCGTATTCTTTTTCATGGGCAGGAGTGTATCGAAGTCTAGCTTTCAATCGGACTCGCGTATGAAGAGTTTTGGGTCGTAAGGTGTAAAAGGGGATACTAGGCGCTAGTTTTCGGTGTTTGAATGTTGATTGGATAGAGGTGTGAGGAGGGCAGAGACCACAGTTTCCATCCAAATGGAAACATGCCTCCTTTTAGCACACTATGTTTGACATGTTGGACTTACATTTCGATTCTTCAGTTCGTATTTTTCATTTATCGACAATGGATTAAATAATGATTTCTCTGTCTGACTAATATGTAGCAGAAGTAATTAGGGACGGAGAAAAAATGTCTTTCTTATTTAACTATTCAAAATTATTTTTTCTCATAATGGACACCTCTAAACCTTTAAATAAATATTATTTTTTGCAATACTTGGTTATTATTACTATTTCTGCTGATCAGCTAGCACGGCCAGTTATTACAATCATTTTTGTAGCTACAAAAACTTACACTCTCTAAGTGCTTTTTGCTACGTTAAAGCAAGGTCTGCTTCGGTGATAAAATAGTTGATTACCTGTAAGAAAAATGAGTATTAATTTAATTTATCACCATAGTAATTTCAAGTATCATGAATTATATGGAAATCTATCTACTCATCATCAAAACTAAGATGAGCATATACGATGATTTCATAGCATGTAAGGTAATTATAAGACTTAAAAGAAAATAAATGTAGCAGTATCTGAGGACCATTCTCTAAACAACGTACATTTCAAAATGTATCAAAGCCGGGAAAAACTGAGCGTCCGGAAATTATAAACACGCTGTACTTGGTTTTGTGTATCACCAAAGTTGCGATACCATTGCGTTATGGCTGATATTTCACAATATAATTCCACTTGCTTAGATAAGGAAGAGATGTACGAGTAGGTTCTAAGATGCAAAATTTTTAAAATTTAATTACTTTGAAAATTTTTTCTATTAAAAGAACCAAATTAAAAATAAAAATTACAATATGGTTGAGGTGCGTTATTAAGATTTTGTGCCTCATTTGAAGTAGACGTTTTGACAATATGGTCGTATTTGGAAAAAAGTCAAGCGAGGTCAGAAAGTGGGTTAAAACCATGAATATCTCTTGATTAAGTAAGAAGCATCTGAACTGCGTGTTTCGCAGTCCAGTTACAAAATTCTTAGCCTGCCTGACGTTATGCATATCCCTCGCATATTTGTTCTCTCGCTTCTGCTGGTAGTTCCGGAGTCTTTGTTCTAAAGTTTTTTTTGTTGGCATCACTACCATAATCTTGTATTCAGAACATGTTGATGAAACCGGCAGAACTTTATTACTTTCCGGTTAGCCAGTTTTTTTTGGAGACCATGCGCAGCACGCAAGGGAAAGAACTTTGGCTCTTCAAGAGCTGTGTCAATTCATGCATCTTTGCCTTAAATAATTTTCATCTTCAGATCGATAATGCTAAAAATTTGGTTTCATAATGTGATTTATGTATTTATTAGAGAGGAATTTAATGAAGTGGTATAAAGAGTAGTCCTAGTCTATAATGGATTCCTTGCCTGTTTTTCCTCTAAGCCCTCTATTCCCCAGATTTCCTCTATTCCTTAGATATATATTATTGAGATTATTACTTTGAATGTATAGCTTTCACAAAAGGAAGTGTGTGCATTAATTTTTCCAAAAAACAACTAATCAAATGGAAGATTTTGTGTGAGATGAAGAAAGGTATTAAAAAAAATTACTTCTCACTCGATGATGAATCAGTTATTATTCGAATCGTAAAATAATGAAATGAAGCAATGACATTTATAATAGTACAAACGAAATGTTTTTTCTCGCTGACCCTTTGTCATTGAGTATCAAACCATCAAGTAAATTATTGAAATCGCGTAGGTAAAATGTAATTTTCAAACAAATATGTATTTTTTAGCGTCGATATTTACAAATAATGATAGTTTAATTTTTAGTGAATACAAATTTCCTCATAGTTAAGTCTCCTCGATTAAAATATTATTCATTGGTCTAAATAATATTAATCAAATTATCCAATTGACTCAGAGCTATCAATTGATAAAATTAAACACCATGTAATTTTCCCATTTTGTCCTATCAATTCGACTTGAACGTCAAAGTTTCCAAATAAATGAAGTTACGTTTCCCTTTTTGCCCTGCCAATTTATCCCAAAGACGACCCTTTGGCGCAGAAATCAATAGGATATAATAAAGCGTGTGGGAAATTATATAGTATCTTGCTCGGTCAATGGGTGTTCCATGATGTTAAGTCCGAGAGAATCAACCCAAAGCAACTCAACCATTTAAAGATTATTTCGGTTGGCGCCTTACAGCCTACCCGATCCCTTCCCTAACATCCGAGGCATCCCCTCATCCACCCTCCCCACTCTCACGCACTCATGTCCGAACAAATACCACCGACGCTCCCTCTCGACACAAACCTCCGTTACCTAGAGGTGTACCCCCTTACCCCTCCTCACCTCCCAGCGCCGACGAAGTGAAACCCAGGAGAAAAGCGGCGAGCGAGGGTGGTTCCTTCCTTCAGCGGGAAGGGATCGTGCGTTCGGGTTGACGCCTGGGTTGTTGGGGCATTTTTTATTTTTCCCTTCCCGACGGCGCGCGTTGAGTGTAGGTCATTCACGTGCTCTCGAGGGAGGAAGCGGGAGCAAGGAGGGGAGGGGGCCGCGTGGGTCGTGAGCAGGGACGGGGGGATCGGGGCAAAAGATTGGCTGGGGCGTGGGAGAATTGAGGGAAGAGATGGTTTTGGAGTGCGAGGAAAGAGGACGATGGAGTAGAAGGGCCGCGTGGCGAATCCGGGGTAATGCGAGGAGAAATTGCACGTGAGAGATGGACGGATAAACGCCTCAATTGCAGGACGCGAATTACTGCTGTAGCCTCGTCTAAAACGACAAACAGCAGCAGGGAAGGGCCGCGCCGTAAAGTATTTTAATTCGAAAAACCATTGGGGGTTTGTTGAGAAATAACTTGGATTGGTAGGACAAGGGTAAAACATCATTCAAATGAGTGCCAAGTCATTAATTCCTTTCAAGTTATATTATTTATTGAGGAAAGGTCACTACATAAAGTTTTAACAAATTATAGTGTCGTTTATTTGTGGAATATATAATAAATTATATTTTGCATTTTTGCACCACTTTGAGTAAGAAAACCTATATTTGAATTATTAATTTTGTATTTTCCTGACGAATATTTCAAAGATATAGTTGCTGAGAATTGAGAAGGTGGAAGCGATTTTGCGATTTTGATATGATTTACCAGCATTTTTATTTCGGTGAAATTTTGTCCATCCATGTCAGTTCATTTACATGTAAATCCCACTCAACAGCAGTATATTTCGCTCTCATGGCAACAGCAATGCTCTTTTGAATTCTCCTTTCACTAAGTTATATTTCTACGTTTTATAATTATTCCAAAGGCCTCCTGTTTCATTGCTCTTGATTTTCATTGATATATTCGTCTGTGAAATATTAAATAGTCTGTATTTTGTGGAGGTGGCTTCTTAAAGGGCTTTAAAATTCTTAATTCTGAATTGAAGTGTTCTCTGATGCCGATAATTCAATTACTCCTAAATTTTATAATAATTTTACTACTGGGTTTCGTAGCTTTGTTGACAATGTTGATGGTTTTGTTGTATCGTGGAAAGACCATCATCCCAAATCAATAACCAAATTTCGCACTCTTAAATTTACGTTCATGATTTTTTGTTCAATATCAACTTCAAGAATCTATCCATGGTCTTTCGTTAGTTCGGAAGAGCGTAATACAAGTCTTATCGAAAATGTATATTAAGCTTGTCCGCTTGACTGACATTCCATCCCGAATAGAACCATGCTGGATATTTAAATGATTCCAGGGGTAGTAATTAAAAGTTGTCAATTTAAAAAAATTTAAGTGCAATAGGTACGCTGTGACACTTAGCAGCACTCATTTCGTTGTTGCAATATTTCCCTCAAGTTCAAAACGAGCAGAAAAGGGCAGTAGTGGCCAGTTATGACGTTATATATTGTGAAGTTGAACGTGTAAAATATATTTTTTGTGAATGCGCAAATAATTATTGACATCAAGTCATTGCGTGAAATTTATTTGCCAAGAGGTTTTAAAAAATATGCGTTTTCTTGTATTCGGGAGTGTTTCTTTAGGGCAAATTTCCAATACTATAAATTCACTATTTTTACGTTCTTTAAGAATGTTTATTTGGTGGTTTTCAAGGCAGCTCTTATTTTTGTTATTTCCTTCTTTATTAATTTTCTCTCTTACCCTTCGATGTTGGGTGTTGAGGAATATTGATCCCTGGGATTTCCGTCTAGTAGCTCTTCAAACGTGTCGTAGGTGCAAGAGTAACGATGTTTGAAGACTGCATATTCAAACTTGGAGTAGCCGTGGAGAGTGAGATCGAGAGTGGGAATAAGAAAGTATTTGATGGTATTTAACAGAAAATACTTGATAAAAATAGCTAGTAATCTTAAAAATCTCATGAATCTTCTTAAATTACTTATCGCAGGAATATTCGTGCTTGTAAAAGTATATTTATCTGTATGAAAGGGATATCTGGGTCGGAAAAAGCCACCGTTGGGCGGAGAGCGTGAAAAGAGAAATTGGGGAGACCGAAGAGGGAGGAAGGGATCGAGAGGTGATGAGTGGGATTGAGGGAAATAGAACGAGAAAATGAGAAACTGGTTGTTGGGGGATCGTTCTTTTCGTTTTCCCTTCGAGGGGAAGGTTTAAGGGGGAAAGCGGATGATAGTATCGCTAAAAAGAAGAGGATTCGAGGGAGTTGCGGGGATAGGTATAAACGAACTTTCGATCCTGGATCCGAAAAAGATGGCTTACGGAGAACTTTATGCGTAGAATCTACGCAATTCAGGGAATCTATTCAATGTCTGTACCTGCAGCGCGCAAGGCACTTACCGTTTCCCGGAAGCCACCTTTCTCGGTGCTTCCTCTAAGGGGGAGGTACGTCGGTCAGTTTCAGGAAAGGAAACAAATCGCTAATGGAAGACACGGTCTGCGCCCTCGCTTAGCTTCTTCATTTCTAAAAGAAAATCTCAGTTCGCCGGTGCACTATCTCAGTTTACAACTTTTATCACTCAACTCCCCCCGCTCGCTAACTATTCATCAGGTTTAGTAAATCGGTTACACGAGTACAGCTAAAAAATTTATCTCTAATAAAGTCCAACTTTTATTCATTAGTTCCGTAGAATATAGCAAGTGGAGGCGGTTCATTGAAACTTAGATACCTGACTTATTTACTGAAATTTTTCGCTCATGAAACACCCTCGCGTTCAGATTTGTAAGTACGTTGATTCAGTACAGTTGCACATCGGGTAAGGATTATTTAATAATCTTTGACATAAAAAATCAAAAATAACAGTCTCAGGAGCCATTTTGGAATTTACGCATCTGTATTGAATTACATGTCAAAATATATTGTACCTGATGTCGCTCTAAGAACTGTAGCCCTGATAAAAATATGATGGAATTTACTTAGTTTATGGTGCATTAAAAAATAAATTACTTATTAGCCATATTATAGTTGAACTCCTAATTTTACTCGAGGTCATTTCGGAGACTTCCTTTTTGTATATCCCATCAGATAGGGATAAATCACATTAGCAAGCTGCAAATTTACATTTTAGCCTAGTAGTTATTGACGTTTATTGAAATTCATGATCTAATCATGGAGCATAAACCAACTTTACAACTCTAATTTCTCTTTGAAAAAAATAAATGGAGAAGTTTCATGGAATTAATACATGTATATTCCCTTAGAATTGAAATTAATACGTACTTCACTCACCTAGTGGGAAGTAAATCCGTAAAAGACTGTCACTGCTGTTATCATCATTAAACAGATAAAAATTGTGTCACGAAAATCAGATTTTAAGTTTTTAATCGAAAATGATATTTCACCTAAAATATTAAAGTAATGCTTTTCGTGAATTTTTCTTTCCTCACAATTTTTCCTCAGAGCGCATTTCTAAATTTCCCAGTGGGGGGCGCGGTCACATAAACATAAAAGGTCAGGGAAATCATCTCACGATGTGAGTTGTAATTATGTAACTTTTATGCGAAACCGTTTATATTTATCGATATCTCTTTATCCACCAGGACCTCATATAAGCTCATCGCAGCAATCATGCGTACGAATTATTTAATGTTGAAGAAAATGGAGCAAACCTTTGCAAATATCTCCTTCAACTTGTTGAACCTTTGTAACTTTTCTACTAAAAATGAAAAAGTAAAAGTTTCATGAAACCCATATGAAATGGAGACATATTTGTTGTACTCAAATGCGTACAGCATATTAATGCTTGGATTAGCGTTTTAAACGTATTATAGAAAAAAGAGTAGGTATTTTGGGTATCATTTTCTTAAGGGTAACAAGGAAGAAAAAATTTTCATTTTTGATAACAAATAATTTTGAAAGTCAGGGACACGATTGGATATGAAGGAATGGAAAAAGAAAGTAACTAGGGAAATAAATTTTGCTCATGATACTGTTGGATATTCTGAAACAGTGCAGAAAAATTTTCTCCAATGTTGACTCATCAAAAATCGGGACTATGGAAACCTTCGTGCGGTTGGAAATAGCGGCGGTGGGGAGCGAAAGGGAGGGAGGCACGTGGTGACATGATGCTTGACCCGTAGATTTTTCCAGTTTTCAGTTCCAGTGCACTTCAGTTTCAAATTTTCACTTTAAAAAATACCACCACATGGCTGCAACTAGAGTAAAGTTTGAATTTTTCTTCTGTCCTAGTGGATTGGAAACGCTTTCTCGAAAACGTTTGACAGATGACACTTAATTAAGGAGGATATCTGAAATTATCCGTTTCATTTGGGATTTACCAACACTTTGTTGGCCAATACCCGCCTTGGATATTAAAAAAATACCTATTAGTTTATGCAGCCCATCATTCCAAGAAATAAGCGACAGGATAAAAGAAAATATGATTAATTATAATAGATGTAGTCTTTAAAAATATTTCACTCTGAAATGAATTTAGTTTTCAACCATTAGTCCTAGGTAGTCCTAGGAGGACTATGGGAATAAAATTTTTGGTAGTTGGTCAGGTGGATTTGAAATAATTATTAAAAATTCAGCACTCTCGCACAGATTATTAATCTTTCAAAGTATCGTAGGAATTGAATTTATGAAATAATGCTGAATTTTTATTTTTAGTTTTGCCTAATTATTTCTATTAACATCAACTGACGCAATGCTCAGTGCGAAAGCTCACATTTCGAGAGTCACGATATTTAACTTTTAAAAAATAAAATAGTTGGTGCCAATCCTCGGAGGTAAGGAAGGCAAGGTAGAGAAGGCATCATCATTCAGGATGATGGCAGTCGAGCTGCGGTCTGAAGGCGATAACCCGTTAGGTTTTTGGGATTGAAAGACTCCCATCCCTTGCCTCGCCCACCCCTCACCTTTTTCTCCCCGCTTTTCCGACCCCGGAGTGCGGATCGGCATAGGTGGGAAGGCGCGGAACCCCAAACCGGGACTATTCTTTGTGAATGAATTCGCTCGGAAAATCACCTGACACCCTCCACCCAAGCAACGGTCTCTACTAGTGTGCAGGAGTGCGTAAGGATGGTTAGGCGGGAATCTAGAGGCAGCGTAATGGGAGCGTGGAGTTAGGCTGGGGATGGGGAGGGAAATGTAAAGGGAAGGCATGAGGAAGGGGTAATGAAGAGGAAACAAGATAGTCCTAGGAGACATAGTGAAGGAGAGGGACGGTAGGAGAGAGAAGGGTTCATAAAAAGTGCTGAAAGGTTAAATGCGCATTGATGGAGGGAATTCGCACGGAATGTCGCAGGAAATCGTGGGGGCGGTCGTGAGTGTAATTAGCTGCTCCGAAAGGGAAAGGAAGGAACCCAGAGGAACTCTAAAAGAGAGTTAGTAAACCATAGCCCCTCTGCTCATTCTAGTTATGGGCATACGCGAGAGCGTCAGACCGTAATCCAAGAAAGACATTGGCACTTGAAAATTTGCTAGTTATGTTGGCTCATATTTAGTTACCTCTTATTTTAGCAACCAAAGAAAAAAATAAACAATATAAAATGTTTTTATATGGATTGAGCTTTTGCCTTACGACCATATTCCTAGCAAGTAAAAAATGAAAACTCATTTCTCTTGAAAATATACTTATGCAATTAATTCTGTATCATTATTAAACATGTCTCTACAATATTGAAAATGATATTCCTACAAGGTCTTTGTATGAGCAACATATTTATAACCATTGTATATTAATTATCTCTACTTTATTGGCATAAATATTGCAAGGAGATGTTAATAATAGGGATAATTTATTATGAATCATAAAAGAAAAACAGTGACTCTTAGAACGATCATTTTATTTTGTCCAAGCCAGTTTTTTGTCGATATTTTATGACTTAAACTGGTTCATAGAAAAATTATATAATTTTTGCAGGAAATCAAAGTCAAATAAAATGCTTGCATGGAAGTTTTTGAGCAATAAAAACCAGGAGTAATTTTCTAGGTTTACATGCGGATTGTCAAAAGACGTCCTAGCCTAGTTGTGAAAGTTTCCGTGACAGTCCCAAGTAGTTTTCCTTCTCTTAATAATCACTTTAAAAATAGGACATGCGAAAAACAACCGGAATTGATGCTACGCTATCAATGGGAGATGACGAAAATTTCGCAATCAACGGCGTCATAAACCCCGGGAGTGTCATGGCGCAATGAGTTTTGCAGAATAGGTCAAAGGTTAGTGCAAAGCTTTAATATGGGTGAGCATGCGAAATTGAGGGGGCGAACTGAATTTGAGCAGAGAGGGCTTTCAGCCTCAGCCATTGTGATACATATATCGGTTATATAATGTATAAGGAAAATAAATGAGGACGGAATAAAAGATAGTAGACGGCTAAACACTTAAAGAGGGAAATCAATATCAATGATAGGAGAAATCCTTAAACCAAACACACAATTATAAAAAATAAATCAAGTGTAATATTGGAGGATTAACAAAATGGCCCTAGATTTTAGTATATTTAGGATATTTTAACAAGTGAGCCTCTGAAATACAAATAGTAAGGACGTTAGGTTCAACTCGATGTTGAGAGCTTTTCATATTTGAATGGGTTCCTTCAAATTTTTATTTCATATTTGCTGAATGACATAAGAAGTTAGGAGAAAAAGGGTTTTGTGCTCAGCTCTGACTTCATGTAACTGCAATCACTAGAGCACTGCTAGCCGAAAGAATAAGCAGCAGATTCAAGCAACTTGACTAACGTCCTCAATTTCTTCACATACTTAAGCATTTCATTTATTAGCTAAACCTAATTCATTTCAGGCCATTAAAAATGATTAATGGAAACCCAACACTTTTAACTCAGTATAGCGTCCTTCCAAATTAAAGGTTTGTCGTTGCGTCATAAATCTTATCGAGATTTTTCGAAGCCCTTGACATCATATCTATCGGCATATAACCAGCCATCGGGTAAAGCTTTTCAGTTGTCTCATGCATAATTCAAAATGAGGAATTTAGTTAAAATATTCACCAGGTTCAATTATATTAGCTTACCTAAGGAATTTTGGTTTTACGCATTTTTGTATCAAATCATCATTAACTTCTCGTTGCTTTAAATGGCTAACCATATGAATAAATGTAATGTGGATTTAAAAAATGCAATTTAAAAATTTTGATATGATAATAAGGACTGGAATAATGTCAAAGGTCTGTCTCATTATTAAAATGCTAGAGGAATACAAATAGGTGCATAGAAAATATATCATAAAAAAATCTGACAAAGCGAATTTAAAGTAATACCAACAATTGAAAGGAACTTCAGAAAATATTATAATTATGTTACTTTAGTCAAAGGGAACAAAGTTAAGCATCAAATATAAGTATGTACTATTTTGTCGTCTTTCTTGAGAGGCTCTTTGGAGGGACAGACTTTTTTGAGAGACCAAAAAATTGAAGACTTAGTTGGAATTGGCATATTTTTGCTAAGCTTGAAAAAATTTTGGCCAGCGGAGATTCTGTTTTTAATCTCTCCGTGCATTGAAGAGACATGAAAATATCAGTGTCAGGGTTATAACGAAAGTTGACCTACTATATAGAGGTCGCACAACGCATTTGAATGCACTTATTGATTGCATTTATCGCTTGCTTGTGAATTTGTAAATAAGCGTGTTAGTGTGAATGCATTTCGTCAGACCATTTTACAGCAAGTTTGATAGAAATAACCTGAGGAATAGATTTTTGCATGCTTTACTTTCTTTTACAAACTTTTGAGATTAAATAATAAGCTGACTAACAGGAAGTGGCACTGATTGATATGAAATTTAATTTTTCATTTGCTTGTCAAAACCTCAGACTCGGTAAAATATTATACTTAATACTTTATCATAAAATTTTAAATCCATAATTTTCATTTCTAATATTTCCCTATTACACATTAATTGCAAAATATATTGTATTATTAGACATTTTATAATATCTCTCCTACATAATATCATAAGGAGAATCTTATGCATGGAAGTCTAGTGAGAAATAATATTTTATACGACTTATTTCAGGCAAGCTTTTTTGAAACTCCAATCTCAGTGGTATCTCAATATTTGTAATAGACAAACGTTGAAATATTTACTCTGATTACTTTTCAAATTTTCGGGAGTCGTTACTAGAACCAAATCCTAAACAGCTCTTTCATCATTTTAAATTCGACTAATAATTTTATGCAATTATTTACGTATCCTTTGATTCTTTCGTTGGTTGCTCGTTAGTGGATGAATGTAGCATATAATATTCTATTGAAAACAACCAGAAGGTGGTTGAGATAATATTGACTTGACTATCATTTTATTTGACATAAAAACTACGAGATTAAAACTAGTATATGCAGATCGTTCGGGGGACAAGGTTTTTGATTCACTACGCTGGGTTACTACGCATTCAAAGCAGCAGACTACAAGTTGAAGGCAGACTTTTGAAGGACCCAGAGACTAAGCCATGGACCTCTGGACCAAGTTTACATCCTAGTCTTTGTGATTTCAGGGGGGGTACACGCCTTTTGGCCTCCCGAATCATTATGACCGAAATGACGATGACATCTCTTCCTGCGCTTGATTGGAATTGAGATTTTCTCATAAAAAACGAAATGAATGGGGATATGGCATTTTATATTTATAATTAGCAAAATAGGACCCATAAAGCGTAGGACCGGGGAATCGTAAAGTGACCGGGGAATTAAGCAATTGGTATTGAACAGTCTTGTCATGATATAAACCACTCTCGAATGGAAAAGAAAAATATATTATAATTTGTAGAAGTAACAGTAGCACGGATATTATTTTGTATTTTGATGTTAATTATAAAAAGAAAAACGATTGTGGTGTCTAGTAAAGGCAATTAACCAGCTGGGAAACCTAACGCCCCACGACACATTAAACTGTTCCGTAAATAATCTTTCCCTCTTCATTACGTCTAACATGCCTCTGCTTTTTCTACCCCTACCTCGCTTACCCAACGTCCTCTTACCTATCCAAATCTTCAGGATTTCATCCCCATTCAGTATAGCACGCATCAATCTTTCCTACATTTGGTTTTCTTCCAGCAACCCTCTCCTCCCCCCACTACGCCTAGTACTTTTGCATTTGATTTGCTCCTCGTCCACTTTACCTTTTTCATTCTCCTCTATGACCAAATCTAAAAAGCATCCAATCAACGCCTACCATCTTGCTTCAACGGCCAAGCTTTCCGAGCAATAGAAAACTACCCTACATGCCAAAGTTTTCTTTAACGCATGTGTTAAAATATCATTTCTTATTTTTTTTACTTATTGCTGTGAAAAAGAAATTTCTTGATGCTTGAAGACTGAAAAATATTTACATGTCAGAGATATTTCGTTTGGATCAATCATTAGACGACAACATTTCAAGGATCGGGAGAATAATAACTATCGTTAAACTATTGTATTGTAGAATACACGCATGATAAACAACCTAATGAGTGTTTTATTCCGTTTCAGTTTACTTATTATCTTGCTTGTGACAATGATGGTTTCATTAATGTTCATAAAAATAAAATTACGGCAAGAAAGAGCCACACACTGAATATATAATGATAGTGATTTTGAAGCTCATTTTTAAATAGCAGTTCTTCGTTTCAATTGTATTGTAAAGGTTAGGGCTCCTTTCACGCACCTGGGTAAGCACCAAAGAAATGTGGTTGTGCCATACCGTCGATTTTTCTCCAGAAAAAATGGATTGGAGTTATATTTTTGCCAAGGTGTTCAGCTACTGTGAAGGCACAGAATTGCGTTTATTACGATGAACCTTTTAGTCACTTTCATACACCCTCTGGGAATCTTTTAGTTCTCGGAATTGCCAAACATTTCTCCGAAAAAAGTGTGGACATGAGCACTGTGCCCGAACTCGTTTAGTCAGCGGTCACTATTCCGAAGGGACAACTGTCCATATAGGATTGCACGTACAAATGGTAAAGTAATCAATCATGAAGCGCTGCAGTGGTATCAAAGACATCTCCGGGTGTCCATCTCCCTTGACGTCTTGCTTTACCTCATAAAAAAATGAGAAACGGACATTTATCAAACTCGCTTCCAGTTTTCTGTGTAAATAATAAATACATGCGCTAAGATAAAATGCTCACTGAGCCGCTGGTCCAGAGCTGGAAAACTTTCCAGGAAATTGGAATTCGAGGAAAATGCTATGCAGCCCCGCACCAGGCCGAGAGCTGGATATGGGGGGGGCTTCACGGGCGAGAGGGGTTTTGAGGAAATTCTCAAGGGTGCATGGACCCTAGCGGAGAGGAACGTGGTTGAAAAAAGAAAAAGAGAAAAAGGGAGATGGAGAAGTAGTGATGTACGAGAAGGGAAACATATGAAAGTGAAGGAAGAGAAAGGAAAGGAATAACTACTCCTTGAGTGGAGGCTGGGAATTATCTGCAGCTGCGTGCTCTTGTTATCGTTTCTGACACTCCTTGGTTGCTCCCGATAGCTTATTATGGGGTTTCTTTTTCTTAAGTTTTGGTTTTTTCCGTACATGTTTTGTTGACAAATAACGACTCCAGGCTCGTAGAATGGACGTTTACATGCTGTCTTGGGGATGAACTAAGTAACATCATCTTTATACGAATTATGAATTAGTCTTTAATTATTTCCATGGAAAAGCAAGCGCCAAAATTTTTGGAGAATCTGCAGATGTCACTGCTATTTTAAATTTTGGTTTTGTCATATCTTTGAAAATATTTAAATTGGCCGTTATAAGTGAAATATAGATGAAAGAAATATTTTAAAAACATTATTATGGCTCGGCTAATTTGTTGCGAAATTCACAAATGAACGTATAAAGCATATTTCAGTTGAAATGTGATACTAAAATGGAGTAGGAGGATCAATTATGTACCGTAATTAAAAAATGTTTTTCTCCGGAATTTTTAGCTTGTAATTGCTATCCTAAGAACGTCTCAAAGGATGAAACTATAACATTTTCAGAGAACTGACTGACAAAGATAGCTTTCAGAAAACCATCGGACTGCAGTAAATGGTAGCGGGCCTGTATAAAAGAGACGATGGCAAAAAATGATTGTTTTTAATTGTTTTATAATTTTTTTATTAAATTCAAAGTTAATCATCAAATACCAATTATACATTGTGGTTATTGCGATATCAAGATGCCCGAATAAAATTTCGTATCGGATATAATTATTTGAGTACGGAGTTGTGTAAGAAATAAAATATAATGTAACAAACCGTGGGAATTAAAATCGTTTTTATAGGGTAGGTACAATAAGTATCACGACTGGTTCCAAAAATCAAAATTTATTTCAGTTATTATTACAATTACTTAATAATCTTCAACATACATTCCTTCTGTATCGATTCATTTAGTTATGCGCGTCACCACTCGTCAAAAGCCCGCTTGAAGTCGGTTTCCGGAATACTGTTGAGAGCAGTTGTCGTCACCGGTTGAACCGCCTCAGTAGGGTCGAACCGATACCCTTTGAGCTCCCTTTTTATTCGCGGAAACAAGAAAAATTTAGGTGGAGTCAGGTCGGGACTGTAGGGACGAATTCGAAATTTCCACGCGTGACAGTTTGTGTTCCTCGCTCAAGACTTACGGCATCAGCTCACACTTTCCTCATCGCAAGATCCTCTGTTACAATGGTGTGGACGGTTCCGACTGTAAGACAGGCCTCCTCACTGATAAGGGTGCTGGTTAAACACCTGCGAAAATATAAATGGTTTACTTGGTGGTTTAAGTAAGCATATGTGGTATAAACAGGGTCCGTACAATAAGCATCGGGACTGGTTCCAAAAATCAAAATAAATTGCAGTTATCACTATCCTTACTTGATAACCTTCAAAATACATTCCTCCTGCATCGATACACTTACTTCGGCGCATCTGTCACTCGTCAAAAGCCCGCTGGAAGTCGGTTTCCGGAATACTGTTGAGAACCTTTGTCGTAGCCGCTTGAACTGCTTCGATGGAGTCGAACCGATATCCTTTGAGCTCCTATGGAGCTATCCTTTGAGGTAATAACGTTGCCGAGAAAATCTTCATCTTCCTGGATGCAGTCTAAAATGCTTTGCGAAATTTCCACCCGCGACAGTTTTTGTTCCTTCCTCAAGACTTTCGGCATCAGCTCACACTTTCTTCATCGCAAGATCCTCTGTTACAATGGTGTGGACGGTTCCGACTGAAAGGCCGGTCTCCTCACTGATGAGGGTGATGGTTAAACGCCTGTCAGTCCAAAACCTTTTTCACTTTGGCTACCTGAGCATCGGTTCGAGCGGTCGTCGGGCGTCCGACGCGTTGCTTGTCTTCGACGAACTACCGGCCTTCCTTTGGCCTGTGCCACTCAAAACCTCTTGTGAGACCTATAGCATCATACCCATAAGCCTGTTTAATGAGTTCAAGGGTCTCCGACGCGGATTTCCGGAGTTTAACGCAAAACCTCACAGCGTAGCGTTGCTCGACGGTGCGCTCTATGCTGGCGCGACGACGCCACCAACAATCACACGTTACAAAAATCCACCTCATGTCTGAACGCATCTCCGTAGGTGACTGAACTGAAGTGTGCCTGAGTGGTAAGGAACTATTCTACCGAGCCGATTGGTCGAAACCCCATCCACTGCTTCGTTGAGGTTACAGAGAACCAGTGCCGATACTTATGATACGGACCCTGTAATTCGTTTTACTGCTAATGACTAAGTAGCCTAGCTATAAATATAATTACAAGTTTTAATTTCATAAAGTACTGACATCGATTTTCTTCTTGAAAATGAAAAGAGAAGCGTTACTACCTAAAGAGGCTCAACGATATTCAGCTCATGAAGAACAATGACAACGATTTGTAAGACGAAGCGATTCATCGATGTAGAAGTCCTAATATTTAGAGATGAAGCTGAAGGAAACATTTCTCAGTAGGGAAGAATAACTCGCCATGAAATATAATTATTAAAACAAGCATATTCCCAGACTTAATATCCAGATAAGGGGGAAAATTAAGGTAGATAGATAGAGGTCTTTATTTGGGCGATATTGAGACCAAATAGTTCCTTCTTCCATTTAACCGAGTTCAGGCCGATAGACGAAGTCTCTGTTCACTAAGAGCAATTTCTAGATATAAAACAGTATATGGACCCGCTAAGAATTCTACTCCGGGAATTATATCGGAATCGATCTACATATAAAAGCCGTACTTGCTGTCCCGGGACCCGATTGTAAAATATCGGGACTTTCTTGGGATTTAAAATTCTATTTCTGAATGATAAATAATGATTCAGCTCCTTAAGAGTTTTGACATTTTTACTTCGTGAAGTACTATCCGGAATGCCCGCCTTTGTTAGGACAAGGAATTCTCTTAAGTTTTGAAGATTGAAGTACTTATGGTAGTCGTTAAGTAGATGTTTACCCTGAAATTTCTATATGCATGACGAATAATTTATTTAAAGCGACTTATCACATGACTAAACTAGATTGAAATATTAGGTCTAGCAGTCCGAAGAGTTGATCAACTATTTTTTAATATAAACGTACCTTTAATTAGAAAAATTTCAAGTAATGTATAATGCTTTTGGTGATTTTAATTAGTCATTTGTGCTTCTATACCTAACGTATTTTTCCCATTACTTTTCAACCAGCCACTAAATTTGAGTTTTGAACCACACCATATATCACTGTTTACAAATTTCAAGAGATGAGATGAATGCATTTATCTCTATGATTTCTCGGATCAGTAGAAATCAAGTCGAAACGCAAGAATGTTAGTATCAGGCAAATAAGTTTTCATATAATCAATTGTCAGTTGATATTCTAAAATGAATCTTTGTGCAGCCATATACAATTTATATGAATGGATTAAATGAAATAAAGAAAAGTGGGATTGAAACTAGAAAATATTCGCGTTTATGTTAGTTGATTTGAACCTTATGAAATAATGCTTCTTTTTTAATCAGGCACTCAATTTATACTTTGATAATTATTTAATAATTTTGTGTTTTTTTGTGAGTACTATCGATATAGCAAAGGAAAACAGACAAGGAGAATCACGGTTGATATCTATACGTGTATAGTTATGAATATAAGTACATCGTTCACACCATTGCCGATTAACAAATTATAAGATAATGTAGGTAAAATGAATAATATTTTTTTAATTTTTTAAGTTGAAGAATTTCCAAGTATTTTGAAAAATACAGTACGGTTTAAAAGCCATCCAAATTAAGTTGCTTAATGACCTAAATGGGCTTCTATAAGAAATGTTAAAATATTGGCAGCCAAGCCAACGGGTAATCATTTTTGTGAGGATACCAGTTGTAATCACATGTTAAAAACATGTAATATTAAAGATGAACTATCTCGATAATATAATTTATAAGCCAATAATTCTTACGAGAATATTAAAATCCACTAAGGCAGTTAAAATTAATATTCTTTCAGAAAGATGACCATTTTATTTGATTAAAAAGCATTTCTAGTGCTTATTCTAAAGAACCTTATTGGCTTAAAATTTTCATTCCTAATAGTCATACTAGTGGTTATTTTATGTTAGGGAAAATATCCATCCAAAAACGAGAGAAAAGATGGAGACATTGATTTGAATCGTGATCATAATTGATAAAGAAGTGTGTTAAAATATGAGAGGGAATGGAAAAAGTGCTGAAGGAGATTTTCCAAAGGACAAGAAAATTTCTGTCCTATGAAATGAGGCAGGCAACTCTTAGGATGGGAAATTCAGATGGGGTATTGGTTTAGGCGTAGCTGAAATGGTGGTTGTGGCGTTAAAATATGAAAGAATGGAGGAAGAGGAAAGTGGGAGCACATATGTGGAAGTGGGAGAGAAAGAGAGATGGAAGACGACGAGAGGAAAGTGAAAGGAGAAGAGGTATTATATACTGAGAGGGAAGAAGCAAGAGAGAGAGAGGGGGAGGACGGAGAGTGTGTATAATTGAAGAGCTGGGGAATTAAGCTATTGAGATAAAAGGCTGAATGCGTAGGCAATCATGGCGAGAAACGGGGGACATAGCCCTTTCGGTGGCACGTTGAATTGTAACCGATGAGGAAAGAAAATGAAGAAGGCTTGAAGAAGAAAGAAGAGGAAAAGAAAAAAAGGATGTAATTAATTTAAAAAAATTTAAATAAATTAGACTTGCAAATCTTTAAACTTGAATCTATATCAAGTGATATAAAAGTTAGTTTTGTTTCTTCATCCATTTTCATAAATTACATAATATATATTCCGCTCATGGAGTTAATTAAATGGGATATAAACTATACACTCACTATTACACACATCGTAAGGGTAACCGAATGCTTTGCAATTATTAATTCCATTTAAAAATCTTGCGTCGTCAACTTCACCTGTTTATGCTTCTCTTTGGATGATAGGTCATTTTTGCATCCCGGCAGATGATATTCCAACTGAAAAAAATTAATTAATATCACAGCGCAGTTACAATTATGCATATGGATTCTGTTAATCTTGATACGAATTGCAGGTAATGTGAAAACCAGCTGATTATATAAGCAACAAAACCAATGAACGCCTTCTTGATTATTAATTGAGATAGACTCGGCCATGACAGTCTGTTTGTGCATCATTGCATTCCTTTTTGCGTAAAATATGTTTTACTTGATTATCTCGATTATAATTTTCGCGGTTGAAAACCATCTGGACTTTTGGCTATTGAAATTCTGAAATTTGTTGTCTCGGGCGTAACTTGGAATTTGCATGACATATTGAAATGAAATCACATAATTACTTTGTAAATCCACCCACTTTATTTGAAAAAACACCACCCAGGTTTCGACGCTGAACATCATCATCAGGTGGTCCTCATTGAAGCAAACTTGGCATAAATACCTTCTGATCAAGGGAGGGGGGGTGGGTCAGGAAGGGAGGTGTTTTTAAAAAATAAATTGTGTGGAATTACAAAGTAATTATTTCATTTCATATCAATTGAAATTCTGGTGGTCTGTAAAAGGTGACAGTTCGAAAAGTCGGACTTTTCTTCTAAGTACTTCACTTAAGTATCCCAGAAGTTCTAGTATTACAACAAATTACATTATTGAGGATTAACTTAAATAATAAAGGATTCGATGGTTTCAGGATCAGCTATGGGGAATTTGATGTTCATGAAATAAGGAGCAAACCGGTGTCATCCCCTAAAATTTCATTCAAATGTAACTAGTTATAATGCTAGAGTATCTGATGTTGACGCTGAAGTGTTGAAATTCTTTCGGGTTCTCGCGATGTTTTATGCACACGCTAAAAAAACCATAAGAATTTACAACATAAAACTTAAGGGTGGGTGCGTTAAGTCCAATTTTGGCTAAAATTTGATTAATGTGAGTATACTCCACATTTTATACATTCCAATAAAATATTTCTCTTAGCAGTGTTAAATTAAATATTATTCTTCCCTGCTGCCTTTAGTGTCCCAATCGTGATTTTGCTCCATAATTTCAAAATTTTCATTTATAATCATGTATTATTCACACAAATGTTCAATAAAGGATTAAGGAAGTCCCTGGTGGAATTAATTCATCCAGATTAGAAAGGTTTGGCGGTATGGGATCATAATGGTGTCAACACCATTGTTATTTTACATTCGTTTATAAATTAATTTTGGATTGAAAACAAGCAAGAGTGCATATGAAAGGCAAAGATATTTAATGAACATAATACTTTGAAAAGCGTTGAATAATAACAAGTATACTTCAAACGTTTATATGAGTGAGTACTGATGTTGACAAAACTTAAATAAAAATTGGCTGCATGTTATGGCTTTTTTGCGACTGGAAAGTGACTAACATTTGTTAGTAACGCGTTGAATGATAAATTTAAAAAATCATGTTTACAGTGCAAAAACATAAGTCACAAGGAATATGTACAAGTACTGTACTTCTCAGAGATCTATTCATTGTGTAATCCACAAGATATTTTCATTAATACCTTTTGAAAATCTCGCTGAGATGAAAATGTCCATTTATTTTGGTTCAATCACAAAGTATATTCTCCTTGATTAGTATGGTAGCGTCGTCCTCAAGTGGTGATTTAAGCAATTATTTCTAATTATTGAGATCATATCAGAATGCAAACTGAATCACACGGTAAGCTGGTATTGTCCGTTCTCCGAAAGAAAACACCACTGCTCGTCGGCCATCTTTCCTTTGTATGCAATGTTTCTCACTTTGATTAATTTTCCCTCTCAGTCTCTTGCTTTTCCCCATGCTATTCACTCAATCCCATTTTTCAATTTCTGCTCGGGCTTCATTAAGTCGAGTACTTTCGGTCCCTGGAGTCGCCCACGATTGCCTCAAAGGATTCCAGTAGTATGCAGACGTAGAGCTTCCACGCTCGTGCTTTTCTCGTGGAAAGGTAGGAATAGTAAGTCACGAACGGGATGCAAGACGCAGGCTCGGAAAGGAGCAAAGAGGGGGGCCCGGGAGCATGCGCAAGCACTATCATTGTATCTTTCTCTCCTCGTACGGCAATGGGGAAGCGAGCGTAGAGGAAGAATGACGGAGACTAGAAGTTTCGTGGTAATAAATGTGAGTGCATATTCATCCTTTGGAAAAATCTAGACGGAGGGAATGTCGGGGCGGGGTATGGAAGGGCATTACTATTGTTGCGCGGAAGAGCCGGGGACTTTTAGGGAATTTTCTTTTTTTTTTGGTGGAAAAATTAAGTGGTTGTGCGTTTCCGACTGGCATCTGCGGTCTTGCATTTATTGCCGAAGTTCCAAATGGAAAGACTCGAGGAAAGCTGGTGGGGAAAACATATGCTACCTAGCTTAATATTTTCGTTGGTGGAAAGTTTCTTGCATTATAATCAATGTCTGCACATTCAGATAATTTCTGATCACTTCAAGTAATAAATTGCGTTCGCATATTAATTTTAAAATACTACTTATGGAAATATATCGTGTCTTAAAGGAAATTTTTCAAAAGAATTAACATCATAGTACAAAATGTGATCACTACTACTCTTCGAAATATATCGGAGGAGGCTATTACCAAATTATCATCAAGAGATTATAATGGAGAGACACGCTAATCAAGAAAGAATTCCTGTTGACATGGATACTTATTCCTTTAAACTCACTCAGTGAGTCATCTTTATGTAGACATATATCTCATTATTGCAAATATAAGACTTATTTTTCTGTATAAATTACATAAAAATGTTCGAAAAAAAAACGTTGAATCTATTAATGATAGTTGAGACAGATAGGTCGAAGATATTATAAAGGAAGAGAATAATACTTTAAAGGGCAATTTTTATTGTTTATTTATATTTTTTCAAATTCATTTTGCTAAAGTATCCGTTACTTTCCATGTCCAACATGAGTATTCGCTTTCGGATGGAACCTCAGTTTGCAGCATTCCAAAATGCTACAAATTATTCCCGGGGGGACAATTCCTCCAGCAGAGAATCCGTATTTTGGGAGGTGTTAACGCAAGGGGTGTCACATTTATGACAAATCTAGGAATATTAAGAAACTTTATTTTATAAAGAACTGGGATAATTGTCATTCCAATAGTATTCACCTATTCTTGCCGGTAAGAGGTAATAGTCTGGGAATTATTAGAATTACGCAGTAATAATAATAAGAAGTTCTGTGTTATTTATTCTTCTTTAGAAAGCTCAAGCAGTAATTGGACTGAGGCTTCCAATTTTTGTAAATAGAATAAATGGTGCATTCTAAAAAATTATAGATTACATATAATAACACCTGTATACAGCATCAAGTGATATCACATTATCTTTAAAGGATTACATACAGTCATTATTTAAAAATAAGTTGATTTTCAGAGCTAAATAAAATTTTAAACAAGATCAGACTTGAGAGGTTTACAGGTGGCCGTAAAAATTGTTTAAATTTAAAGTAATTTATTTTTCCAGGTGGCCCCACTGGTGATGAATAGCTAGAAAATGTTGATAATTTATCAACTCCATAGAATGTGTCTGAGTTTATACACTGTAAAAGGGAATGTCATGTTTTTCAGATGAAATAGACTTGCAAGTGTAACTGCTGCCAGAGCTATTCCGAGTGGGATGGGTAGATTATTTTATTAATAATGATTACAATTACGGAACATTCAAAAAACGTTTCGTCAGTCACTTGCATTTGGTGCAGATAATATAAAACGTAACTGTTTGATATGTTATGGAATATTTTTGACCTAACTCATTGGTATCAGGCGCAACCTCGAGAAATTGCATTATGAAGAAGTAGATAATTTTTCTAGCTTTCACCAAACTTTATTGAGGTACGGTAGGTTTCATCATGTACCACATCTTCGGGTACAACCGTAAAGTCTTTTTTTCTATTTCTAAATGTTTTGCATAATACGATATACCTAATTCTTTGTTGGTTCTTTATCCCACATTTTTTTACGTAATTGGGGAACATTATCATTTACTGCTGTAAATGAGTGTTATATCAATGCTAATTTTATGCAAGTATGAAAATTTATATTGGCACCTACTATAACCTAATAGCTTAGCAAGGCTGTAGTGATATTTTACTATGAATGTATAAAAACAAGAAGGAACAGTTGGTGAAGCTGATAATTTTAGAATTAATAGCAATTTAAATATACCAAATACAATATTAAATTCATGCATGTGAATTTATGCCAAGGGAAGTATTTTCTTATTGGTTATGAATCATTTTCAAATATTGGCTGATTTCCATGATGCTGACATATGAATGCTGCCACCGTATATCAGTAGCACAGGTTGAAATGGACCGTGCCTAAGTATCTGCATATCAATACTAATGGATTAAATGATACTTGGATATCGTTATGCAACAATAAAAATTAAACTTAATGAGTGGATCCAGCGCGAGACCGAAGATTAAATAGTTATAGCACAATTTTGTTTGATAGTTTTCATCAAATGTGATGTTTTCGGAGTTAATTTCCGATAACTTATTATCTTAATTAATAACTAGAAGTGAAGTTGAGTGATGGAGCAAGGATTTATACATTTCCCCATATGGAGAGTTTTTTTTGCATTCCACTTTAATCCTGCCAAACCCCATTTTTCTCCCACCACACCTCACGTGATCTACAAGAACTGAGATACACGCGAGGAAAGCCATTTACTAGGATAAATCACAGTTAAATTTGCTCAATGGCGCTATGTGATTTGTTAATTCTAACTTTAAAATAAAAACAAACTTAACTCGTGTAAAATGGTAAAGCTGTATAATTTGAACACTTCAACTCAGCGGAATTGCAAATTGAACGGCCCGATTTCTGTTTTTGAAGACTAAATTGAAAATCCAAAAGAATATGTTAAAGGACATGCCAGGGTTTTGTGAGTAATTGAAACCATTTACGAAGTGCCGGTAACCGGAACGTGCCTAAAGAGCAATTCATTCTTCCAACTCCTCTATTACTTCGTTCGATCGATCAACTGTTTTGGTCTGATGATGCAAAAAGAAATTTGGGCTCGTACACGTGAGGAAAATCGCTTACTCGTCCCGCGGTGGCTTTCGAGCCAACGGCGGGACGATCCTCTTCGTGTGGGTAATACAACCGACGGCGGTTCAGATAACCACGAGCCGAAGTCACCATCAGCACACCTAAGGAGTTGAAGATGCACATCTCTCTCTCGTCGCAAGGGAGAAATCTGAGGCATCAATACGCATGCGCATGCAATTCCCACACAAGTGGACAACATGTACATGGCACACGTTTGGTCAAACTAACAAAAATCAGAGCCTTCGAATGATGGAAGAGGATGGTTTCGGGTGAAATAAATCCCACTTTCGGGAATCGGTCCCGGGACCGTGGGATGAGCGGGCCGGATCCCTTGGAAGGGGGTATGGAACCACCGGCACATACGAGGGCCGCGTGGAGGGAGAGAATTGGGAAAGAGACGCGAGAGATAGAGAGAGAAAAGGGAGCAAGTAGCGGCGAAGGAGGGGAGAGAACGATCTCGGAAGGGTGAGAGTGATGTGGGAAGGGAGGTAGGTTGGGGCGGCGGTGGCGGCAACGAGAGAGAGGAGGGGGTAAAGATAAGGGGTGGCAGGCGTGTCAGCGGCGGGGAGGGGGTGAGGAGAAGAGGGGTTTGGCGAACAGGTCGAAGCGAGGACGGTGGGGATTCTCATTCGTTCGCCGCTCTCGCTGGCGACAACATCCCCCGACCGCGCCAGTCTACCCCGACCGAAAGGAAAAAAAAGAAAAGAAAATTTATTCATAGAGACATATTTATATATATATGTATGAATATATATACATACATATGTGAGCGGGGGAGGGTGGTGAGAGATCCTCCGTGATTATTTTTTTGACGCCCCCCTTTCCTCTTCCTCCTGATTCTCGGCCTGCCCCTCCCCTTCCGACTCGGTCAATAAGAAAAAGGGTGGTGGTGGTGTCGGCGGCAAGAATACACCACGCGGCGACGGCTGGGGCGGCACAGACGACTAAGACGCACCGCTCGTCCTCCTTCCTCACCTCTCTTTGCCCCTGGTCCTCCTCCAGCTCCTTGCCCTCTTCTCTCATACACCCCACCACACCTTATCTTATACCATTGGCAGCATCGCCAAAATACCCCCCCCCCCACCTCCTTTCCGCTCGTCCACTCACTTGACCGAATCGCGAGGGTGGGGTGAGGGGGATGGGCCGTTCTGTGACCATTTCCGTGGTGTTTTTGTGATCTGGGGGGGTGAAGTGACAGTGCGCGTGGACGAAGTGGGACAATCAAGGAGGAAAGAGTTTACAAATCAGAAGAAAAAATAAAATATCGGTTAAGCGACCTGGTACGTGAATTTACACTCGTACTCCCGCGTGCGTTGGGCCATAATATGTTTACAAATCGCATCATTTGAGAAGGAGAGCGGGATTGGGTTTGCTTGTGAATACATGCATTTCAATCAATTTAATCAAGCTCCTACTGTCAGGGAAGAAATACTGATGAAGTGAAGGGATCGAAATAACGGAGGATAGATGAAAAAGAGGGTAATAGAGAGGTGGAGGAGCCTGAAAGGAAAGAGAGGAAGGCTGTGATCGGAATAGAGAGAGAGAGAAAAAAAAAGATCAAGAACTCAAGTGCACTCGTGATAAAAATGGTAAAAAACGAAAGGTGTCCCGTGTTTCTGCGCGGCCGGGGGTTCGGGCTGCGTCAGTTCTAGGGGTGAGAGGGGAGTGTGCGGGAGAGAGAGAGAGGGATAGAGATAGACGTCGCTATCTTTCCGTGCGTGGGTGCGGTCGCGGGCGCAGGGAAGAACAGAAGAGCCGGAGCGGCGGCAGCGGAGGCACACTCACCAGTCAGTCGGCTGCGGAGCAGCAGAAGGGAAAGAGACGTCGGGAGCGGACGACGTCGACTAAAGCGAGCGGCGGTCAGTCGGCAGAGGACGGAGACAAGGGCGACGGACGGCGAGTTAGTTCGGAGAAGGGACGCGCGCTCATTCACTCACACACACTCTCCCTATCACTCCTACTTCGCCCGCCTTCGACACACGAACGAAGGGAACGGCTGGCGCGTGCACTGCCGCACGGAGAACGACACGGCAGCCGACGGGCCCGCGCCTCCGCCATCTCTCTCCGTGCTCCCTGAGTGACGTCGGAATACGCCGCCGGGAGGACGCGCTCCGATTCGCCGGCAAGACTTGAAGAAACTTCATTCGGAAGAAAAGGGGAACCCACTGGCTCCCCGGCAGTTTTCAAGAGAGAGGGGAAGAGCCGCCGGATTATCCGATTTTAGGGGATTCGAGAGACGGAAAGATCGGCCGCCCTCCACCGAGTGAGCGGAGATCTTCGCGCCAATTTTCCTGCGGCTGGTGGTATCTTTTCACCAGTTGAGGGAAAGAAAAGGTGGGAAGAAACAGAAAGAGACGATAACAGAATATAAGATTGACCGGTAAGTGTACGACTTTTCCTTATCCAAAAAGCATAAATAGTTCTCTTTCGTTGCTGTATTTTTTCTCCTTGAGTCGGCCATTTCTTAGAGAAGACAATTACCAAAAATAGAGGGAAGAAAAGTGATCGTGTGACTTGTCTTTTCGTTCCCGAGAAAACGGACTCGGCTTCCTCAGGAGTATCTTTTTATCGTGTGTGAAGAAGGGAGAAGAGCCACAAAGGGACTTAGGGAAAGAGAGTGGGTTATGTATGTTGGGAGACGATGAACGCTTACTCGAAATACACTTCCTCAACTTACTGGACCCCGTCAATCCAAGGTGATTAAAGACTGACAAAGCCGAAGACTGGAAGCAGGGGGCCTGTGATTTAATTACATTTTTTGTTTACCCGAGTAAAAGAAAGGATTTTTACTCACCAAGGTTCTGAGTTTCTTTGTTTTGCTTCGGTAAAAAACTTTTCGAATTGATCCGTTCCCTCACATCTCTTGATAACTACCTGAAAATAAATAGTACGAAGGATTTTCAGCCATTTACTAAACTTGAGTAGGAAAGTAACAACCAGAATTCACTCGCCATCCCTGTATTGAACAGTCATCACAGGGAGACTCTTATATTTCTGGTCTACCTTTCAAAGCGTGCGTACTTGTGTGCATCCGTGGAAGATCATTATCTCCTCTCAGCGCAAAGTTCTAGGGAACTAAGATTGTTTTGCGAGGCTTTTTCGCTTTAGGCTTTTGGTTCTACAAGGCTTCTTCCACTGAGGGAGGATGATGAGAAAGAGATCGATTTATTTATAAACACAGGCAAGAAAAAATTTCCGTTCGGGCGTGCCGCCGGCAGTTGAACGTAAACGTGTGTGAAAATTGACTCCGCTGAGAATCAAGTGATAGCTTTCCGGGTTCACCTAGGGTTTCGCGGCCGTGACGCGGAAAGAAGCATTTCGCGACAAGACAGCGCCGACGGAGAATGAGTCTCGAGGATGGCACGAATCATTCTCGGGGCCAGTGAGGGTGGTTGACGGAGACAAAGGGGGGAGCCGGTTCGAATCCGAGCGGCTTGAAAGTTTGAAATACCCTACAAGGAAAAACCACCAGCACCGCCGCCGGCATCAATATAATCTGAACTGATACCAAAAGGGTGTAATTCACATTGAGGAAGGAAAAAAGGTGGTGAAGAGGTGAGGAGGGGTCGAAGAAGTAGTGAAGGAAGTCTGAAGGGGGAGACTCCCGCGTTTCTTCTGGTATCGCGGTCGCCACCGCAGTGAGAATAAAAACCCGCGATCGACACTGGTCAAGGGTACAATAGTGTGAAAGAAGTGTACGGAAGAAATAAAAAGGTCTGCTCCATTTGGAATTAAGGCTCTTTTTTTGGCCATAGGGCAAAGCAGGGGTGTGTTGGTGGGCTAGGTTGGACGAAGGCCGTTGCGAGGGACCGGCGGAGCGAGTCGAGTGGAACCGGGAGGGGGGAGGGTGGGAGGGGAGGCACGGGAGAGAGGAGGGCGGGGAAGAGGAGAAGGGTGAAGGAGGAAGCGGCGAGCGGAGCGAAGGAGGAGACGGCGGCGGCAGCGGTTGCGTCAGGGGCGGTGTGGAAGCAACAGGAGGGGTTCGGACCGCATCCCAGGAGTCGTCGGGAAAGCGGGAGGAGTGAGGGAGAGAGGTCCAATCATTTGGAGACAGATTGTGCACGACGGCGCAACACCGCAACACTTTCTTAGACTCGAGAGGACAGTCTGGAACGGAGATTTAATATTTTACTTCAACCAGGGAGGGAAGAAGAAGACATTCCTATAAGTGTTTGAAAACGATGGGAAATTGAAGCTACTGTTGTATTCATCTGATTTCTATAGCGCAGTCAATCGTTGCTAAAATATAAACCCTGGGTATTTCTTTTCGGAGTCTACCATAACGTTTTAAAGAGGAGAGATATAAATACTCTTTTAAGTGAACGCTCGAACAGAAGTAACTGACTAAGCTGAGAAACGGTATTCCTATAAAGAAACCTATGCAGACCTTGCGGTGCAGAATTCTCCGATCTAGTGCAACGTACATTTTGTTAGACGGGAAGGAATAATTAAGAAACGACTGGCATCCGTCGGATATTCCACTATTTTATTCGACGCTCATGCAATTCAGTGCTGTGAGACTGGTTAGGAGAGAGCCGTTGTAACTGACGCCTGGCAGGGAGAAGAGGCGTCGTACTGAAAGAAAGAAATTGTTCTCCTCTCAAGGGTTTCTTACGTCGTGAAAAACGGTGATAAGCGGTGAAGAGAAGATTTTTATTTTGCACCTGTCAACTCTCGCGCGTTGCGCAAAAGGAGTAGATTGGTATTTGCACGCACGGGCATTTATCCTTAATGTGTGTGCGGGAGACGCCTCCTATTTGCGACGACTCAAAATATTTGCTTTGTTCGTCGGGCTGCTTCACTCAAGGAAGGAAACTAAACCAAGCAAAAAATAGGGGGTTTTACACTCATTTATTTTTTAATATCAAAAACTTAGACGGTGTGTTTCTAGCTCTAAATACTACGAGTGCCTACTGATGGAACACTGGCCTACCACTAATCATTCATCTAGTAAGCGTACTATCTCTTTGCGTCCTTGATCCTGAAAGTCGCAGAAGTCATATTACAAAATAATCTTTCCATCCAAGAATATCCCTCCTTTTTCTCGATTAAAAAAGAGCACGCCTAATAAAAAATATTTAATATTCTCATCCACGTTTAAGTGCACAGTTTGTGATGTTTTAGATTCGTACTGCACTGAATCGAGCACGGAAGTTTTACTACTCGGGCGTGGGAAATAACTTTTTAGCTTGATATTTTCTGTTGTTGCGCTCATGAAGAAGAGAAAATATTTGAAACTATACATATATAAATATATATAATCTTAATCAGACATATAAACATTGAAAAATAACAAGAGAGGTTAAGACTACGATAGCCTTTTAACTTCCTGAATACGAAAAAGAAGAAAGAATTCGAGAGAGAGAGAGAGAGAGAGAGAAAGAGTTTGACAGTAGGTGTGTATTTTTGTTCCTATCAATTGCGATCCTATCCTCACTCGAAAAGTAGGCGGTCCCTCTGATGAAAAACATAGGCTACGGAAGAACAGCGCGAATGCAGAACTCAAGGGACTGAGCGTAGCAACCTGCTACATCCACGCAGTATTGCACGGAAACGAAAGAGAAGAGTTTAAGGAACTGTGGACAGTTATCTTCCGTGAGCAACTCTCCACAATTTGACTGTTCCTTTAAGAAAAGATAGAATCTCTGAGAGCCATTTAGGGACGGTCTCTTTCCTGAATTTCTAAGGAGGTGCTTTATTAAGTAAAAGGAGATTACAAAGGCACCCGTCAAGGAATTACAACGGCGGAAATATCTCGCCGGATAAATTAGTTTCCTATAGCCGGTCGGCGAACTTGCGTGAGAAAATTGGATATCTCACGACGGGAGTCGAGGTGATTATACCACCACTTGTAGGTGACATTTACAACTTTAAAGTCATTGCGCCCTTTTAAAAAAGAAAGATCTAGTGGGAAAGAGGCATTGGGACAGGGTAGAGGAGGGATCAAGCAATTGCCTCATCGCATTGAACATGTGTGCTTCGCTAAGGAAACATTGCCCAACCCCAAAGAGGACCCATGTAGTTGCGAGGGGTGGTCGGAGGGAGAGGTCACCTCGGCACCACAGCAAGGCCGCTCTCGTGGCCCTCCTGATCCTAGTGCTTGAGACGAACCCGGGGGTGGCGAGCTTAGCTAGGGGTGGCAACCGTAGAGACAGGGCGGACGAGGAGGAGATGGTTTCGGCCGCGAGGGGAGGCCTCGGTATCAACGGCAACCACCACAGACAAATGGTGCTCCTGCAGCAGCAACATCACCACCACCACCGGCTACACATCAACGACATCGGTGTGCCCCCGTCCGCGATCATGCTGGAGCCGCCGCAGCACCACCACCGATTGCCGCACGACCAGATGATCAATCTCCCCCCCAGGATCCACCCGGGGGCCGCCAACCACCACCACGCCGCGGGGCCCCTCACGGCGCCCGTCAGCGGCCACCTCTCGTACTTCCCCTCCTCGCCCGACTCCCCGAGGCTCTTGAGGCTTCTAGGCGAGGAGGAGGAGGACGAGGCGGCGGCGGACGAGGATGAGGAGGCGGCAGCGGAGCGGGCGGAGGCGGAGGCAGCGGCGGCGGAGGGCCGCGCCCCCCGGTGGATGATGTTGGTGGAGCCGCCCCCGCCGCCCATATCCCTCCGGCCGCTCTTCGACGAGGTTACCAACGCCCGGTGGAGGCAGGCCCCTCCGCAACCGCCCCCCATCCCACCCCCGAGGCACTACTACCAGCTTCACCAGAGGCCATCACAGGGGGGTCGGGGCAGGACTTCGTCTGCGGCGGCGGCATCAGCGGCGACGGCGGCTTCGTCCCGCCCCCAGGGGTCCATGTTCTCCTCGACCTTCTCCTCCCCTTCCCTCTTCTCCTCGTCGACGTCATTTTCGTCTTCGGCGGCGGCATCCTTCCCGTCGTCCTCGACCGCAGCGTCCGCCTCCACGTTCTCGGCCTCGTCAAGGTTCCTCCCCCCGTGGTCCAAGAGGGGGTCCTCTCCCTTGACGGCGGAGCAAAGGAGCGGTGGCGGTGGCCATAGAGCGTCCTCGTCCCAGCACTCTTCCAGGGGCCACGGGGGAAGCAGGGGCGGAGGCTCGGAGGGAACTAACCAGCAGCTACTCGTGAGGCATCCCAGGGGTGGCAGACAGTACGACGTGCCGCAAATTGGTGAGCGCCCATTTCATTCTACAAATATTTCTCCATCGTTTTTATGTCCTTGAGCTACGAATACTTCGATGCAGTCATCATTTTTTTAGAATGGTGCGACTAAAAACCTCCAATGGAGGATGAAATGAAATGTTCAAAATTGAACAAATATATTAAGGTTTTCGAAAAACTATAATTATAAGTGAAAGCAAAAATATCATCATGTAACAATTTTTTAACAAAAACTTGAGTTATCAAAAAAATACCTTTGTTTAGCAAACCTTTTGTACTGCAGGCAATAGCAATAAATTTTTTTATCATGAATGAAATTAAAGTTTTCCTGAGATCATTTCTGAATATGGGTTTAAAATCATGCCTTAAAAGTTGAATATTTTTAATAAAAATGTCATGATGGTAAGAATTTTTGTTTCAAAATCATTCCTAAGATTCATAGAAGAACTGCGGGAAATGCCGTGGCAATAAATTTAACGGAGTCATCCGCTAATATGTGTAAAAATGCATCATTTTACAGTCTAAAAACCATTCGCCTTCAATTCAAGGCGAATGATGTTTTACGCTTTGAAAATGTTGCATCCTAAATTTCTTCTTTTATTATATTGTATAATTCATGGAATTTTTGATCGAGTATATCACTATGAAGAGAAGTCAACCTAAAAAACGGTCTAAATGAAATAGTTTTCATATAAGCTGAATGGCGTAAGGCAAAGTTACTTTCCATGTTCATTCATTGAACTCTTTGTTCATTTTTTATTATCTTATCGATTTCAAAAACCTTTGAATGAAGAATACAAATTAGCTAGTAGGATGATTTTAAGTTTAGTTTTTCGCTTCTGTTTCTTTTTTCTTAATCGTGTAATAATTTTAGCCTATGAGTTTAGAGTACTTAAATTAAGCCTTTGGCTTAAATGAATTATTTTGACCATTTTAGATGGAGCGCTTATTGATGAGATGGACTGATATTTTTCTGACCCACATGATCGCCATTTCTGAAATTTGGCATCGTAGCGGTCCTCATTCCGTGAAATGATGCAATTAGTTTTTAAATCTTTTTTGCTAACTTTTCATTGAGCCATTCCTCATCATTTCCACAAATTTCAAAATTGTCCTTGATATATACCATCAGTATTATTTTGCTCTATGTCTGGCAGAATGCTGGAGTTTTTTAACCTTTCTCTTCTTGAGTAGCAACTCGGGACTAATGTTACCACCCTTGACTAGTTAATACATTGAATTCAAATAGTGAGTTACACTATTAGGGTAGAGCCAAATCAGTTGCACCTTGATAATGAAAACGCAAAAATTTCATTTTAGGACAAATCTTTGGCAAATATGGAATAGGTTTAAGACTACAGATTATTCTACTTTTAATTTTAGTTGCTTCGAAAAGCCACAGTTGTAATAATACCATTGTTATTTATATGTTAATACTAGAGTATCTGCTAGAATACTATCTCTTTATTTCCATTTGAACAATTAATCGTGAAAACAGAATTATCATATAAACTAGTTACTATTTCAATCGCTGTTTGCAGCATACATATTGATATTAGTTGCGTAAAAAAATAATTTTTTTGGCAGAATGAAAAGCATAAAAAAGTTTCATGTGATAAAAAGACGTAATATTCAACATCGTACTCATTTTATTCAGGTGAGATTCATTTTTTTTAGTTTTAACGCTTTCCTAAAATTTGTATACATCTAATTTAGGTTTTATCATTTTGCACGTTTGCATTGACGCGAAATAAGGAGAGAAAATTTTCTTATGTACAATGTTCGTCATTCCTGTAAAAATCAGATTACTCACTTCTCCTCATGCAATATTTTCGTAGAGTTTTTGAAATAATTTTGTTAAGGATAAGTGAGAGTTAGAGGTTGCTTGCTGGACACAAAAATATCACATAAAGAGATATTGTTTAATAAAAAGAATAAATCTCACTACCCCCAAAACGTTGACATTTCTGACACTCACATTCGTGCATTCCACTTTGGAAACCGTGATGCGATTAAGAGTGGAAAATGGGACGTTGAGATGACCTAAGGAAGTCAAAGGGAGTGGCTTAGTGGTATGAACGGTGCGCGTCTGGAGAAGTTAATTACGTCAGAAATGTCGGCAGTAGCCGACAGCGGTAGTCAGGGTGGTAGCTTGGCGACCTTTTAATCGGGGTGGAAGATTCAAATCTCGCCCCGGCCATGAAGGTTGGGCTTGTCCTGCTCAATCAATCACCTCGGCTAGTAGGGGTTGCCGGAGCACCCAAAACCAAAATTTTCTCTCTTTCTCTACCGCTGACGGATTGGAAGGAGATGAATGGAAGAGACCCAAAAGCGAATCCGCAGAAATCGAAATATTGGAGAAATACGGCCGAGGATACGAAGTAAATTGAGAGCTAAAAAAGGGACGCAAAAGGAACAATGGGAAATGAGTGCGGGGACGGGAAATAAAAGTGGCAATATGCGATTGCGATTGCTAGAGAAGCAGAGGCAGTGGGAGGATGGGATCGGCGGTGGTGGGAGAGAGAGCCCGAGGAGGGGAAGCGGAATAAAGGCTGAGGAAAGAGCACACGAAATGGCGGAAATAGAGCGGGAAATTTGTCAGGAGACGTGGCTATGCGACTATGAAAAGGGAGTGGTGGAAAAAAATTAACTATCGAGATTTCGTGGGGAGTGTGGGTAAAATTTGGAAATGATTTGAATAAGAGGAGCGAGGTAGCTGTGCAAAGGTTAAGACTGGTAGGTGATTGAAGTCGCTAGTGATCAAGTAAAATGGGCATTTTGGAAAATAATTTTTTTTAATGCTGGCTTGAAAGCTATTTGAATACTTAATGAAGCAAAGAAAATGTATCCCCATAAATGCACAAAAGATTGTGTCAATTAACCAAGTTTAACGTCAGCATTTTTAATGATAATTCAAGTTCTGATTTCTGTAAGTTATAATTGAATACCTACTAAATCGTATGAATTACGGTTATTATCTGAAAAACGGTTGAGTTGAAAACATGTGATATATGTATTATATTTTAGGGTTTTTTATGCTGGAATTCTGAAAATATTCCATAAATATTAACGTAACTCTTAATGACCTTGAGAGGTCATTACTGATGAGAAAGACCATATGGAAACTACTTATGCTGCTTTGCATAAGACAATGCCAGCTATTTTTGAACTTATTTGATATTATGAAGGAAACAGCAATACATAGAATCAGCATTTTATGGCCCTTTAAATAATAGAAAATACAGACAAATGTCAAATATTATCAAACCCACCGACCTTGTCTATCCCGCTCTCACCTCAAAGTGCATTTTATTCGCGAAGTATATTTACACATTACATTTAATTACATTCTATGATTCCTTCGATTTCTTCGCTGATTCTTAAAATTAATTAATTCAGACATCACATTTTGTTATATTAGCTCATAAGGTTTAGGATCAATTATGGTCGTATATTACAAGCTTGAAGCTTCATTACAAATTTGAAAAAATCTATTGGACAAAAAAAGAAATTAGAGCGATAAAACGAAGTACAGTAATAATTGTATGATAAAGGGAAAAATTTGATCTCCCGGCGGTGTTTTGTGCCGGAATATTCCTGGATTTACGAGGAGTGGAGATTTCATGTTTTCTGTGAAGAGAAAAAAGTGCTGAAATTATAAAGAACGTAATTGGTACTTTGCAAATCTATAGGAGATGAAATGTAAATTTCAAGAAAAATAAGATGAAATCAGTTTCATTCTGTTGGAATTTGTATGGTAATATAACACTTTCACATTCCCAATTATGAATACAAAGTTCAGTAATCATTTTGTACGATTATTCTTGATTACGTATTTTATCCTCTCGAACATTTTACCATCGGCCATTTCATCTTGGATTGAAATTGACTTCGAAACATTGGAGCCTAATTTAGGACAATCAAATATTTGTTCAAAGATTACGGTCTTATTGTTTCCTCTAAATGGAACTAAATTAGTTTCATGGTCTATCAATGCAAAAAAAGAAAGGGGGGATTAATACGTGCGTCACTTTCGGCGGAAGGTGTGAGGAAAATTGGGAAAGAGATGAGGATTTTTTGTTTTGTATCCACCCTTTTAGTTGGGTACTTTTTGGTGCGACGAGGGTGTGGAGTGGATTGCGGTATTGGGGGAAAGGGCATGAGAAAGATTGGGGGATGGTGAACGGGACGGGCAGGAGAAGATTAGTTGGAGTGCATGGTGGGACCGACCATCCAGTCGACGACTTGGTCCACGATGCGTGGCTGACTGCATCTGCGGGTCCTTCGGGGATACAGACAGGAGAGGTAAGCGGACCAAATGGGATTTCTTTTTGAAAGAGCATTAAGTTCTTCTGTGTGTTTTGGAAAAACGAGACTCTCTCTCATCCGTCAGAAGACTCTCCCGCTTAGCCAGCCGTTGAGAAAAGTTTTCGTACAAAGCTCTATTTGTGCGCTTCCATCTTGGGAGCTTGTCGGTCAATTTAGTCTTTTCAGCCAGGTTTCCTTCTCTTTTATCGAATTTGGATCATGTTACCAATTTTTTTCACACGGTTTCTGAGAATTTGAAAAAATAATTAATAAATCCGATTATTTTGCCCAAAAGTAATGAACAGATTTTCAGGGCGTGTTCATAAATTTTGCCATGACCGTGAGATGAATATGGGAAGACTGTAGAGAACTGAATAGAGACTTAGGTGCGTTATTTAAAAAAAATAGAAATATTGCTAAACAAATTCTTAGCAAGTCTTATCTGAATACTTTTTCATAAATATAATGAAATCAAGCAAAATATATTTCTTATGTTTTCATAAAACCAAAAATACAGTAAAAAAATGATATTTTCTTTCCCGCAAAGAAGGTTCAGGAATTGAGTAAATTGTTTAATTTTTTAAATTGGCTGTTGCATCAAAATTTTGGCTTTGTAAAAACTTTCCCTCAGCGAATAAGGAAGTGTAAGTTATTCTTAATTAATATTATTTGAGTGAGTCGTACTCTTCATTATGGGCTGGCCGTTTCATATATGTGACGACGGCTGTAACTCGTGATGGGTAAGACCATTTGATAAGTATCTGATATTTAGTCAGAAATTATTTACGACATTTATAGTATCATGTATGCAAATTATCAGGTTTAATGACGGTGGGTATCAAAATTTTGTTTCAAATTTTATTATACCGTTTATATATTCATGCGTTATAGATATTTTCTTCCATTATTAATTTTTCCGTCTACTTAGCGTTAAGAAACCTAATAGGTATAATTTCAAGTTGGGCAAACGGACCTTAGAATTACTTTTGGGGGTCCAATTGAATTTATTCCACCTATTTGCTAGTTAATTAAAATTAAAATGCTATTGTTCTCTTATTAATTTTTTGCAATAGAGTATCGAAGTCTAGGAATCATCCCCAGCACTTTAGAACGTAATGATGACGCTTTTGCTTATTTGAGACGCCCTTCGTGTTTGCAAGAAATAAATACATACACTTTGTGTTTTAATTCACTTTTTGGAATCACAAAATAAGACTAAGACATAAAAAAGGAGTGATTATTCTCGTTGTAAAATTGTTGAAAATGCTCCAGCTCCTTTCCTAGCTCAATATCTATGAGATATTTAACTTGTTGGAACAGAGGAAATTGACCGGGAGGCACTTGCTATGTATAGCAAGGTGGAGTACATTCAGGTTGCGAAGAAGATTATTTCCGGATAAATGATCATAGGAAATCAGTGGAATGAAGTTTCAGGTGTAAATATAAGAAAATGTCTGCGAAAATCTTATTCTTGTATATATTTTTTAAATTTGAAATTAACCAACTATGGACCGCAATTAACTCTTCTTTTATTATACCCAGAAATTCCTCATTTTCTACCCTATCGTTCGTCTTTTTTCTTCGGCGCACGCCCTCTTTGTTTGTGTTGACCTTCAGTAAATCTTGTGCTCTCGGCCAATTTTCTGGATTTATCAGTTTGTGATAACTACTTCTGTTTCTCCAATCCCTTTTGAGTCCTTTTTTGTCTCTTCCATCCTGTTGTATGTTTACATTTTGAAATGTAGTAGAATATTTTGAATTTATGGAATTTAATCTTTTTCCATCTAATTGTTTTAGGTGCTCATATGTGCTTTGTTCCAAAAGTCCATAGAAAATCCAAGGATACACAGTATTAGAAGCGGTTTGATATTAGCAAACATCTTCTAATAAAATGGAAAAAATGAGTTTAGTGAGGTGATTAAACCCTTCTTTTTAGAAGACTTAACAACGAAAGAAATCAAAGCTGAGTTAGATAAAAGTCAGGACACATCTTCTGCGACTGTATACAATTTTATTAAATGAATCTAAACGTTGCCGTACGAGTATATCCACCAAATATGAGCAACTTAAGGAAATTCAATTGAAAGTGACCTCTTTAGAAATCATTGACAAATGTTTTTGAGTGATTGACGAATCAAAGTACGTAAAATATTTGAGGCCACGGATAAACCAAGAGTTGCGGTGTTTTTAATTTTGCACAGAAAAATTAGTTTAAAAAAAATCTGAGCAGGATAGGTGCGGCGTTTGATCTTAGTGGAGAATAAGCGCAATCATGTAGTGAATTTCTAAGCTATTTTAGCGCTTTTACGTTCCAAATCTGACATGTTTCCGCATTGATATATAACTGTAGACAAAGCATGGATACAATGTTACACTCCAAAAACAAAAGAGCATTCAAAATAGTGAGTTTTAAAATTGAGTGAGTTTCAATCAAGCTCCGCTAAGGCGAAGACAATGAAATAAGCGACAAGATGATAGGCCGGAATTTTTGGAATCCACGCCAATTCTTCTACATCGATTACTTGCAAAGAGAAAAAATGGTAGATTCAGAGAGCTATGCGTTGTTATTTTACCGGTTAAGCGAATAAATCAAGAAAAAAGTTATCACGTGGCAAATGAAAAAAGAAAATTCTTTCATTAAGATTTTGCACGGGTGTACTTTTTACTTTGATTTTGCACCTGCATACTTTCGATGGCCAAAATTACAGAATTAAAATCTCAACTATTTCAACATACTTCATGTTACTAGATTTAACCCCAGGGCCTTTTTTACAAGGGTAGGCTGAAAAGTAATGCACACATGCTTGTAGAGCACGAACAAAAACAAATAGCAAGATAGAGCAAAAAGTGCATTAAAATAAAATTCTTAGGTTTCAAAATCATATATTTATTTTCCAACATAAAAAACATTAAGGCTAACACATATCTCTCAACATGTGACAAGTTTTTTCATTCCTCCGACTCTTCTGGAATCCAGAACTTGACAGCTGCCTCCACCTCATCGTCCGAGCTGTAATGATTACCCTTGAGAGGTTTCTTGAGTTAAGGAAAAAAAATAAAATCGCAAGGCGCAAGATCGGGAGAATGAGGAGGGTGTGGAATCGGTTAAAATTTCAGGTTTCGCAGAGCCTCTCCAGTTGCGCGCAAGGTGTGTGGACGAGCGTTGTCATGTTGCAAGATTATTGGCGCCTGGCTACACGACCAACTTCTTCCTTAGATATTCCAATATGTTTTCGATACGCTATTGGGTGACTCGCCGTTCATTTTGAACCAAATCTTTGACGAGTTTGCGATGTTTATCGTCTGTGGCAGTAATCGGACGTCCGCTGCGTGTTTCATCAATAATTATGGCTTTTCCAGGCTCGGAACCACGAAATTTTACCACCCATCGATATACAGTAGATCTATCAACAGCAATGTCACCATTCACTGCCGTAACGACAATGCGTCTCAGTAGGATCACTTTTTCAGCAGTTAAAAATTTGATAACAGTACGCTGATTTACTCGTGTTGACATAGCACTAGAACACGCTTCCATACTTCCGCTTCTCAATATACACTAGATGAATGAAAAGAACTCAAACCTGCACATACATACTTAGGGGGAATGTAACTTTCTATGCCACCAGATGTCCTTCTGAAGGTCATTCTGTTTGATGCCTACAACCATGCGTGCATTACTTTTCAGCCTACCCTCGTATTTGAACTTGAAAAAAAATAGCTCGACGGAAAACGATTCACGTCGAACAAGGAGGCCAACGCCAACACAGATGCCTATTTTGAGGACCTTCCAAAACTTTACTTTTTGAACGGCTCAAAAGTGAAGAGAAATGTGAGGAAAATTGCATCAAGTTGAAAGGATATTATGTTGATGAAAACTACCAAAAATAATTTGTTTTTACATTTGTTCCTGAGGATTAATTGAACGACACACGTAATTGCTTGTTTCCTGTGCTGAATATTTTACAACCTCACTTGAGAATATAATCAACCCTTACTTGAGTTAGTAATCACCATTTGTGACCCAGAGTTTTCAGGTTTTCTGTAAGAAGTGCATTTACATTAGTCTTTGCCTTCTTCAATTGTGTATCGCAAAATAACCTTTTCCCCTGTGGATTATGGGCAAGCGGCGGCCCGCCTTACATGTTTAGCAATTTGAGTGGAAATAACTAGAAATAATGTCGTAGATAATATTACAACATACTTGTACCAAATGTATCTTTGACGTTCAAAGGATTATGCTTCACGCAGACTGATCTCTACATGTTGCATGTTTGCAGTAACATAGTACTCAACATCGAAATGACTAAGTTTATGATAATGCCGTATTCAGGTATTTTGAATGGATTCAGGTGTCCATGACGCTTCACTGCGTGCCTCCGTGGAGGAATGCTCTTGAGATGGTAAGAGGGTCACTCACTCGACATCCTCGCTCTGGAGCAGGAGGTACGACCTTTTCCGCCCAGCATCCCAGGCACTCGTCCGACACCTTTTATCCTCCTCTCTCTTTCTGACAGCGGAGAAGCTTCCCCTCTAGAGTCGTGTTTCCCCATTGAGGAGCCCCCACTTTTATTCTTCGAACCCCTCACCAACGCCATTCTCGTCCGTTCTTCACATTCATCCCCCAGGTCACCTCCTCCGTGACTGAGCGATTTTAACCATCACATTGCGATATAAATTGAGCATCGTGAAATTTTTTTAAGCGTTTGAAATACTATCTTCTTCACGATATCTCATGTTAATTATCAGTCACATACACTCATCTCCAATATGTGATTTTTGAAATCTTAGAAGAATATTGAAAACGAAAAATTGCCAAGGTCGTGCAGATATTCCGACATTCCGTTTACAAAGCAAATCACATTCTACGGTGACTCTACATGCAGTGCAGTGTTGAACGATACTTAATTTCATTATATACATGTAATACTGGGGCGTAATTCTTTACTTACTCTACCTGATGTGTATACACCTCATGCCACAAACCTAACTGGTGGCTTGCAGAGTATAATTTAGGCGTAGATATACTTTGTATCCCCTAAAAATATTCGTTTTTGGAGCCTACCGATTAAATGAAACTTCCACTGAATCGCTTTGACGATGATCCCCACGCTGTGAAAATGAACGAACAATGAATTCATGGCCCCACGTTCACAGCGGCGCAATTCTGCACTTCTCTCGAAATATACCGAGTCACCGCCATCACCGTCATTATTTAGTCCATTGTCGTGCCCTCTCGATTCGGCGAATTCCGTCCCCGCTTTGTGCACTCACCCTTCCGCGAGATCAGTCGGGAATTCTGTTGCCCGCCCTTCGGGAGAAAATGAAAGCTTTGGAACCATAACCTATCATAATGAGTGGAAACGGTGCTGGCAAAAATTTCTCCCATTGAGATTTGGCAGAAGGTTTTGACTCGTGGCGTTAGTGCGTTGGTAAGGAATAGATGGGGTGAATTTGAGATTAAGATAAGAGGAGATAGAATGAAGGAAGCGTGGCGGAGGGAAGTGCCAGTTGGTAGTAGTATTTTTGGGGGGGCGACCGACAGCTGAGGTCATTTGCGCCATAGGGGATTGACAGGAAAGGATGAAGGGTGGAGAGAAACCCGGCGTCGGGATTAGCCTATTCTTAACGAAAGGCGCCAAGGGGTCCGCAGTTTAACGTCCCATCCGACGGACGTCGTACTCACTCAAAGTGCTCTCCACAAAGCACCTCAAGTAGGGTTCGGGATACCTCTGAAAATATTCAACACCATCGGGAGTTGAACCCAAAGTGCCAGTTCCCATGTGAAGGGGAAGAGGGAAGCGTTAATGGGGTGCATTGTCTGCGCGCTAAACTTTGCCTTTGCTCCGACATTCTAAGTCCTGGGGGGCGCCTGAATGACTGACTCCAGTGGTTGTTGGAGTTGAGCAATAGAGGAGGGACTTACGCAAATTCCGTTCTTCCCAGTATCCAACGTCTGACGGCTCTCCATTCTTTTACATCGCATTGTTTCATTACTAATGAACGTATATATTCTATTCCATGTGTGCACCGAATTGCGACAACATCATCGCTGTAAACAGGCACCTTGATAATATTCACTCTGAGGTACTAAAACGCAAATACCTGTAAACTTTCTCATGAAGGAAAATTCTCCCTTTCAACCTGTGCACTACCTACTTCCAGGGAACACATGAAGTAAAGTATATGCTAATAGAATTATACTTTATTTAAAATCAGTGAAGCCACATCATTCTTATTCCCACATTACTTCTCTGTATCATCTTCCTCTTGTCAACCTTAGCCCACAAACCTTCCAAATATCTTAATATCCACCAACCCTTTGATAGATTCTTTGGACACCTCCCTCCATCAAATACACCCTACAACCGCCCCTGACATAAGGCATTCACAGTCAATCATTCCACTTCCCTATCCCCTGCTCCTCATTTCGCTTGCTTCCTCTGCTCCTACTTCTACTGTCTCTCCAAAAATGTCAACGACATTCTCTTTTGCGAAAAATCCCTATCGTTCTATAGTGGACAATTTACTACTTCCCTCTCGCTCCGCAAAATATTAATCACCGCCATTCTACATCCCTGTCCGTCCTCCCTATTCCTATGCATTCTGCTTGGCATGATGTGCTTTTCGACCATGTTTCTTCTTCTCCATCTCAAAACTTCCTCTATCCCCTTACAATCTAGAGATTACTTATGCGTGGCAAACAGTATATTCGGAACTTCTTGACTTACCGCCTCCTTGGCCTCAACAAAATCCTCCGCCTTCCTCAACCGCAAACGCTTTAACCACAAGATATCGGGTGTAAACGAGCTGTTATTATGAAAAATTAATGGATATATCCTTGTTGCGACCAACGATATTCCATATTGACAATATGCCGTAGTGTTGGTTGCAATCAAAGTTAAAGGTATACAAATGTATGGTGTAAGGTAATTATGGTGGAATGGTCCAGGATAAATTTTCATGGTGGGGATACAAATTAATTGCTAAATATTTATGTAGTCGGTGTAGAATAAATTTACAAATATGCATGGACACTCAAAAAATTTTAATTGGCAATATTTCAGTATCCCCTATGGTAAATTAATACCCAGCAACCTATCGAGATCTAGTTAGAAATTAAATAACTTTCAAGAGTACGGAGACGTTGACGCATGAAATATTTTATGAAATAAATGTTTTTTAGATTTCAATTAAAAATAGAATTCATTGTGTATTTATTTATATAGTAAGGCATATCAGGTTCCTTGTTTTGAATAGAATGTTAAGGAACGTAAGAACCACGTCGGACTTTTATTAATAACAGTAGATAAGACAATGGTGAGGAATATGAATGGCGTATGACCTGAAAGAAACCCAAAATTTTATTGGAATTCGGTCTTTATACTACATGATGATATGACGACTGTCTTTGGTTGGGTTGCCTAAAAAGGTTTAGATCTAAAAATGAATAATGCAGCACTATTCAACAAAAGTTTGGGAATAAGTATAGGCATAAATTGAAAGGTATTCACCAAACTTTCAGCTGTTTTGGACAATCAGCTGAATTGAGCGGTCATTAAATATTTGGTTTTGAAAGAAAATACGCCTACGTAAATCGAAGACGAGTTGGACGCTGTGTATGGGGACTCTACAGCATTATTTACAACCGTGATATTTAAGGCAGTTGAATTTAAACGTGACCGTACTTCGCTGATTTAGATGACCGTCGAATCAAGATTGGTGATAAAGCAGAGGTTATGTACGGGCATATCAAAATAAAGCGTTTGTCAAATGTTGACTGAAGATTTGGATATGCATATGCTATCCGCGCGCTGGGTGCCGCGTTTGCTCATTTTGGACCAAAAATGCATTTGAATAAAATTTTCCAAGGCCTTCATGAAGCGGTTTCAGAGAAGTGGGTCAGATTTGCATTGTTTGCATCGATTAATAGCTATGGATGAATCTTGTATCTACCACTATATATCTGAGACAGAATAATAGTCAAAACATTGGACCGCAAAGGATGAACATGCTCCGAAAAAAGCGAAGATGGTTCTATCGGCCGGGAAGGTGATGAGGACAGTTTTTTGGGAAAGTCACGATATTATCTTTATCGATATATTGTAAAAGTTAAAAAATAACGGGAGTTTATTACTCATTTTTACTTGAAAATTTGAAGGTAGGAATTGCAAAAACATACCGCGTTTGGAGATGAAAAAAGTACTTTTCCATTAGGACAGCGTATCTGCTCACACTTAAGCGGCCACCATGGCTAACTATTCACGAACTGTGCTCAGAATTGGTTGACCAACCACCTTATTCACCAGTTCTGGCCCAACAACAACTTTCTCTTCTTTCTTAACCCTAAAGTTTCGCTTGGAGGGTAGAGATATTTTCATCAGGCGGAGAGGTTATCGTATACGTAAACGTCTATTTTGCGGAGAAATACGTCAACTAATATTTGAAAAGGTTTAAAAGTTAGAGCATCGTTGGAAAAAGTGTTACTACTGAAATGTAGAAAATGTTGAAATATAAAAATAAATTTCAAGAAAAATGTCTCGTTTATGTTTTAGGTCGGAAACTTTGCAGACTAAGCATCAATGCATTCATTTTATTTTAATTTTTATCCTTTCATGAAATAAAGGATTTTTTCTTTTCCATTACCCTATTCCCAAATGCTATTCTATATTTAATTTCCCTCTCTCTTTCATTGTCATCCTCCACAATTCCTTTACCTTCCCATCCCTTTTCCCTCTATTAATGGCCAAGTTCTCAGCGGACGCCAGATGCTTATTAATGCGGCCCCGATGTAAATTTGTGCAAATTGCACTGAATGGGAAATGATGGGTGTGGGAAGACCAGAGCACTTCAACCAATCGTGTTTAGTGTTCGCAGCAGGTGAGAGAGTGAACTGTGGAAAACTGGAATGACATTCGAGTGTAGTGAAGCCTAACGCCTGATGTTAACCTGCCTTCTTTAAGGTCACTCTGTGGTCACTGGAATGTCCTTCATTAGATGAGATATTGTGCCGAACTCCGAGTAATTCCTTACCACGCCTCTGTGGAAGTGGAAATTTCCGGTAATAATCGTCGCCGACTGGAAATCATGGTGCTGAGATGGCGATGAAAATTGACTCAGTGGCGGTGAAACTTTGAATTTCAGGTTGAAATATACTGTCTTAAGGTTGAATTATTATTTTTTCAGTCGTTCAGCTGAAAGTGAGGTGGATATTGTTTTGCTTTAAAGCTGAGATTGATGAGTATTTAGAGAAGCAACAGCATTTTGCTGAACTGATTTTTCTTTTCGATCAATTTAGCAAGACAAAAATGGGCATGTTAGATGTGTAAAAATTTGCTTTTTTTAGATGCTCCAGATGACGATGGAGCAGTGCATTCAGTTCAGGTTGAAATTCAAAGGAAATTTAAGCCCATAAAAGCCCAATATTTTTATACGTACAGGACGGCATTTTAAGCAAAATTAGATTGTAAATTCATTTAATAATGGAATGTACATGAAACTTTTTCCTGCTGAATTTATTATTTGTATGGATCCATTGCGAGACACTAAAAAGAAAAGTACCAAAAAGCCAATTCACTTGGATTTGGAAAGGTTTACCCTTGAAATATCTTAAAAATACTGGTTTTATGGCCTTTCGCCATTGGATTTTCGTTTAAATATTAATTATAATATACACATATGCATCATTTTATGATGAGATAGGTACATTCAAATGGCACCATGATTGTTATAGCCTTTATACGAGTTGTCTACTTCTCTTGTTGATATTATGACAATGGATGGGTCATGTAAACAGACTCAATGTGGTAAAATATGCTTTTCCTCTCAAATCCTCGAGTTCTGCCGCATGGGCTTCTTTTAGAGGAGTGATCTTCAATGGATTTAACCTACGCTCGGTACATTGGAAACAAAACCCTATTGCTGCCACCGTTGGCCTTTCTTTTCCGTTTTCTAAGTCAAGAACACCGACACCACAGTTAACTGCATTCTCTAATGTTTGTGTTAATTTCGTTATAAATATAACTTGTGCCGCGAAATAACAACAACTTACATATGTGTAAGGCTCCAAACTCCAAAAAATATTTCCTTCAGGTGAGCAGATAGATAGGCCATGCAGTCATAGGCATTTCATACTTGAACTAAAGGATCTCTCTACCTCTCTAAAAGCCTCATGCCTTGCCTTATCCATTCGTGACTTCCAGCTCCCAGCTTTTGTAACTCCCAGTTTCGGAGCTCCCATCCCTATTCCTACTACCTACCCATTACGCTTAAGTTTTGCTTGCCGCAATTTTTATAACTTAAGCCGAATTTCTCTGAAAATTTTACTAATTTTCATTAACGTTTCATCCCATGGATCCCAAATTCTGCCCGATAAATTCAAGGCCTAACCAAAGCGATGTTATAATTCTCTTCTACTCTTTCCTTGCAATTCCCTACAATTCATTGAATAAAACCTAATTTCTATTCGGCTAATCCCCATTTCCCTCTAATGCGTGTGATCCAAGGTTTGGTAAACCTGTAGTGAGTTATCCAATTAAAGCCCCATTATTTTATTCCTTAGCATGTCTTTATAATGATTATTTTACTATATTGGTGTTTATCTATTGCCTACATTAATAATTGGTTCCGAAGAAATGGATTAAAAACACGGGTGCATGACGTGACGCTACCTCCCAATCCGTGCGAACATGTCTCCAAATGCCATTGGAGAGCGAATGCACCAATTAATTCTGTAGAATTTGAAAATTATATATCCTTCAATTGTTTAGTCCCACCATCTCATATAGTCAACTCATTGTTTCGCAACTCAATCAGCACATCTATTTCGCCTGCAGTTCCCCAGGCACCCACTTCGACGCTTCCCTTGAAGTCATACCTTTTCGTTAATCATGAAATCTCATTTTCTTCGTTTATTCCGCGCTCTTTTTTCCTCGCTTTCTTTCCGGTTCCCTGCCTTTATCTCCGCTCTGAATAATAAATTAATTGCCGGCTGCAGACACGACGCTTTGCCATACTTCTGTCCTTAGTAGACGCTTTTCAAAATGTTTACCTCTCATTCGTTTCTTTGTGACCCACAATGACATGTTTAAAAGCAGATCAACTCCATTTCTGTATCTGTTCCTCATTCAACTTCACATTTTTCCCAGTTGACTGAAGGCAGAAATTCTAGCTTGCATGTTTAGTTCAAGCTTAGTCATTTTATTGATGACTCATAATGATATTCGAAATAACAGCATGCTATTTTTAAACCTTTACGCCAATGACTCCTTTTTACTGAGGCTAATTGTATACTGTTGGTTGATTGCAATTTATTTATTTTCATTCGGTTTTTACAAAGGATTATATCGCTAAGTTCATAATGAAATTCATGCTCGAAGGTGAATATTAGCCCATGAGATTTTTCCTTCTGTCAGTTAATTGTGACTGTCTTAAGCAGTTGAAATTGCCTATTTAAGTTCTTAATTTATATCCGGTAAAGATCTCCAAGTTGAATGCTAAGATGAGACAGCCAAAGCTGAAGATGAACATTTTAGAATTCCATGAATTGCGTGTCATAAAAGCGAGTCAAAATTTTGCACGCTTGCGGAAGAAATATTTAATCCTGGGAATTTCTCGGTTCCGCGAAAGTCTCAGATTATACAGGTCTGAGAGACAACCCTTTATTCCACAGTTTTCCTCCAAGAAGCACGTGCTCATCGCGCATCGTGATGTCACCTTTATGAAAAAAAATACAGCGAAGGAAAGAAAAATGCGCGTACGCGCGTGCGAGGGAGTTGGATTTTTTGGTTCAGTCTCACGAGAGGAAGAGGAGAGAGGAGGAGACGGAGGAGACGGAGGAGAGGGAGGGGAAGTAAATACCCTGAGGTTAGGGCTCTTTTGTCGTCCCTCATCAATCCCACAACCCCCTTCTCCACGTCTCTCACCACGTCTTTAATAACTCCCGACTCGTCCTCGAGGAACGTCACTCCCCAACACTCTCGTTACTCGGTCTTCCGCGGTAATGCCCCTACCCATCCAAACCCTTGAAGCATCGCCACATGACGAGCTTGGGAGGAAGTGGCGGTGAGGGATTTTTGGGCGAACGGGAAGGGCAGGGTGGCGAGATGGAGCAGGGCGGCGGCGGCTCATCCACGAGGAGTCCTTCCTTCCACTCGCCCCGGGGCCCGTCTGCCCCCCCAACCCACGATCCCGACAGCACGAACGCGCGTCGACGCCGTGCACAAGCTACGCCGTCGCCACCGCTCATTTTTCAGTTGCTTGCTCCCTCCTGTTCTCCAGCCAACCGAATATTTTCCGGATTATTTGGTGGCCGCCTGGTGTTGTTACCGTATGTGACAGCGAAACATGTATTTGACGCGTGGTGAAAGGAGCCAGTCTACAGACTAACTCCAGATGCTCATTTTTGTCTACTAATTGCGCACGCATTTTAATTTAATAAAGGACGTAATAATTAATAATTTAATAAAGGACGCAACTGGATGTAATATTTTTATTCTGATCCATTTAGCTGTAGACTTAGGCAAGAGTCACTGTTATCCCTTTTCCGCTAATGGTGATGAAGGTTGGCGTGTGTTCAAATACATTATGTATGTATCATACATTTCACTAAGTTCTCCTATAAATCCTTCAAGCTTCCTCCAATGCTTCCTTCTACCCTGTAATCATTAGTTTCCCTCATAATGGAATAAATTGTTAAAACGTCCGGAAAATATATGGCAGAAAGCCTAAGTACGAGTATGTTCTACCTTCATGTTATGAAAAACATCTTTCCATCTCAGAGGCAAAAAATTATCTTTTCTCCGTTAAATCCTGTACATTTCTGTTACACAATATCTCCTACAAATAGTAATAATTGCTAGTTTCATAACGAATAGATACAGAAATTTTCTTTTTATGAGCGAAAAGTTCACTTTTTGAGGGAAAATGATTTCCGTTTAATGAAACTTCTAGCCGAATATAAATTCAAACTTTATGCTACAAAAACATTTATTGGTTTATTCAAGGAATATTTTATGAAGAGACCCTGATGACGTTCAAGAACTTCATTACTGTTACCTTTTAGTTAGATAATTAAACATTTATTCGGATGCTAATATATTGCAGCGCTAATGATTGAGATCATGTCGCTTTAAAATATAAAATTTAGGATTGCTTTTGCAGTCAACAAAATCGTTGTACATGTCAAATTGAGTCAAATTTGAGGCAGGATGTGTAATAGCGAAGCAAAAATAACAGGCTACATTAGTTAAAGTCTGCACGTATAAAGAAATGAAAACACTAATAATTTAAATTAATTTTCACTGTATGACTTTACGCATACATAAAATTTCAATTTAATCGTTTAAGTATTCAAATAATAATGCGATCGATTCACCCATAGTTGATAGGAGAATTGGAATTAATATGTAGACTGTAGGTACAATAAATATCACATTTTATAAGACCGTCATATATCATGTTCCCTTTTGTTTGTTTTAGAAAGTGATAACTCGATAAATTTGGTGGAAACAGCGTTATATCAGTTGACGCTTAATTCACTTTCATGTGTCTACTTATTCAATTCTCTTTCCCGAATGCCTACTTCTATTTTATGTTCAAAATATTCTTAAAATTAGGTAGTTATGCGCCTATGATGCCATGAAAACCTTTTTTCATTACCACAAAATGGATCCTCACAATTAGTTCATTCCATCGCCTAGATGAGTAAGAAATAACTTTTTGCATGAAATTGTAAAGCAATGCACGTATCTTCGTGGAGCGAGTCATTACACTTTCACTAACACAAAGCGCGGGTACGTACGCTCTCCGAGGCGCGCCTGTAATGAATATCCGAAAATTAATTCCCTCAAAAGAGTCCCCTCCACCCTTTCCCGCAAATCCCACCCCCCGTCCTAACCCTATCATTACCTTTCGTTTGATAACACCTACGATAGATGTCGCACAAACCACGCCTCAAAACCTAACAGGCCTTTTTGAGCCTCCCGAGGGCTTTAACCACTCATCCACCCTCATTTTCCAAGTCTACGTCAACTTTCTCAAACGGCTGGGCATCACGGCAGCCTATCGGGGGAACTAACCTTTGTACTCATTCCGCTACAGAATGCCGAGGGTGGTTTTGGAGGGATAGGAAGGTGGGGGAAAAAATAAATTCGGAGGATGTCGTACATACCTCATGCGATATATTTATATATTGTATGATTATTGAGAAAAAGCATAATTTCATTTCAACTTCTCGGGGGGTTGAGTCGAGGGCGCAAGAGGGTGGAGAGAGAGAGAGTGGGAGAGTCGTAGCCTCCGGCCCGTTTCGACGTCGTTATGTGGTGGCAATTGCGTCGCCACCGCCATCCGGGCCAATTATGTGGCTCGCTTGACCTGTGATGTCGCGCCCTCTCACTTCCCGCCGCGCACCGCACGCCGCCGGCCGCCTCCGTCGCTCCCTCTGTACGCCCCATCGTGGCCCTACATCAAAGGGCTAGCGATGAGGAAATATGGGTTCTGGTAGTAAACAGGTGAGGGAGAAAGTGAGGAGGGGGCAGAGGATGGAGGCATGTAACGAAAGTGCCTGGTGGGGGAAGGGGGTGTGGCGCAATGGGGAAGAAGGAGAAGGATTAGCCCCAAAAAAGGGGCAGGGTGCAAAGGAGGAGCCAATATGAAGTGTATTTCAGCTTTTTCTGAATGCCTTCACCACTATCCCACTCAGTACAGTGCGCTCTTTGTTTTTTTCACGCAAAGCCCGGTTGGAAAATGCTCATATCTTGGTGCTTATCTTCCGTTGATAAATCATAGCATTAATAACTATACCTTCCATGAAATGGATGTGAGGAAGATACATCTGTAATGATTGGTTTCCTTCCTGTCACCGCTTTCACGTACGTAGATGCTATATTATCTATTTTCATATAATTGGATGCTATTTGATCTTCAACTGGTTGCTTTCCATCTGCTTTTGGTACAAAACAATATATTTAGTTCTGCTATCGATGTCATGTCATTCTATTATACCTTCCCACTGTTGAAAATCTTCCCGGTCCCTTTTATTACTATCAGGAAACCCCATTTCCCCCCACCCCATCTTCATTCCACAGAGGTTTACCTCGAAATAACCATTAATGCACTAAATGAAAGTGTTTTACTCTCATTAATTGTGTTTTATTTCAAAAAAAGACACCAGTAAAGGTTAGGCATCTTGACAGGTCAAGTAGAGCATAATTTTCTTACCGAGTTATTCGAACCAATTTTCTGGCATCGTTCTACTAGCAGCATCTTTCTCACACTGTTCAATAAATAACATTTTATTGGTCTCTAAATAGCTAATTCAAGTTATTCTGTTACCAATAAATTCAACTAATCATTTTCTGGCTCTTTTTTCTCGTTTGTGATGAAGATATGAAATGTAATAAAAAATATACTTATCCACATAGAACTTTCTTACCACCGATAAAACACAGTTCACAAGATGTCATCCTATCTATACCAAAAAATCAATCTCCTATCTGTTTCCATTTGAGAGCAACTATTCTAGGATGACTGTTCCACATTGCAAACATTTTTAATTCATACAAATTCCTTTTTTCTCTACTCTTAGCTATCTTCAAACTCTGTTAGGAGAGGAAATTCTCTCTCCTTCCTCCCATTGTAATAAAATCACATTTGATACTTCCAAAAGAGTCAATATAAGCACTTAAACCACCGAATTCCCGAAAAGCAAGCTAAAATCGACGTTTACTCGTATTGCTTTTCTTCTTGCTGCAACATCAGACATACGTAATGATCCACGCGCAGTCAACCTCGAAAGAAAGATCAGCATCGTCAAATCACTGTGACAGTCTACGATCCCTTTAAATACGGACGAAAATTCTTCCCGTCAAAATCAGTGTAAATCCTTCGAATCCTAAATCCATCCTAAAACACCTTTCCACCTTTCCGTCGCTCCTCGCAGCCTCCACCTCTCTTAAAAATATGCCCTCATATCCGTTTCAAGTTTTTTTGAAGCCGGTATTTTGTTAATTTAGCTTCTTCCATCCCCTTACCATGTTTCTCTCAACCTGTGCGTTAATAAGCCGCTTATCTTGGTTTGACGACCACTCCACCTTTTTGTAGTGGAGTAGGCTTTCTCATTTTCTATTTTTAATCGGAAACCCGAGTCTTAATTCACTACAGTGGTCATTTATTTGTATCATTATCCTTCAATGACCATTTCTATCCCGTGTGGTACCATTCATTCCTAAAAGGTTATCTGATTTAACCTTATTATTTTAATTGGAGGGTGTAATGTCTATGCCTGTTACCTCACGTGAGATTGGAAGTATTTATTGTGACCGCGAGTTAAAACGTGAAAGATAACCCGACGATGTGGTAAAACTTTACGCGTACCCGTTATGAAACCCGTGAAAGCATTTGCATTGCCTACGGTGGAACGACATATTCTACGTCCATGAGAATGGCTCGGATATTTTTCCCTTGTTGGGGGCAGTGAGCGTGGGCTTAGCACGACCCGTCGAGTATCGCGCGGGCTTCCAAGGGTGAGAACCAGGGTTTGCTTGACTATAGCGGATAAATTTTTATCTCCTCCCCGACGACTGGCCTTCTCATTTGCATGTCAAGGAGGACTTACAAGTTACGGAGCAGCGTCCCTTGGCAAGGTCCGCCGACCGCGATGCCCCTCTCTTCACGGCTAGCTTCAAAACTCATCCTCTCCACACTCCTCCCTCCATACTTATTTTTGTTACTTATACTTCTCTCTCTCTCTACTCAATGTAGTGTATTTTTCCACTCAGCAGCACGGCTCAGTATTTATTATCAGCATAGTGCTATCCCTGGAAGGTTCTCGCCTCTCTGTTCTCACAGTAAAATATTTCGTGGACATATCCACGTATCAATCCTATGGAAAATAAACGCATGGTGTTCGTCGATTCCTGTGATAAAGATTTTGTGAACAGGGCACAATAGGAAAGTAGAGCAGCCACCTCGGTTATTTAAAGAGATATTGTTTGCTTTTCCTGTGATATTTTGCAATTCCGAACACTACATAATGAACCGCTTGAGATATTATTCTTAAAAATATCCTAGCTTATAGCGGCAGACTTTCATAACGTTTAAGCTGTTTCATTAAGAGTTGAGATTTTTCAATACTTATACCGATGGGATTGAATACCAAAACAGTGGTTAGAAATCCGGTGGGTACGTGAAAACACCCTCATAGGGAAAACAAAGATAAGAGAAGCCCCATTGGATCATCACGTGCTGACTCGGACGGAAATGGTTGAACATATTACACCACTGAGGCCACTCTGAATAAAAGTGTTTTATTGAAAACCTGGAAGCCAGGCAAGGTTAAATACCACTCTTTTGTAAGAAAAATTAAATGAAGAAGGAAACTCTTCAAAACAAAAAATTACTATAGGTGCATTGAAAATTTAACAATAGTATGGACATTGAGATGGAATTGCGTTTTGGTCAATGAATTAAAATACCTTGGTGGCTAAAATTGAATTCAAAATGAATTCATGGCATGTTCAATGCCGAAAACGAAACAAAAGTAAAAAACTGGACTTCATTTAAAGACATAACAGCATTCTTATCTCTCGTTCCTAGCATTGAAGGCTACAACTCAGCTCCAATTCGTCATTAAATTTTATGAAAATGAAAATAGTTGAATGAATGAATTTTATTTTAGGTAAATTAATATTAGCTACTTCATGCAGATGAACCTAACTTTAAAAACGAGGTTTTCACCACATTAGTTTATGTTTTCAAAGAAACAAATGGAGAGCAAAAAATCAACGTAACGCTAATAACAACTCTTTCTGCTCTACACCTGATACTTTTCAAATGCATTGCTTTCTCAATTAAAGATGGGAGTATACGATGGAAAAGTTAGTGTACATATCCATTTAGCATTGAGACTGATGACGGTTACAATTTTTATGCGGTTCTGAATTAAAATAGCGAAGAAAAATGTAAGTGGAAGAGCACATGCAGCTGTTGAGGCAGAGAGAAAGAACGCTGCGCTGATAGCTTTAATTAATGTCAACGCGCGCGAAAACTGCGCCGGGCATACAATACTCACTCGCACACATTTTTTACCAAGCCTTTCCGTATACTATATTTCCTCGTTTGCAACCCCATTTCGCTATTGCCCAGCCTATGCCCGTCATTCTCTCCTCGCCCTCCATGCTGCGATTACCCCGACTCCTTCAGTTCTCTTCTCTCCTCATTGTCCTCCGACGCCCTCTTTAAGCCTCTCCCTTCGCCAATTTTACCCCGCGTTCCTTTTACCACTTCCTTTTCATCATTTCGTCTCCCTTCCTTCTTATTTTTTCTCTTGCTTTTATTTTTCTTCCTCACGCACTTCGGCCGATTGGCCATCGATTGACGAGTACCAACTTCCTTGTCTCGCTCCATTACTCCCACTTGCGGAGCCGAGTGAAAAAAGTAAGCTGAGAAGGAGGAGAAGCAGGGAGAGTGGGGAAGAAGAAAATATCCGAGGGAATGAAGAAGACTTGTTCAATAATTCATACCCTCGCGCGCGTCGGGAAGAGTTTGTTCGCGGACACGAATCCTGATCAAACGGGGTTACTCTTATTCCTCTCCTTCGACCGCCACCCTCCCCCCTTCTCTCTCTCTCTCTCTGGCGTCTCTTTCGCGTTGCGCCTGACCCCGCCGAAAACCTTTGTGTCTCTAGCACACCAACACTATATTTCTCTTTCCCTAATCCATGCCGGAGCCGTGCGAGAATTTTTTTCCTCGTCCTTATTTCTCCCCCTCATTTCCAGGCCTTTCTGTCACCCACCATTTGAAAAAACTGACCTCAAAAAGAAGTAAAGAGAGAGAGATAATGAATTTTTTGCTCGTGTTAGCTTGGACGAGCTGAGCAGATGAGGTGGATTGAATTTTCAGAAATCTGCGCTCTTCAAATTACTAGCAGGTGATGATCGATCAATAAATTGGGGAATGTTTCTCTTTATAGGATTCCGAAATATCAGTAAAAAAAAGTTTTTGAGAGCCAGGTAATCAAGTTTTCTCTTTCCCTTACTCAGACGGTTATTTTTAACCAAACGCGAAATCATTGGCAAAAGATGGTGAGTGTACAGTCTAGGCTTTATGGTGAGAAAACACTTCTTAGACGACACATTTGCACAGTGCACGTGCGGACGAAAATAAGAGAATATAAATTAATTGTTAGGTAAGAGTTAATCGAGCAGATCATTTTTTAACACTACTTATGGTTTTAGAACTTTACATGACAAAGTGGTATTAAAATCTTCATTTACTTCAATAATTCTGTTTGTATGGTTCTGCAGTATTTCTATACTTATTTCTAAACTATTTGAAAATTGCTCCTATTAAAATACTTGAAATAATGCATTGAGTGTAAAATGTTGTTAAATGGGCATGGAATATTTTAACTGTGGATTCTCTATAAAAGTAATACATCTTTATATCCTCTATAAAATTAACTATTTAAAGGTAGTTCAAGTCAGATGATTTTCGAATGATCTTATTTGATGAATAAATATTTTGTCGTTATTACGTCCTCAATCTTATAAAGAAATGAACAAATATTTAAGTAAGTTAGTGAGATAGGTACGCTAAACTTCACTAGTAGCAATTATCTCTCGTGAGAAAATTGCAATAATTTTAAATCTTCTTCTAATGTGCAGATAGAAGACTACTTTTTATTATCGGTAATTTGCTTAATTCAATTATTCGCGGAAGCTATTACTTATTTTTTTCTCTTAGAAATCAATAATCTTTCTAAAATATCACAATAACTTTAAAAATGCAGCCTAAGTTTAACCAGTCCAAACAATTAGGAGTCCTTGTAATCCGGTTGAGAGCTCCGACAAAGTAAACATCCGTCTCCCTAAATATCTCTTTTACTGGAAGGGTAAATCTGATGAATAAGAAATCGCAAACGATTATTCGCGGATGTGTTCATACGCAGAGTGAAAGGAAGGGGGAAGGGGAGGTAAGGCACGTGGAGGAAGTAGTCTGCCTGGGCGTATATGGATGTGATGGGCAAGTGACAATCAGGAGTTGGATGGCGGGGGGGGGTCTATGGAGCAGCGACGGAGCCGGTAAACGAGAGGTGGGAAGTTGTGGATTGAGGTAGACGGTAATAGTGGGGGGGATGGGAAGTGACGTATTACGTTAGACCAAAAGGGATGGGGAGAAAGAAGGAAGAAGTGGAGTTTGCAGGGGTAGAGGTGGAGTTTTAGGGGGGTGTTGTGGAAGGGGAAGTGGAGAAATAGTCCAATTTTATGCTTCCCTACCGCGCGGCGCGGCTATTTTTAGCCATCACAAAAAAGAGGGTCGACCCTCCCCCCAGCCCAACCCCCGCCCGCGATAAAATCGAAGAGGAGAAATTTTCAACCTGTGGCACTTGACCTTGGTAGAATTTGACCACCCGCGAGGTTGAACTCTCGGAGCAAACGAGAAAAACAAATCGATCGGAGATGGGAGTGTAGAGAGAGGAGGGAGTGTCGGGAAGGGGGAGGAAGGGAGCAGCAGAGTAAGGGGATCAGTGCAAGCGGGTCTTCTGGGGTTTGGGGGATCGGTCGCTGTGAAGGGGGCCATGGTTGATTGAAGGGAGGTTTTTTCAGATCTGGAAGGCTGGCGACGAGTGTGGGGGGATAAGGTGATACGGAGGAAGGGGGGGGGGTGGTTGGTTAGAAGACCGAGCGGAGAGAGGAATGAAATTGGAAGAAAACCGATTTTTGCTGGGATGAGGAAGAGGAAAACGGCAGGAAACGAAGAAAGTAATGGCAGACTGGCCTTTTGTGCCTTCTCATCGTTTGTGCCCGATTGCGAGAGGGCAGGGTGGAGGAAGGGAAGGGAAAAGAAAACGGAGAGGCTATTTTTTTTATCCCCGTCGCGCTCTCCTTTGCCCAACACAATGCCACCTCCACCTCCTCATCCCCCAGTCCCGTTACTTGTTTGATCGAGAATGAGGAGTCGGTGGAATAGACGCACCATTTCTGAAGCACAAGATAGGACGGCAATTAGCTTTTTTGGGAGTTCCACCGGCTGGAATTATATCGGAATGAAAACTGAAAAAATAAATTCAGTACCTATGCCAATGCTCATTATCTACGTTACGTCCCGAAAGGGATTCATTCAAACCACTATTTTTGTCCTTAGATACTTCTAACGATCGGCCTATCGTGAACTGCCCGCGAAGAAGAGATATCGTAGCTTGGTAATTCTTTTTTTTTTGACTGTCTCAGAGGCCAACATCTAGAGGCAACCATCATATGCTTACTATAATGGTGACCTTGCTAGAAATACGTAATTTTCTCAGTTTTTTCGCTGAGGTCTCCAACCGATAGATTACACGTATGTTAGTCTAAAAAGGAAAATACCGGAAAAATTCGAATCTTGTATAAAAAATTATTATATTCGATACTAAGACGAAACACATCTTTGAGAGAGTGGAAATTTTCAATTCTGATCAGTTAGGTAATTGTGGGAATTTATTTTATTTTCCAGTCTCCTACGCCCGGTATTTCCGGCGATATTAAGAGTGAAGATTATGGCTAATTTTGTGAGCGCCTGATTTTGTGTTCATAAAGTTACACACACTCTGTCTAAAAGAAGAAACTTTGTGATTAATTGGATAAGGTAAGGTAACGTACCAACTTAGTATTTTATATTTCTTGCTTCAGATTTCCCCTCAGGAAGAGACAACCTGAGACTAAGGGTGTTAGAAGTTGGCGGTTGGTGATCGTCACATCAAAATTAATGCTTCCCTAGGCAGATCATTTTAACCGACGTACGGAAAAAAATTTTTCCAGTCTAGATTTGTATTTCAATCTAATGATCAGTTTCTACAATATTTAAATAACCAGATACTGTAAAAAATTGAACTGTTGTCCAAATGAATTTATTTGCTTGATTGATTTGAAGTTTTAGCTGAGGAGGACAGACTTCATGCATGCATGCATCAATCACATGTTATATTTAACCGCTTGATAGGTCAGGTCAGAGGTGAGACGTCATGACTAAAGATAGTTTTTTCAAACCAGAGAAATAATTGAATGCCATTTGAGGAATAAGGAAAATGTCGTCATCAAACTCCCTTGTTATGATTTAGAATTTTTGAAATTCAGTATTATTAACTAAAGTGAAATTACTACGTAATACTATGAAATAAAAATTCACTGCTTGCGAATGTCATATTGGCTCTCCTGAGTTTTTCACTGTTCACGACCTCCTATACTCGTTATTCAGACTGACACTATCAGACTGAGATATCTTTCGTAATATTAAGTTATTTTACACGTGAACACTCGACCTCTAATCATGGGGCTATTTAAAAAAAGTGATTTAACTTCTACCTTTTGTGATATATTTTTTCCGCGACCTGAAAATATGTCACGTAATCGTACGCGGGTACGGAAAGCTTTTTTGGTTTAATGGCAAGGGCAAGGAATTTTTTTAATCTTACGAAAATTAAAATTACGTGCAGGAGACCGTTGTATTACTTACTAATCATACGTTTTCTTTTCGGAAAGGTTTTTACTGGATACTTTAATGTTAACTTTAATTAGCTATTACGTTTTTAATGAGAAAAACTATTTAATGACACCATAATTTGTGGTAATATGTCAATTGATTCATAGTTACTTAATTGTTATAGGCTGTGTTCAATAAACCTGTATTTCCTTTTTCATCTACTTCGGCACTATACGCCAAAACATGATTTCTAACATCTTTGGCATTTAATCCACTGGCATCCTTTCCCTTTTCCGCATTTTTTAAGCACTCTTGTTTAGGCAAAATCACTTTGTTGAGAGAAGCTTTTCATTCCCTAAAATAACCAACTGCAGTGTTATCCCGTTTTAGCAGCTGCATGATCATAATTAAATGAAATAATTGACCTGACATTTTATATTGTCTAACCACACTGTTTGTTTTTCATTAGGCTATCTTGTTCTTATTTGCCCGCCTTTGGACTTCTGGGATATTTTAAGATCTACATATATAAGATCTACATCTGCATATACATATACTTGTATTTAACTGGCTACACTCCCTTGGGGTGAATTGCGGAGTATTGTGTCGTAGTATTGCAGATGTAGATGTAATATTTCTAGATCAACTTGAATCTATCAGTTCATTGTCAAATTTTCTCAAGAATGCCAAATTTTTGTGTACTAGTTCCTACGTTAATCGTAAAACTGGACAATATTTCAACCTTTACTAGCCTTTACGAAAGTTCAATTAGTAAATTATGATAACGAACCCAAAAAGTACGTGACTGTAATAAAAAAACCGCAAAAAGTGGTTACAGATGCCAGACATAATTAATGCTTGACACTTGTATTCTCCACACCAATTAAACATGGTATTCGTGTAAACAGTAATCCCTGTTGGTCAACATTTTCCCCGGGATACACGCGCAATCTTGCGTGCAGGTCGGTTTTCAAAAAGGCCTTTTTCGAGCCCGAGAATCCAAGGACTATCTGCTATTTTTGTAACCTATATTGGCCTAAAGTTCTGAAAGGAAGTCAGGATGAAGTCATGTACGAGGGTCATCCGGAAAGTAGTACCCGTTCGTGCCGCATGAAGTGCTGACGACGCGAGTAGCCGCTGGACGAGGTCAGATAGCTTCAGTGGCTTGTCTGCCTTCTCTGAGCCAAGTTGCGTGACGCTAGCATTGCCTGTGTTGTTTCTGTGATTGTTTACAATGTTTAAAAAAATTGAGAACGCCGCCAGTTGTGAAGTGAGGGCAGTGATTAAATTCCTCAATGCAAGAAACGTTCGCCCATGTGATATTCATCGCCAATTAAAGGAGGTGTATGGAGACAATGTAATGGACGAGTCGTCTGTTCGGCGGTGGTGTCGCAACTTCAACATGGGGAGGGGGAACACACACGACGATGAGCGTTCGGGGAGACCGTCTGTCATTACAGACCAACTGGTGAGCTCAGTTGACGAATTCGTGAGGAACGATCGGCGCGTCACAATTGATGACATCTGTGAGCATTTTCCCAATGTTTCTCGAACAATTGTTCATGAAATTGTTAAACACCATCTGCATTATGCAAAAATTTGTGCAAGATGGGTCCCTCGCGTATCTCAATGAGCTGGCGGCGAAGGACTATGCAGCAGGAATACAGAAACTTGTCACACGTTATGACAAATGCCTTAATTTGCTTGGAGATTATGTTGAGAAGTAGTTTAAAGTATCCTCTTTCAAATAAAATTTTTTATGTTTGTTAATATTTACTTTTGTGTCTTTATTTCACGAACGGGTACTACTTTCCGGATGACCCTCGTAAAATGCTACAATAGATGCGTTACTCTGACAGATTTGAGAATAATTACTGACCACTAATAAACCTATGAGTGGACTGTTTAGTGAAATAAGAATAGTATAATGGATTCCGGAGGTGTAAGATTCCATCAAATGTTGGGTGGAGCCCCTCACAAACACACATTTAAATTTAGCCCTTATATATAGATAGTTCTTTATTAGGGCGAAATTGAGACTTAATGGTCCCTTTTTCTATTTAACCCATCGTCGTATACATATTATATTAGGCAATAAACTTATAGTTGGAGTCGTACGTACACATAAATACATATAGGCAGACATACATTCATTTAGCACAGATTTACGCATTGAAAAGAAAAGTATATGCACGCACACATAAAAAAAATATATATACATATATATATATATATATATATATGTATAAACATATATATGCAACCATATATACACTCATGTACACACACACACATACATACATATATATATATATATATATATATATATATATATATATATATATATATATATATAATTACACAAATATACACCTACCAACGCATATACACATACTAAAAGTAAATGTCAGTGAAGATAGAGAACAATAAAATAAGGAAAGTCTAAACAAAGAATAAGGTTTGTGGGAAAAGCTAGGGAGAGCGTGGCATTGCTCACCTGATAAAAACCACGCCGGAAAACACCCAAAAAAGGAAGGGTGGTGTGAAAAACCTGCGAAAACCCTAATAATTAGAGGAAAGATTCTGAAATTTTTGAGGTAGGAAACTTTTCAGACCATCTTCCTATATATACATATATATATTTATATATATATATATATATATATATATATATATATATATATTTTTATATATATATATATATATATATATATATATATATATATATATATATACATCTATATACTTTGTAAAAATGATTTTAACATAGTATACATATATTTGTTACTGAAATTAAAATGAAGAAATTTTTTATATTGACAACACATGTGGAGTAATGAGAATACCTTCATAACCTTAACTAAAAATAATGATGCAAAATCGTACTGCTTGAGATGACAAAAGAAAAAGTATAAAAAGTGATCTGTATAGCAGCTGAGTGCAATGAGAGAGAACTTACACAACCTAATGTTGACGTAACATTCTTTAGAATAAGGATTTGCTTTTCAATGTACTTTCCACGACACAAAATAAGATACATCCCAGCATTTTACGTAAAAGATGGGATTGCTCGGATTCTGCTTCACAAAAATGTATTCGCTGTTGGAAGAGGATAATTACAATATTCAAGTTATAATTTATAGTTTTATATTTATATAATGTATATAGTAAAAAGTTTCATCGTTTAAAATATAATATATCCAAAATAAAACGTTTCATGGTTTTATAGTGGTTCAATGGTGGCTGGAATAATTCAAGGTGGAATCGCTGTGATTCCACGACAGGTCAAACGTGATATTTTTGCAGCTTGGGGCATGTGTGTTTCTACCCCGAGCGCGACATCGCCTTAAATGGTTTTATTTCAGTCTGTGAACTTCTTTTGCACAGCCATTATCGTCGTCGTCTCGTCATCAGCATCTTAATCATTGGTATAGTGTGTACTCTTTTACATGGAGAGGCGGGCCAAATTTTCCTGATGCTGCCCTAATAAAGCCGTCTGCCCAGCCTTTTGTATCTATTGGCTCCTTTCCTCCTCACACTCCGCTCTCTATTTTACCTCCGCCCCACACATCCCCGCCGCCCTCACCCCAACCACACTCACGGCGAACGTTCCCTTCCCTCCCTTTCCTTCCTCCCTCCATCCGACCCTGCTCACCTCTCCTCCTCCCATCAGACCCTGCTCACCTCTCCTCCCCCCTTTCGTCTGCTTCCATTCCCACCTCCCTCCAAAACCTTACTCTCCCTTCCCCCCTCTCTCCCTCTCTCTCTCCCACTATTGATCCATCTCTATCTGGAGATGTGGTCGTGAGGATGGGGAGGAGTTCAGGGTAGGAAGGGAGGGGGTTTGAGTTAGGGGGGAGAGGAGGCGCGGAAGTGGGAGGATGAATGGGGAAGGGAGGGGGGTAACGAGTTGGGAGAAGAGGGGGGGTGTTGTGTGAGACTGGGATCGGCAGGGGGCGCCGGGAAAGAGAGGAGACCCGGGCTCATGGGAGGTAGGGGGGCGAAGGTGGAGGACGGAAGGAGGATTGATAGGCGGTTTGAGGGGGGAGACAGGAAGGAGAGAGAGAGACGGGATGGGGATAGTGTAGTCGGAAGGTCTAGCGGGAGATGGGGAGAATGAGGAGTTTGGATGAAAGAGATGGGAAAGAGGTAAGAGGAGAATAGTGGTGGAGGAGGCAAAGTAGAACTTTGACCTTTCCCTCATTGCAAACTGAATCGCGGGAAGGATGCATGGTGGAGTGGGGAGGCGTGTGAGGTATGGGGAGTGGTAAGAGAGGACATCGGGGGAGGTGGCGTTCGCAGAGGTGCGACGGGGGATAAGAGGGGTTTTTGGGGTTTGGGCAGTGACAGGGAGATGTAGTCTGATGGGGAGGTTGGCTTGGAGGGAGGTAGGGAGACTGGAGGGGCCGAAGAGTCCCCTTCTCTAAGTGAGGCGGAGAGAGCGAGAAGGGTTGCTCTCCGAGAGGGTGGTATTTCAGGAAGAGAGGGTGGAGTCGGGAAATCGTGGAGTGGTTATGTAAGCGGGTGGGAAATATTGGTCCGGGGAGAAGGAAAGTTGGGGAAAGGGATGGGGGACGAGATGGAGGGTAAAAGTGTGGAGTGATTGGTGGATTGATAGGCTGATTACGTCCCTCGAAAGGGAAAAAAATAAGGCATCCTCTCAGGTAGGTGCGTATAAAAGTTCTATCGTGGGGAAATTTGAAACGTAATGGGGTAGGGAGCAGTAAGTTTCCGCGGGATTTAGACCATTTGAAGTTTTTTTATGAAAAGTTGAATCAATTCTCTCAATGACGATCTTATCATTAGATGTTTTCCTCATTCACGTTGGGAATTTAATCCTTTCAAATTGGTGGCTTAAGAGGTTTGGCTAGTTGGTCTTAGTCACGTAGTTGGTTTAACTATTTAATTTTAACTTTCCCGTCCGCGTGAGAGTTATCATGAAATAATGCGAAGCGAATTCTCTATTATTGTTTCTGTGTTGAACAAATTAATATTGGTGTCCCCAAATCAATTATGTATAAATCCATACAATTTATATGAGGGCATCGAAAAGTGAAACGAAAAGTGTTACGAGCTCAATTAATCGATGTGACCATTCTAAGTAATAAAATCATCCTAACTTATTTACAGCGGTGGAAACGCCGCCTGGGATCAGTCATGGGAAACGATTTGTGACTAGTACTATTAGGTAGGAATCGGAAAAAGAAATGATTGCATAGATTTGTAATTTGTGAATTCTCTTCTTTATATGCTTAATCAAACAATTTACAAAAGAATAGAAAGTATTGAGATAATGTTCTCTCTCGATAAATGTCGTTAAATAAACGTTACGATGTCTAAGACGATGTGAAAGTATTATTTTGCTGTTGCATGATGGCATCCCTGAGTAACCATATCTCAAGGAATGAAAAGACATCTTCAGGTAACTGTTCATTTGATAAAAACCTTTGAAAGTTCTTTAAAATTGACCAAGTAGAGGAATAAATGCTTCCAAAACGTTGTATTGTTGTATAAGTTTTATTGAAAATGCCCTTTTTAGAAAAAGTACAAAATAGTTTTTAAGAAAATAATTTTATCTAAACTTCTAGCACTTTTACAAATATTTTCACAACGTTTAAAGGCGAACACAGCAACTTTTGAGGGTGACGAAAAAAATTCATTTGGAACGAAAACGTTTCAAGGGTTTTGGGAAGGAGGCCAAGGTTAAGATGAGTGTTAAATAAGGAAGAGTAAATAATGGCGACGTCTGAGAAAACAATTTTATTAACTCGGGGAAACGCGTGAAAACTCCATAATGTTTAATCCTTATTCTCTCCATTATAATTATATGAATACATTATAAAACTAAGACATTTTAATTCATTGCCACCGGAACAGTGGACTTAATGAGTGTTTTTGGCAATATTTGATTCTTGTATTAAGAAATCCAAAATATTAATAAATTGAACTTGAATTATGTCTAGGGATGCTATGTATTGTGGTAAAGAATGCATGAAAAATAACTCATTTTATTCTGTCCTTCGATAGTTGGAGGGAAGTCAGGTCAAAACGTTAATTTATCTTAAAAAAATTATCACTAATTCCATTCAATAATGCATAATGCCAATATCTATCTATATTTTATTAAATATTCTTCTGCAGTGTTAACTGGCTACGTTTTCGTGACAGAATTTGACGAAATTTATCTTATTGATAAATTAATGGTTTCGCTTTGACTACATAAATCTGCGAATAAAAACGTGTAGGTCTTTTCGTCTGAGAAGTAAAATGGTCCATAATAAGGGATCAATTGAGGAATTCAGTCCCATTTGCCTTGCTTAGACTCCCGTTTTGTGCATATCAATGTGCCACCTAATCATTTTTTTCAAAACTCTTACGATATGTTAGTTAATAATACTTTTAATGGGACTATGAGTGGTAGTATTTTTAATGGGTTAATATGCTGAATAACGCATAACTCAAATGATTGGTGGAGAAGTTTTGACAAAATGAAGATCTGCACAAAACATATTGTTGAACAAAATCGGAGAATGGACACCATAATCTCTTGTATGGAATGCCCTCTGATTCACAGTTCCATGAAACATTGACATTTACAAAATCAAGAATATGGTTTATATCTATCATTTCTCCACAACACGCTTACTCAAAGGTTGTAGCACGCAAAATGAAAAGCTCTTAAGTTTAAAACATCTCAATACACATTCTTTGGAACTCCGTATTCATTAGTAAAACTTTGAAAGGTTCCCGAGAGTTCTTACATTGGTTCCTTTGATTACTTTGTGAGTGCTATCTAGATGAAGTTTCCGAGAAATGTTCATTACTTTTTTCTTTATTCACAACAGCCTCAAAGTTACTCAAAGAATGGGCACCTTTACCAATTTCCATTTGGCAAATTGGTTTATATATCCACTAAACTATTACAAAAAATTTTATAATTAGTATTGGTAAGAAATGCCAATTTATTCTTGACTTTAGATTGCCATGCCACCGTACTAGATTAATTCGTCAATGAAACAGCGATTTGTTTTAATATTCTGCCTCGAAAGCTATCCTCTAAATTATCACGTTGTAAGGGTATAGCTAACCATAAGCTTTTCCGGATGAAAACTACTACCTTCTGCAGAAGTTTTGATTTTTTAAATATCTGTTTTACTTTTTAGAAGATTGATTTGTTTTGAGGTTAATTTAAGCTTATAAATAAGTTTCTAATACAAATCTCTTATTTCATCTGAAAGAAAAAGGTGGACAAACTTTACCCATAATTTTGATCAAGAAAAAATGAAGATCACCTATAAAAATGATAAAAAGTTTTCTGGAAAAGACAAGGTTATATCATTAGTAATCATAATCGTGACTTTTCTAGATGTAATAGTATCATATTCTTGTTAAAAAATAACATTGAACATACGTTTCAATAATTTAAACGGTTTAATAAAATGAAACAGTTTCTGGCGTCACTTGGTGGAAATTCTTCATATTGAAATTAAATTTAAAATACTTCGCCTTTCCATATAAAACACTTTTATTACGACCTAGGTTTCGTTATAGTATAACATCATCAGACCTGATGATCTTATACCATAACGAAACCTAGGTCGTAATAAAAGTGTTTTATGTGGAAAGGCGAAGTATTTTAAATTTAATTTGGGTTTAATAAAATTTCTGATACAAGTTTATTTGACAGTAATGGCCGTTATCAATATCCCTAGAAATAAATAAATCAAGAGAATTTTATGAGTATGATATTTTAATTTTCCAGTGAATGGTATTTGCTTTGTGCCTCTGGGTTACACTCGAATTCTAAGTGATTAAATCATGACAAATTTTGAGAGTATATTCTTACAGAAAACAGCATTCAACCTTTTATTCATCTAAATGAGACTATAAAGATGCTCTGTAGACAGAACGTGGCACGAAGGCGTCATTTAGTATTTTTCCTAAGTCTGGGCAAGAATTCGATTTTGTTATCGACAAATTATTGATGAGAGATAGTGAAAAACCTAGTAACTTGGTCTTGGAAAGAAGATAGAAACTGCTCATCGGCCAAATTAAGTAGTGTTTTGTACCTTTTCATTTCACTGTTTTGTCCAACTGTCTCAAATTTCTCGTCTTTACAAATTGTTACGATATACAAATCCGTCTCTAAAATGCTGAAGGGTTAGTTTCAGGCTATTTTTACGCATGGAATAGGAATTACTTGTAAGATAAGAGTTAATGTTCATTAGCACTTGGCATGAAGTTATTTAAATATATATATATATATATATATATATATATATATCACTTGGAATATATTTCGTATTTTCTTTTACAGTTAAGATAAGATTTATTCCTTCCAAACACCAATATTAATGATAATATTATATGCAAGAAGAATCAGAGCCCCAAAATTAATTTTATTTAATGACATGCCTGTATTCTCAAAAACTAAATTAGATTTCAGTTTTTGATGGCTTCTATTCATGGAAGCTGCGTAGTAATATCATGCTTTATATCCGCAGTTGTTACTTCGGTATCCGGAATTCTAAATATTTATACAATTCCTTTGAAAAAAGTTTCCAACAGTTTACTTTTAATAAATATTGCTCTAAATATGTTGTTTTCGATCGATAATCGATTGTTAGATATTTGTTTCATTTAATATGATTGTATTGGTAAAAGATCTGCGTCAATATGTTCACTGCCTCGCAAATTTGATGCCAATTATTACTCGTAAAAGTCGTTGGGAAAATGTAATATTCAAGATCACAATGAAAATAAGTATGAAAAATATCTCAAGAAGGTTGGATTGACGCCGCTCAATTATAATGTGTGTCAAATTTGAGTTTACGTGAATGGCAAGGATCTTGATTGACTCCATTTTTGTGAATATAATTATTGTTGCTCAGGTTACTAAGTTTCCAATTTTCCTTCGAGGAAAAGTTAGTAATAGACACTAAACCCTTCTACCCCAGCGTTTTGAAGAAATAAGTTATGTCCTTCTATTTGGCTGATCTTATTTTTTAAATCAAAGCGCAAGAATAACAGTTATAAGAAAAATGTTAAAAATTAATACTGAATCACTTTGAATGTCCAACAATGATTCCATAGTCGGAAACCTATAAATTTGATAATTATAGGGACATTAATTTTTCATTCTGTGGATCTTAATGGTTATAACTGTTCCCGTGTACCAGCAATAACGTTCACAGTTAAGTGTTTTCAGTGCATTAAATTTGAAGCAGGATTGAACAATAATATCTAGTAAAATGTTTCCTTTAGTCATGAAATATGTTTATTCATATTCGCTATTTGATATAATTATTATATTTATTTTATCAATATAATTCATTGAAAAATATATGATTATCAGAGGACTATTTTATTAATATTTAACTTTTAGATAATTAAACGAAAGAAAGACCAATATTCATTGGTTAAAAGTGGAGTAGGTTTATTTAACTCAGCAAATTATCCCATATTCATTAATGATTACCTAAAACTTAATATTTATACAATTCTCTCACCTAATTATTAACTCGAATATTTTTCGAAAAAATAGGGCACAAAAATTCTAATTTGACAATATTTGGTGGAAAGATGAATTAGTTTAGGAATGAAAGGCATCATCGATCGATTCAAGATCTTCCCCTCTCTGAGCTAATCGGGCTGGAGTTTAACTCAGTAAGAAACTCTCTTAAAATAGAATCCTTGGGGAACAGAAATATCTACAAAACAAATAGACTACGGAGACAAACAAAAAAGAAAACTACTCTTTCCTCATCACGCGATCCAAAGTTTTTCTCTGATATGTTAAAAAATGATTTGTATAATTAGAAAATTAAAAATTTTATTAGGTTGCGAGAAAAGGGAAACTGAGATGAAAGAGCGAGCCAATGAAAAAAGGCAATTCTAGCTTGCGGGTATAAAAGGTTTGGAAGTAATGTATGTCATGCATACATCATATCGCGTGAGTTACGAGACCTGTGCTTTCTATTGAAATCGTGACGTGCTTACAGCGTCTCCTTCAGCTTTGTTGAGAAGGAAGTGAAAGACGAGGGGGGATGAGATAGCGAACGAAAGCATACGCGCTCGATATCAAAACAAATATGTCCTAAAGATGGGTAGAAAAATGTTTTTTAACCCTGGACAGAGGAGTTGTTAGTGGAAAAACTCAGTAAAGAGTCATGCTAGATTATAGGTAATGTTTAAGGGCCATTGGCCATCGTGTGAAAATTAGCTCCATGCGTTAGAATCGTATGCCTACCAGCGTCGAGAGTTGTGGCCCTGGTTTGAAAATAGGCACTAATCTCGTAAAATCAAAATAGGCACAAGATTCTGTAGTTAAATATTAATCGGGAGCAACAATGGAAAAATTTCCCTAAATTCATGTCTATTTCGAAAAATAATTTTAGACTTTGAGCGATTGAATGATATTGATAACTGCAAAAAATGAATACCATAATCTAACCTCCTAACTCATGAAGTAATGTACCTTCAACGAATACGCAACGTTAATGCAATTCTGTGCCACTCTCTGATGAGAAAGATTTAATTTTCCGCCTGTTTCCACAAGTAAAACGTAAAATTTATTTTAGGAGTGATGTATTCTCAGTGTGTTTGCGTATTCACTCGTGTTTACTGGTGCTAACCCTGTTCTGTCATTCAAGCCGTAATGATTCTCTGATTTATCAGATTTGTTTGTCCTCTGCTGTGCTGCCTGCGAAATTTGATAAATCATTTGAGGATGTTATTCTGTGTACAGATTTGTCACTCTGGTTTCAATTCTAGAATAGTTCCCCAAATAAGTATACACTTTTAATACATTAAATAGAGTATTATAGATTCACAGTTGGCCATGAATTATTGTCAGCTCTCCTAGTCGCGATTTTAGTAGCACCCTCAGAGCGAAAGGTGAATTCGATAGTGAAATACTTGTCCTCTCGCTTTTTTTATATGTACCAGCAACATTTCTGATAATAATTCAGGAGTTATAACCAACCATCGGTATTTGATCTTCCTCAAATAAAAAACATATTACATCAACGATAAACCACCTTGTTTCGCCTGCTACACACTCTAACGGTGGCTTGAAGTGTTTCTGCCATGTAGATGCAGATGCACCGTAGTATTATGGCGGTTGTACCGTAACATAAGGCCATGAAAAATGTGAGGAATATTTGTAATAAATTGTTTGAACATTGCATGTGCTAGGGATGTTATCAAAAGCTTTTTTAAATCAATCACTTATATACTTACTTCGAGAATTATTCTAGGAAAAAAATTGTTTTTTTAAGATTAGCGATAGTCAGCAAGCCACTCTTTCATTTCCATGGTATTTATTTTATCTAATGCTATTCGATTTGAAGTGCTAGGCAAACTATTTATTTAAGAGTTTCAACGTTTCCCAAATTTTAAATGCAGTTCACTGAAGACGCAGCAGTTAAAAAACCACCTGCATTTAGACCCCAGGTCTAAATGTTCATTAACCCATGAGGATAAAACACAGACAGATTATACTTCTTTATGACACCCCGTTAATCTGCAATACATTGAACAAATTCATCTTTACATTTATTAACCCTATAAAATTAATTAGCCAATTGTCATTAACTTATAGCTAATATTTCCGAGGCAGCAGTGCTCGTCTCTTTTACTACCACAAAATGAGCGTGTTCACGATAGGTAGTTCTGTTCTATTCCCTATTCGGAAAGGCGGTATAGGGATACCGTCTTTCCGCGTACCTCTGAGAATCGTTACTCCGTTTGACGACGGTGTGTGTGGTGGTGTGCGCTTTAGTCATCCTCCCACCACTTTAAGTAAATTATTCTGTGGGAAATAAAAATAATATGAATGAGACGCAGTCCATAAATGATGTCACGTCATTATTCCTTGCTGTCAAACTTCTCTCATCCTTCACCCATTCTCTCACTCCGTCACGCTAGAACCAGCAATCCTCTCCTGAAATGACGTCACATAGCTTCCTTTCTCTTAATAATTTCACAGGAAATCAATGACTCGCCGTCATGACGTCGCCGAAAGACATTTGCGAGTCGACTGCTCACGTAAGAGATTAAACGGTCACAAAAAATCTCCTAAAGTAAACTCAACCTCCCAGGTACGAAGATAAAGGAATTTAAGCTTCTTAACAAAGCATTAGCTCATTATTATGCTGCCCACGAATGAGAACATTCCATATTATGGTTAATTAGTATGGCGGGAGAGATTTACGGATCTGTTTAATTTAGCCTGGTCGAGCGTGTTGATACGAGCAGTAGAAACACACACTCTTTTCCCATCGTGGAATATGTAATTGATTGAGCCAGCCACAATAAAGGTGTTCGACGTAATTTATGGACGGCGTATCAGTGGATATAATAATACTGTAATGTTGTCATTTCCCCAGCTGCTCTGACGAGTTAATGTAAATTAATCTAATATGATGTGTGACGTGGTAAGTTTCCTGTTTTCATTATCTAAATCTTTCTAAAAGTTTAGAGATGAGAGAATTACCCAATTTAGACGAAGACGAGACACTATAAAAAAATTCACAGATATTCATTTAAGGGTTTATTCGTGTTTGCTGTTTTTTATCTAATTATTTATGCCCATGGAGAAATATGGCATGCTGTTTTTTATTTTATGCAAATAAATTATATTATGCAATTGGTATCAGAACTTGTTGCGCCGTGTACAAAAAATTCGTAATTGGCGAATATTTGTATTTGAGGAAGGAAATACTTATCGTAATGGGAGACGAATACCGTGGTCAGAGAGAAGACGCCTTCTTCGAGGAATATCTTAGAAGAAGGTAACCATGAAAGATCTGGACATAGATATAAAATGATGAGAAAAGTGACTCAGAAACTCATATAGGACACAAAGATATATTTGAAAGAGTTGGAAGGAATAAGAACAATTAAATTATCTGCCACAGCCTAAACCACTTGATATTGACTTAATTAAAGAAGAATCCTTGACAGAAGAAAGTGAACTGTGCTTGGAGGTACTGAAAAGCGAATTTGACAGGGCCTTTAAAGACCTTAAGAAAAGAAGAAATAATCAAGATATTCGGGCTCAAAGCCAACTTTACCGTCATTGGAAGAACCAAAAATGGCAACGAAAATGGAAAATTACCAGTGGATTTTGAGAAGAGCGTGAAAATTGTAATATAGAAGAAACCAAGAGCAGATAAATTAAAAAAAAATGGAGAACATTGAGCCTGATGTTTCACGCGTTGAAATTAATTAACCAGATAATTAACTGAAGAGAGAAAGACAGACAGAATAAATCCTTAAGAAAAACCAATTTGTATTCAGGAAAAACCGATGATTGTGAGAGATAATACACAGCTCGAGGATATTGACCGAAAAAAAAGACAATGCCAATGGGCCAAAATGTGTGGAATTCGTGGACTGCACTCGCCATTCGACAACTTCAAATGGGACAAGTTGTTTAAGGTACTACAATGGACTACAACGAAACGAACGGCAACAGCGTAATGAACCCCAACTACAGAACAATACTCAATAACCTATATAATTATTAGGTTAAAATTATGGAAATGAAAAGGGGAGAGAAATTAGAAGCCAAAATAAATACACTGCACGAATACGAATTTCATTTCAAGCCCTTTATACCAATTTCATATCGTGCTTGACCATCGATCGTCAAAGTAATATAGTATATCATGCTGTATATCCGTTCACCATTGACATATTTAAGGGATATAATTTACCTGGACATTTGTACCGAGGGATATTCTGAGGAACAGGAAAACGAAGTAGCCTAGAGTAAAGAATGAAGACCAACTATTCCTACGATAAAAATTTACTAAAATGAAATAAAATAATCCCAATTATATCTCTATTATACCGGATTTAGATGGCATTAATACACCTATGAAATATGTTCAGATTTCCGCTTTCCAAACCTCGCTGTCGTTTCATCCTTTTGGATCAAGTCTCAGTACATTCAAGTGAAGAGCCTTTATTGGTAAAAACACGTAGTTCTACGGCTATCGCTCGAAATAAATCATTTTCCTCTAATATATATAGTTTAAAATATATACAGGTTATCAACGCATTTGAAGAAGAAGGGAAAGAGAATTGGAAAGATTAAATGAATGAAATGAGAATTACTGTAGAGGTGCTGAGTGTGAAAAGTGATTGCATGTAGACCAGTCAGAGGGAATACACCCAGTTCAAAAAATTATTGAAAAGCAGTTAAAAATAGAAAGTGTAGTTCAGGTGTCATTTAGTCCTCAGCCCATACTTTATCAAATCCTTCCTCGTTGTGGTTCATTGATAATAAGGGGGAATAAAAGAGGGAATTATCAGGAAAGAGAATTAAAAAAAGACATCTGCATCGTCAAAATCACACCGCCATGTCTCTCGGATTAGAGAGACAGTGACCATCAAAAGTGCTAGTTCGACTGTCTCTTTCGCCTCCGCTGTCTCTCTTTTATTGTCTTCTAATGGCCCATTTACAGACCCACTCTAAGGAATTCATCCCAAATTCCTTCCTCTCTCCGGTTTACTCCGGCTAATCACGCATTTTACCTTCCTCTTGATCACCTTTCTCAAAAATGTAGAAAGCCGTTCCACCCGCTGTATTCAAATGGTCATTCTTACTTGACATTAATTAGATCAATGATATGTTAGGGTTCATTAGGAGATCACGAGAAACGCCGCTGGTGTATATTCAGAAAGAAATTCCTACCAACCGAGAGAAAAATAATTGGAGGATATGAGCCCATAAACGGTTTTTCATGGCAGTTATTTTCGTCTTGACGCTGTTTTAAATCCGCGATAAATGGGATATATTGTTTGACGTAGTTAGAATAGCGTGAATCCGTGGATACACTACGTTAGTGTTTTTTGGACTATTTGATATGTACTTCTGCAAGATTTGATGCTCAAGTAAGAGCAGATAATGGAGGTAAAGCATTGAGAAGCTCTTGGCTCCCAAGATACAGAAATTATTCCTATATCATGATGTGCCACGAAATTTGATTTCTAGATTTCCTGCTAACCATGAACCTGAAATAATAATATTATCGTAGAGAACAAAAACACCGCATCAAGCCCTTATTAGTGGAACATAAATGCTCATCTATTTCAGTAAAAAATAAAAAAACATACTCAATTCACTACTAAAAGGTAGTTATTCCAAATAAATCAACATAATATATCATCAAATTATCTAACGTATTTACTTAAAACAATTAATAATCGATGCTACATTGTCTGTTGATCCATATTTGTTTTCGGTCTATAACTCTTTTAAATAGAAGGATGATGAATCCTCATGCACTACTTTATGTAGGACTAGACAATGGAAGCTGGCAGGAGAACATAATTATTTCATTCAATTGAGATTATTTGATTTGAGAACATTAAAATAGAAATAGAGTTTATCTTCTAAATTATTAACTGCACAAACCGCAGGTAGTTTAGACATCAGATCAGATTCTATCCCATGTTTAATCTGTATATTTTTGAGAGTCGCCTAATTCATACGGGAATTTTGTCCTGGGCTGCCGTACGTTGTTTTAAGTGACAGCAGTTTTGCCTCCTCTCCTAGAAGCAAACTTATTGTCCACTAAATTGACGTGGGAGACGGGAATCCTGGAATATGTATGAATCTCATGTATATTTTAGTCACGTTCGGGTGGACATATGCCGTATATGTGAGAATTATATGAATTGGGATGGAGTGCGTCAGCCAATATGAGAAACAAAATCTCAATGTGATTCCAAGTACTTCAAGTGCAGATCTAAATAGTCTGTGAATTGGCTGTTATTTTAATAAAGGCGACCTATATTGCGCTTGAGAAAATTGAGGAGGCTCACTAATGATTCGATCATTTCACCGTTGCTGTATGTATCAAGGAGAGATATCCGATTACCTCAGCTCGCCACTATGTACAATGTGTATGAGGCTACGCCGTATACTTTTCTCTCATTCCTTTGAAAGAGCTCTCATTCTTAGCAATGCGTAAGGTGATCCCTCCTTGTGTAAACGACCTCTGGTTCTTTCGACATATGACGTATTCCATTTCCCCGAGGTCATCATTCAATTTCTCTATCGGCGTGCCAGCCCTCCTTTCTCTAAAAAATCACGCCACTTCGTCATTTCCACTCTCTGTCAACTTCTGCCAGAATTTTAGCATTTCATGACCTTGCGTCATTTTCTATCCTGACGCGTCACAGAATTTCACGCACAGTCCTTTTCGAACTCGATCTCCTGGCTAGACGAATTTAATTTTTCATCGTTGTCAGTGATAGAGAGTTTTGCACGTAATCGATTTCAACACAGACGTCAAAACAAAAAAAAATTGGCGGGCAGCAGTTTCCAATAGGTTTGCACCGATATTTGTACTGCACAAGCTAAATTTTATCTAATCAAATGTCCCAAATCACTAAAAGAACCACATTTATTCAACTTAAGGCAAGACTATTTCTTGTCTTCGTTTGAATATTGGCGAAGGAAAGATCAATAAGGCTTATTAATAAGATGATTAATTTTGCTATTTTCTCTGGAACATTTTAGGTTAAGTTATTGAGCATGGAAGATTACAAATGCTAAATAATAAAATGCTACTGCTGAAATATTCTAAATATCAATCCTTTCATCGATTTCAAGGTGTGATTTTATGAATCTCAATTGTAATTCATGGGACCTAATGGATTCTAAACCTCATATACTGGCCACTAATATACCCTTTATATTAGTGAAAATTCACTTGAGTTCCAATTAAGGCTAAATTAATGCTCATTTATAATATTTGAGACTAGTAATGAGCCGTAAATTTTAACTGAAAGATTCATTATTTCGTAATTGAAAAGTAGGCTTGCAGTCTTCACCAAGTGATCTCATGCTAAAAGATATTTGGGTGTAAGCTGTTACATAATTAATAACATTGGTGAATTATATCCTTGGCCTATGATGAAGCGTGCCACTGATGACTGTGGGGTGCATAATTTTTTTCTTCCCAAACGGTCAATCACTTCAATCCAATATTAGGAACTTCCTACGCATCAGTAATTTCCAAAGTTGAGGTCTTCTCGTGACAATTTTTCCATCTGCCTTCGCATTTTGCAGTAAAAAATAACTTTCCCATATGAGTCATACCTCTCTGAAAGACGTTAGCAAGTTTATTTCATCACTAGACTCTAGGATAATTATGTCGATGTTATTTGCACACCATGTGATTTATTAGAAAATGGAAAAGGATTGCCAGTAATTTTGTGCATTTATACCAAAATGTACGCCTCTTCCAACTAAAAAGGATATTTTTGCCTTTATCCTAATTGTTATTCCACGTTTAAGATAGGCTTTGGGTAAGCAAAGACTTAACAAGAGTATCTCCTTTACTAATCTAACAAAACATCCTGACATCCAATCTTCAGTCAACTCTTCATCAATTTCACATTCATCCCTCCTTCCTTCATTCCGCCCAACATCCCCATCCTATGCCTACCCCTCCCTCGTTAAAAAATATACTCCCCACTATTAAATCTTCTAGGTTATCATATCTTCAACATACTATGTCAATCAAAACGCTCTGTATTCTTATTTCCAACCTCCTTTGGTTTTAAGGGTACATCAACAACCCTCTCCCTATCCCTATCATGCTTAGCACTTCCTCGTTTGCTTTATTTTCTGTCCATTTCGCCTTTTCCGATCGTTTTCACCCTCCCGTTGCAAAATACTCCAACCTACGCCCGTCACGTAGTTTCTACAACCATTTTTCCTCGCCTTACGAAACCCCACTCCATATCACAGTTTTAACGAGCCGTTTCTTGTCATCCTTCAACGTCCCTGTCATCAATGATCTTCTCCTTATTAAAGTTTCTTACCCGCACGACATTCTTCTTTTTATATCCTTACTACTATTTTGCTAAATACTGCTAAGATAGGTAACCAGCATAATCCGCCTTTGTTTTTTTCCTTTCTCTTCTATTGATTATTCAAACTTCATTCTCTAAATCCTCATAATATTCGCCTTTTACACAATAGGTCTCATCCCATATCAATCAAAATACATTTATAATGCGCTTAACAATGCTTGTAACCCCTTGAATGACCGGCTAGCGCAAGCTTAGTCATTCGAAAATCGAACTTATTTCATGACTTTCCCACTAGTTTTTATTATTTCCAGTAACTCTCATGCCATTTTTACCACTTTTTTCACGTATACGTTGAAAGGAACAGAATATAATTGATACCTTAGTCTTACCTCTCTTCCTCACTCGGTTAATCCTGACTCTCCATTCACCTAACACACCTGAAGTCTGGGACATGTACAGGTCACGGAGACGTTACCTGTATCTACAATCTACTCCTTTCTCCTATAATACATCCATTAATACCACCCAATTTACACTCTGAAACGGTTAACAAAATCTTCGAAGCAAGCATATATGTGCATCTTGAATTTATTCTATACTCTATTCTCTTAGTGACCTAATTACAGCTATGGCCCTTACTGCACCCAAACGGCTCATTCTCTGAGTAATCATTTACCCTACTTCCCATTCTATTATTTATGAACATGTGAAACATTCTGGTTGCGCGCCAAATCAAACTTATTGTTCTTTAGACCTCACATACGGCTGCCATTCCCTTTCTTGGAATAGAAATCAGCACTGGTATAAAGAAGTCGGCCGGAAGAATTCCTCCCTTGAAATGCCAACAATTACTCTATAAAAGCTTATTATCCCTCGTTTATTCAAACATTTACGTTGTTCTGCGGGAATTTCGTTGCCCTTTCTTTCTTGTCCTCAAGTATGCGTGGACCTAAGATAGCCTCATTGAGATCATATTATCTTTCTGTGCCTAAAATTTCTAGTCTACTATCTTAACTTTATAGATTCTCCATGTATTGTTTCCATAACCCTTGAATTTATCCTGGTTTAATTAAAAATTTTCCTGACGTAACTCTGATATGCGCATGGAATTTTGGTTGGTTTTTCCCAACACTTCTCTTTATTTACTGCACAGTGCAGCAATTTCACCCCTCCCTTGTAAAATTTCTATATCCTAGCAGTTGATCTTCCATCACCCTTTTTTCACCCAATTAGTTCCCGCCATTGCTCATTAATTATCTCTTTTTACTATCTTCTACATAATTATGTAGTTACATTCTTCTTTTTTCTAATCTATACTAATTGATCAGCACAGCCGTGAGGCGTACACATTTAGGATTCAAAAGTAGAACGTTTCACTAAGCCTTTGCCTCTATGCTAATCACGATGTTCAATTAAGTGGAAGCAGTGTTGAAGGGTCAGCTTAGGATAAATATTTTCAATACGTCACTGTTTGCAGAATAACATGCTCAGTAGAAGGTTTAGGAAAGGTTGAGGCCAAGGGAGTAATTTTCTCGTTGAGTTTTCAGAGATAATGCGATATCTCCAGCGTTTACACAGAAAAACCGATAATTACGAGTAATTAGCAATTTGAATTAAATTTTGAAACTCAAGTATGCTCTAGTAGTTCAACTTCTTCTAACCAAAATTTTACGGCGATCAAATTATTTAGAAATTTTCAACACATTTTTTTAAGTCAAAATTTCCCCTCTATATGAGTGGACTACGTACAAAATTTTGGTGATGCAGAAATACCTCGGTGATAATACCAAATTGTTTTGCTCAAGGTTCCTGCGAACTTCATTATTGGATTCGGAGAACCTCGATGGCAACGTTCGTCAAGCATCGCAATGAAAGCATCCAAGAATATCATACTACCCAGTTTCTGCTCCGCTGTAAATTCCAGCCCGTTGATTTTGGATTAGACAGCTTATGAGTTGCGCCCTTCTTTATTAGATTGAAATCTTTTGACAATCGTGAATCTACGAGCTTAATTATTTTTCTCTCCAGTTAATGTTTCGTTCGTAAACACCAGGTACTCCACTTAATGCTGTTTCATCTGCGTAAAAAAGAGTTATTTTGACATGATATTATATTTTTCACATTTCATGGAGCACATCGGGACTTGCATTTAATTACACGTACTATAGTTGCCTTAGAGCTGCGATGCAAGTCTCCCGATATACCAACAGATTCTACATTAAGGCTCCCATCAGTTGTTATTTTACGTGTTAAGTTTACAATTGTAAAAATATTACATAAAATCAAATTATACTTATAAATTATTCACAACAGTCATAACTATATGCATGCCGGCACTCATTATAATATCATCTCCTATTTGAGATAATTAAGCATACGTGAATATCGCCATAAAATTATTTCCGATGTACCCATCAATAATTTACTTGTATAAGTACAGGCACAGTATTGCTGGACCAAAGATTACTTAATTATGCGTATTATTATATTATACGTATTACTTCGTAATATTTATTAAATATTATTATAACTTACTGATTCATTTGAAAGGAGAAAACTCAAAATTAAAAACTTTAGCGGTTAAAAACATAATCCGAAGTTTGATATAGTGCTGTTATCCGTTGACTATTGCGTATGTAGTCCCAGGAAAAACAGGATATTATAGCTATAGACCGACCTTGTTGATACCATCGCACACAAATCAATGAGGGTTGATTCGAATGCAAATGACCAATTGGATTTCAAACACTCCGGAGAAAAAACAGGAAAAAGAACAGTATGTTCGCAGAATAAATCTACAACGAAAATAAATAAAACTTGCGGCTACCCTGAATTTGATAAAAGGACATGTAAGGTTTAGGAATTTGGTGAGGAGTCTCCATAATTCGTCACCTTACATTACCATACATACTCAAGCATGATTTACTTCGTTTCGTTGGTCCCCATATACCTTGAATGTCAATTCCTTAAATTTTGACTGTGGTGATTTTAAATTATCTACAAGACCAATATTGAGTGACAGAGCACGCATGAAATATACAGATAAGCTGCATGAATTCTCTTATTAATATACAATTCTCATTGCGGTGATATATACCAGGTACATACTTTTGAAAATTCTTAATGCCTGTCTCATTTTTTATCTCTTGTCCTCATGTGTGAATTAATTTTGTCACTTAGTTTTTTAACTAACTGTGTGTGCTCCAGTCATGTGCTCCAGTTTCATTTACTGCCTTAAAAAATTCAATTTGATTACATTAAATTAAAAATCTGATAAACGAGAAATCTAGATAATTTTCGTTATATTTCAGATTCTTTTTCAAGACGTGCTCATAAAATACATGCCGCGATTTCAATCATTCCGTGCTTACTCCATTGTAACGCTTTGCTCTTCGTCAACTTTGCGCAATGATGTAATACATTTCTTCATCTACACGGAGTCATAGCAATTACCTCGGTGCTAACCATGAATGTGTGTGGTTGGCGTCAAATCTTTTTCCGGTAGATTGTTGCAAAGATTTCTTACCACATACCTGTACTTCAGAGCAGCGCTTACACATTGTGCGGGTGGGCGTTGTAGTGCAGGTAAGCCATCAGAGAGATCAATTCTGCCTGATTATTTTTTTGCATCACCCGCTTCAATTTTTTCAATGTTTTACAATAGATCTACGTATTATGATTCCATGAATTTCACTGTTTTAACTCCTCTTTTATCCCAAAATACGCCTGTCGTGGACCATGTAGGTGGCTCTACCTGAAAAATCGGTCACAATTTGTTTTTGTGCTGAAATTTGGAATTAAATATGATCTCTACAAATATATGCTATAAAACATCAGTTGGACCAATAAATCAGAGTTATTATAGAAGTATAGGATTATATAGACAATATCACTCTTAATTTGTAGTAAATCAATGATTGACTTACCCACACGGAATCAATTGAAGTCCTGAAAGTTTTTATCAAAATACATTCATATGTATAGATGTAACTAAAGTTACAAATTACATTAATGCGCTATCTTTGGTGAGCTGTAAGAGTAAGTGTGTGAAATACTAAGACTCACTGGTTCTCTTCTCCTCGACCCTATGCTTGGGTACCATACTCCTACATCTATTCATCCGCCGCGAACTCATTTCCTCAATCCAAATTTTCTTCCTTCCCGTGAACTCTCCACTCTTTTTCATCCCCAAGCTCCTCCCTCTCCCCCTTATGCTCCTCTGAGAAGCGTCGCTGACTCCGAAAGGGGTGGCACTCCAGACAATGTGGGGCCGGCTGGGGAGGACAAACAGTAGAAGAAGGAAGACGAGAGGGACCGAGAAAGAAAGAAAATGGAAGGGCGGGAGGAGTAGACAGGGGAAGAAGTGCGAAACGTGCGGTGGTGTTCCCGCTTCTCCGCAACGCATGAATATTTAAAGTCATTCGGTCGGCGGGCCCCACCTGGAGCGGGGAGCGATGGTAACGGACTCGCGGAGGTTTGGGTGGGGGTAGAGGCACGGCGACGAGGGGAGTGGGAAGGGAATGCCGGGGATAGAAAGGGATCATTGGATAATTCTACCGGAAACCTTTATCTCCTCTTCCTCTTTCCCAATTTCTCATTGCTCGGTACTCCCTATATCACTGTTTTTCTTCCTTTATTCCTCTCTCCCAACATCTCTCAACCCTCTTCCATACTTTTATTCCCTTTCTTTTTCAATCCGATTTAAAATAAGAAGAAGACCAAAGAAAAGGTGGGATTATGAAGGGTTTGGCATTGTCTCGTGCTATGTCAGGGAATTGCGTTCAAAAAATGCCTCTGTCTTTAACTAATAACAACCTATCTCCTCCTGTGTATTTTTAACTATACGGTAATATAGGATGCTCTTTAAGGATACTTGATTATAGTTCTAATTTTGATATAAGGTGCCATGTCATTCTCTTGACACCATGATTTATTTATGCTGTTTTGGAATTTAAGTGATATATGGAGGGATTATTTAAAACTATACCCATGGAAACACCAAAAGGATAAGTTTTCCATCATACCAAGCTCTGGAAAAGAGAATAAGGTACTCACTGTGGGGCTAAGATAAATGAGAGATTTAGTAGGTAACCACCAGTATTTATTCTAAATAGATAATTTGCTGCGAATGAAGCAAAAGGTTAGGGAATGGTCATAATTTTGATGCCATAGAAATAATTATTTTATATCTAATGTCCGGTTTTTAGCGCATCAAACACTAAACATGTTCTGGTCTCGTTTTAAGAGCCCATTTAAAGTGACTACAAACAGTTATACTGCGAGAGTAGGACGTTATTTACTTTTTATCAACATTCACCATGATGATATTTTAGAAATGAATTACGTTTAGATCTAAATTCCTATTTGAACCTCACTTCTTCTGTGATACTTTTTTAATAAAACATTACCACGGTTCTCGTAACTAGAGCTCAAAAATCCTCTTTCTCATTTATAAAATATAAAATTTTTTAGAGATATCTTAAAAGAAAACTGAGAATAGTAACTGGTAATCATATGTATCTTCGGTAGGATATACTTAAGTTTTTAGTTAGTAAACATCTGTAAACGTGATTGAACTGCAATAGGGGCCATAAATATTTTATTTTCAGTCCACGATGGAACAAATATAGGATTGATGGTAAACAGAAAGAAAAGGAATTTTTACAGTCTCATGGATTCCAATATTTTAATTGATATTTCAGGTTTCTAACATACAGGAAAAATGATAATCTTTGTGTTCGTTGCTGGAAAGCTCTAAGAAATGGGTTATGTGTCTATGGTTTCCACTTAACAATCATTTCGATGCCAAAATTCGTAAACTGTTCCCATTGTAAAGTAAAATGTATCTGTCGAATATACCAAGCATACCTTAACTTCAGCCTTTCATTAATTCCCTAATGAAAAAAAATTTCCACAACCCAGCCTTAATAACAGGCGCCATTTCCGTATAAAAGTTTCATAAATGTCCCCAACGCGCTCCATTCCGCGAGTTCCTGGCCAAACACCAGGTGCCAACGCTGCCCCATCCCCCTTATAGTCCTGACGTCGCCCCAGCAGACTTCTTTTTGTTCTCTCGGATTAAGGCAGCCTTGAAAGGAACCCGTTTTTCGTCCATAGAAGAGATCCAATCAGTTGTGACGAAGACCTTGCGAGAAGTTCCCGAAGACGCCTTCCAGGGCGCGTAACGGTCAAGGCAGAGCCGCTGGAACAAATTTCTAGAGGACAGTACTTTGAAGAATTTTAAGTGTTTGTGCAAATCTGATGAGCGTTGGACTACAGACCGGAGGGTCCGGGTTCGATTACCGGGGAAGCCTCTCTGGGCACCCTCAGCTCCACCCCAAGCTATGTGATTTTTCGGATACCAGATATTCCTGGGAAACCATAACCGGCACAGGGAAAGGCACTGGCACCCTACCATGATGTGCGAATTTCACACGCTGTTGGGCTTAGTATTGGGTGAAATTTAACATCACCTACCATACCGACCTTCGGGTTGATTACATGATATAATATAAATGTATAGATTTTATTATATTATATATATATATATATATATATATATATATATATATATATCTCGATTATATAGAAACACCCAAACGAGCAGTATAATCACAATAGAACACAAGTAAAATAGTAACACTTAAAAGGGCACTCACATTGTAAATTGTTTAAGCTTTCGGCCTTCTTCAAGTTATATATATGTATATATATATATATATATATATACATATACATATATATACATATATATACTTATATATATGCATATATATATATATATACACATATATATCATCTACCTATCGTCTAACCCACAAACAAGACTCAAAGATGGAGACTCTTGAGAGCCACGCTAAAGACGAGTGGATCCTGGTGTGCGAGGCAGTGGTGGATTTGGGAGGAGAGGAAAAGGTAATGGGAAGAGGCTGGGGGAGGAAAGATGTGGCAAGGGAGAACAAAGCGTACGTGGAAAGTTAACAGCTCCCTCACGCCGCCGCCGTAAGGCATGGAGGTTTCGGGAGGTGGCTATTAAATGTGAAATAAAGCCATTTTTTTTAGCTCATTTTTTTGTTATTCCTCATTTCGGTGCTGTATTTTTTTCCCGTTCCCCTTGGGATGATGCGCGACGCGTCTTCCGTCTTCCTCAACAACGTGAACTGCCTCTTTCAACACGGAAGTACAAGCATTTTAATGCTTATTTTCCAGCCACGTCTCTGATACCAAATGGCTTGAATTAAATCGGAAGAATCTGGTAGAAAAAAATATGTCTCTTGGTGTGGATTAGCCATTTTATTTGGTTGCAAAACCTTTTTTTTATGTATAATGTAAATTAGTTGTACGGTGTAGCTAGCAGCACTGCCTTAATTAAAAGGAAGATAATTATGATTCTGGTGATGTTCATCTTAATATATTTGAACATCATATTTTAATCCAAAAATGTGCTTAATTAGCATAGTATAGCGTATCGGCATAGTTTTTTGTCAGGAGTTCGATAATTTGACTTAATAGTGACTACATTAAGTTTTATTTCAACAATTATCATTATTTTTACATGCCTTTATCTTAAAATGTACTTAACGTTTTCTTGGTTGTTTATAAAAGTTTTTTGGGAACATTATTTTTATGATAAAACACCTATGCAAAGTCAGAGTTTGGGTATAATAGTTACAATAATAATAATTAGAATGACAATTAAAGTATGTTTTTTTGTTAGATAGATTCCGTGTTTTTTCTTTTTTCGATATATAACTGAATGAACTATAAATATAAATTGGCTTAATTATAAATAATAATTTGTTTAATAGAATCAAAATAGACCTGGTACACAAACTAGGATGCATTAAATAACTCACTAATTTGGAAAAGTTTTAGTCAGTGCAATTCTAAAATAAGATTGCCATTAGTGTAACATTCTTGTCTTAAAATTTATCCAAGGATCCATACATGCCTTGTTTGATGATTTTGCCATTAGACATCCGTAGAATATTTATTATTGAATTGCAATTACCAAGATATGTACCCACGCAACAGTGCAAATCATTGACGACCCAAAGAATGTCGGTAAGTCATCTCGTTACTCTCCTTGTAGCATCCAAAACCATTTTTGTATATTTTTTATCAGTGATATTAAAGATAATTTGTTGAAATGGCCTCCGAGATAAAATGTAGGTCCTAGAGTTAGTTTGAATTGAGATGAATTTTAAGATAGCAATATTACTTTCCATCCAGAAGGGTAGTGTAAATGAAATATTCAGATGCTCGAGTTGCCATTTACTAAAACCGGACGAGGTTAAATTTTATTTGAGTATGGCACATTTTAACGATACTGTCTACAAGGCTCTTTATTAAAATGCAGGAAAAGCAAAAGATGTAAATTAAAGGAACGTAGATCCAAATATTTATCTTGCATAATTTTCCATACATTTTTTTAGATTTTCGATACGCTTTATGCAAACGCAAATATATGAATGTGTGTCATTTCTTCAGTAACTTTGTCGTTTGCTTTGGTAGTCCTGCTGAGTTGGACCAATTCTGGCCGTGTAAAAATAAGGTCCGGTATTTTCAGATATTTTAAGACTCCATATCCAGCTCACAATAATTGAGGGGCGAAGTGCTCTGGATGTGAAGCCATTGATATCATACAACTCGAGGATAATTATGCCAAAATCATGTAATTTTCGTATGTATGTAACATTTTCAAACTTAGCGGCGTTAAGGTAGACCAAATGTACTACTATTTGGTAAGAAAACTTGAAAAAAGAACCTTAATGGAGATTATAAGAAACTAACCACATACAGCATAGGAAGTGTAAAACCTCCACTATAATCTTCAATCATCATCATAGCGATATCGGTACGGGAAACCATCTAGACGGAGGATAACCTCATGAGAACAGTAAAAGCAATGGACTGAGAAAGCCAGGGTGCGGTGAGGGGGAGAATTTAGTGGACAATGTGTTACAAACATGTTTTACGTCATCCATGCTTTTATTTTTTCAGCACTCTTCAGAGGTCACCTGTACGATGGGGAGCTATGATCCATTTAGACCGTTCATCTCTTTCATTGTTTGCGAGTTTGACTTACGCAGAAGGAGTTCTCGGAAAAGCCTTCCCGGCTCTGCCTTTTTCAGGCACCTTATTGCTTTTTTTCCTCCCCCTCCGCACGGAAGAAGGGCAGCTGAGAGAGCGCGCGTGTGTGTGTGTGTGCCGAAGGGAAAGATAAAGTGAGAGAGCGTGAGAGGCAATGGTGGAAAGAGGAGATGGGAGTGTCGCGTGAAAGGGGGAGGCGGTTGATTGGATTGTGGAAATGAAGGGGAGGTGGACAGGTGGGACATAGGATGCGACGGGGGTTGATATGAGGGGCACAAACAACCCGTGACCTTTCGGCCACTTGGGCTCTCTCGCATGGAGAATACACGTTGAAGGCGCTGGCAAACTGATGATGGTTGGGGAAGGGGGGAAGGAGGAGGAAATACGGGAGATAGGCAGCCGAGGGAGGCGAAGTACAAGGAAGGTCGGATACAGTGACGGCGGTGAGGTAGTATAACTTTTCGGCAAGGCGGTGCGACGTGTCAATGGAATCGCGAGAAAATAAGGACAAAAGTGTAGGAATAAACGGCGGTCGAGAAGCGTAGTAGTAATTCCGGAGTGACCCGAGATTAAAGGTCAAAGCAAAAATTACGGCTGATCGTGTGAGGAATAAAGTCATGCATGAGAATTCATGCATCGTATAGCAGTCTGGAAAACATATAGGGTGGCTTTATTCCAGAAAAAATAACCACTTGTAAGCATAAAATTCTCCTTCGAGCTAGGAAATAGTAAGGGTCCTTTCTAAGTTGGCATCTTTTTTCTAGTGCTAATATTGCTACATAAAATAAGCTCCTATTAATGAATGTGAATTAACTGAAATAATCATCCTGAAGGGTTGAGTTTGTATTGTGCAAGGTGTGCCCAAAATAATACAGGACTGATTTTATAACTGGTTTATTTCGACGGATTCAGCTTAATCGAACTTGTCGCCCTCAAAGTACATGCCTTGGCTAACGACACACATTTGCCAACGTTTCTTCGAGCTCTCGAACCCTGCCTGATAAGCCACCTTAGGGATCCTCTTCAGGTCTGCCATACAATTAGTTTTAATGTCCTCAAAAGAGTCAAATCGGCGCCCTTTCAAAGTTGATTTTAACTTTGGAAACAAAAAATGTCTGATGAAGGTACATAAGGAGAGTAGGCTGGCTGCAGGATCATGGAAGTTCAAGTTCTGGCGATAAACTCTGTTCATCAGTCAACCTCCACGGTACGAATATTGATGCGACGCGTGTCATGACCGAAATTTCTGTCAAAATTGTCTGACAGGATCCAAAAATAATGTTCACTTCCTCGGCTATCTCCCTATCAGTTAAACGCCGATTTGCCCGTACCAAATATTTCACCAATCTGACATGGTTGGGGTCTGTCGAAGCGGTAGGCCGTCCTTTTCGCGAATCTTCATCTATCGAGGTTCTGCTCAATTTAAAACGACTGCACCACTCAAAACACTGTCTTCGAATCATAGCTTCATTAGCAAAGGTTTGCTCAATCATTCTAAATGTCTCGGTAGCACTTGCGCCAAGTTTGAAACAAAATTTTTACGCTCTTCCTCTAGCTCCTTCATTGCTGCCGTTGCACGAATAGGTTAAGACACGTACCACTGCTGCTGTTTAACGACTTGACGTAAACAAACTTAACACCTCTCATTTTAGTCGTCAGATGTGTCGCTAGGTGGCGCACTGTCTCTCGTTTCAATCCGTTGAACGGTTGGCGCAGAATAAAATCAGTCGGGTCGTTTTTGATCACACCTTGTATCTAAAATTTTAATTAAGAGATCTTTATTCGACATGATAAATTAAAACACAACCTTAGTGTGTCATAAGCATCACCTCCAGTGTACGAAAATTTCAATTTTCACTTTTATCTATTTTTTCACTTCATCTATTCAAAAAATTACTTCTGTTTATTTAATGGTGAATTATTTTGGGTGTATGAATACATATACGAGGGTCATCCGGAAAGTAGTACCCGTTCGTGCCGCATGAAGTGCTGACGACGCGAGTAGCCGCTGGACGAGGTCAGATAGCTTCAGTGGCTTGTCTGCCTTCTCTGAGCCAAGTTGCGTGACGCTAGCATTGCCTGTGTTGTTTCTGTGATTGTTTACAATGTTTAAAAAAATTGAGAACGCCGCCAGTTGTGAAGTGAGGGCAGTGATTAAATTCCTCAATGCAAGAAACGTTCGCCCATGTGATATTCATCGCCAATTAAAGGAGGTGTATGGAGACAATGTAATGGACGAGTCGTCTGTTCGGCGGTGGTGTCGCAACTTCAACATGGGGAGGGGGAACACACACGACGATGAGCGTTCGGGCAGACCGTCTGTCATTACAGACCAACTGGTGAGCTCAGTTGACGAATTCGTGAGGAACGATCGGCGCGTCACAATTGATGACATCTGTGAGCATTTTCCCAATGTTTCTCGAACAATTGTTCATGAAATTGTTAAACACCATCTGCATTATGCAAAAATTTGTGCAAGATGGGTCCCTCGCGTATCTCAATGAGCTGGCGGCGAAGGACTATGCAGCAGGAATACAGAAACTTGTCACACGTTATGACAAATGCCTTAATTTGCTTGGAGATTATGTTGAGAAGTAGTTTAAAGTATCCTCTTTCAAATAAAATTTTTTATGTTTGTTAATATTTACTTTTGTGTCTTTATTTCACGAACGGGTACTACTTTCCGGATGACCCTCGTACATACATATATGTATATATATATAATTATATATATACATATATATATATATATGTATATATATATATATGTATGTATATATATATATATATATATATTTATATATATATATATATATATATATGTATATGTATAAATACATATATATCCATATATAAATATTTATATATATAGTATATAAATAAACATATATATGTGTATGTGTGTGTGTTTATACATAAATAAGCTAAATGTGTATATATATATATATATATATATATATATATATATATATATATATATATATATATATGTATATGTATAAATACATATATATGCATATATAAATATTTATATATATATATAAATAAACATATATATGTGTATGTGTGTGTGTTTATACATAAATAATCTAAATGTTTATATATATATATATATATATATAATAAAACCATAATCACAGCAATCAACCCGAAGGTCGGTTTGGTAGGTGATGGTAACGGTAGGTGATATATATATATATATATCACCTACCGTATATACATATATACTATATATATATATATATATATATATATATATATATATATATATGAGTGTATATGTACACATATATTTACTAACACACGAAACGAAATATTATAATCTTATTGGTATTATAACTACCCTCTTCAGTGGAGGGATGAAAATGACTCATTTTCGCTGGCGAATATGGCTACCGAAAATATGGTAGAATCAGATCTTCCAATAAATAATGGTTCCAATTAAGGAAAGCCATTTTTATTGCGACAGTGATGTAAATTTGATCCGTCTCAATAAGAAACCAAGGAAAGTCTATCCATATTTTTCTGGCATTTTTGGCGCTCTTTGTTTTCTAACAATTTCATCATCACATTACACTGTTTTGTAATTGTTATTTGCAAAAATATTGAATGGGTAAATTGAGCCTCATCTAGAATGATCCTCGTACATTTTGTCGTGGGATACTTAATCGATTACATTACAGTTGAACTTGGAATGCATAATTTGATACGAATGGCTCATTTGAAATGGCGTAAAGTATTGAAAGCCCATTTTCGCGAATTCTTATGAATTTCTGGTTGAAATATCACTTTTGAACGAATCCTCTTCTGCTATCATGCGAGTAAGGAATTTATGACAACCGACAGTCAATTGACACTCAAAGAAATTGTTCTTTTCTAGTAATCTCAAAATTTTTTGTGGAGTGAAATATTTATAGTGTATATGCTGGCTGCAGTATTCATGTGATACAGAAGTTCATTCATATTTAAACTATCTATTGAGAGACACATAAGTAAATAACCCCTTCTTATTTCATAAACATACCATACAGGGAACTTCAGAGGATGAATTCTCCGAAGTCTGAAACCTTATCTTGTTGAGGTGAATTTCAATCTCTTCAGCGTCGATTCTCAGGGTATACGGGAAGTGTCAACGCTCAAAGCTTAATGCTATGAATGTGCTATCAAGGTAGCACTTCTAACGAGATAAGGAAAATTTGAGGAAACACAGCCCAGTTGTTATAGCCACTTTGGCGCGGCATTTGATTCCCGAGGGGAAAGAAGTTGATCTCACTGGGGAAATGAAAAAAAACTCAACGGCAACATTAGAAAATAAAACACTGAAACTGGCAAGAGCTTTGGAAGAAGGTTCATACTTCTTTTCACTTCATTCTCACTCAAAAATTTTACAATCTTTTTTGCCACTTTGTTTGTGCCCCCATCTCCCATTGGATCTCCATGCATTTATTCGGTTAATTTGACAAATTCCAAAATGGAATTTGTAAAAGTGAAAACACCATAAGTGTTTAAAGTTGGCTTTAACCTCGTGGACTGTGGCGCCTCGCGCACGACTACGAATGCCTGTGACATTGTATGTACGGTATTTCGTCACAACATCTTGTTCGTTTAAAAGCCCCAAAATTTCAGAGTTTAAGAGGACACCTCGGTAGCTTAAGTGGCTAAAGCGCTCGACCGGATATTGAGGGATCTGGGTTCGAAACGCAGTCAAGGCGAATGATTTTTACACTCTGAAATTGTTGCATCGGTTAATTTGAGTTTGTTTCTAGGTAATTAAATTTTGATCAGCATTTTAAACGAAACTGTGAGATTATTTTTCCAGAAATAAGAATTATGGGGAAATGAGTAAATTATAGCAACATTGATGGAATGAAAAAAAAAACAAGAGTGACAATATTTGAACGAACCTCCACCATTGAGCTTAGAAATTTTTTAAACTAATCAGTATTTTCATCAAGAATATTTTTATGCAATAGTTTTTCTTTGCACTGTTTATGCACCGTAAGTGGCTTTCCTATTTTAGGATGAGTGCTAATAAGACGACCTTTATTAAAAATGTCTGCCCCTTTTTCCCCTTTTTATAAATTGTCAATTGTAACCAAAGGTCACACTATGCTCATTTACTTCTATTCTGTCTCATTTTCAAATAGTCGTTTAATTTGTATTTCAGATTAATATCACCAAATATTGAGTAGAAATTATCAAGGAGCACGACATTAACATATAACATTCTTTATTACTGCACGTGCAGCATGATAAAGCTTGGTAAAATCAATTTATTCCCTATCTTCATAAGTGTACTTTTTAAAGAAAACTTTCTTTGAACATTTTTTTATATTATATCAAAATAAAAGTGTGCCGTGTGTTTTGACTCCTGAGAGAAAACTTAATGTTAACATTTACTACACTCCAGCCCGTATGAGCTGTGGGAAGGTTGATGGGAGTGCATTGGAAGGGGGAAAGGGTTTGAGGGTTTGCCAGCCCCTGCAATGTCGTCGCGGGAATATATGACTAGCAATGCACTCTAACGATATTAGAGGTTAGCCGAAGACGAATAATATACGGCAGAGAGCAAAAATAGATCGGATGGAGTGTGGTTGTAGGAGTTCGACCCCGTGTCTCACCACTCCCACGTCACCTTTCCTCACAACCCTCTCTCCTCCCACTAACTCCCCCGGTCGAAGACTATTTTTCCCTCCCCTCTTCTCCCTTCGTCCACTCTCCCTCATCCCCCTAGCCTCCTTACATTTTTTTACCGATCCCTTCAACCTTTCTTCTGAACATCAGTCCCACGGAATCCAAACCCTTTCCCAACATCAATAAATTGAGTATCTGGGAGAAGAAGAGGAGACGGTTTTGGACGGAAGTCGGAGACGTGGATGGGAGAAGAAGGGGAAGTGGAAAAGGGAAATAGCCAAGATATCTATGGGAATGAGGAGTACTCGACGCTTTTTCATATGTATGTGTGAAAAGGGGAGGGGATAAGAAAGGATAAGGAGAGCGGAAGGATGGTGCAGTGACAGCGGAATACCTTTGCATGTTCATGATTTATGCACCCAATTTCTCGTTTTTTATTATTCCTCTCTCAGTCCTCCTCTCCTATCTGAACGTCTTCTCATCTTGCTCTTTTTTTGCTGCCACGCGTGAAATGTGCACTAAAAATTTGATGGTGTTTGTCGCTTTCGCAGATAAACACACCCCTTTTTAAATCTCTTCGCTCTTTGTCGTCATCTCAGAGATGAATTAATTTCAGCATTTGCATTAATTAAAACGAGGTACTGCCGTCATGGCCTCTTTTGTAACAGTTAAAAATAAGGCGAATAATTTTGAGGGGTTTAGGAAATTGAATGAAGATAACTCAGTTCTGGAGAGAAAAAATGCAAAATGTACTCTTTTCAGAGATGACTGTTGCATTCGCTTGTGTGTTGGCACTGTATATGTTTCATATATAAGTTGTTTGTCCGTCAATGTCTACCATTAAAACAAAATATTTCTGCATTTCGCGGTTTAATAGCATGCCAAATACGAAGCCAATTACGATTTTATCAGAAAAATGGTATAGGAAATCCGGACAAATATAATTTAAGTCGTTTAGGTAGAAAGTTTGGTGATATTAATATCTAAGTATTTTTAGAAATTGTTGTACCTGGTTTTCACATCTAACGTTAATGTCAATATGAGGGAGGAAAGGTATTGATTACACGTATTTATTAATAAATGTATACAACACAAATAGACCACTTGAATTGAAACTGCGGAAACGGATCATTAGACGACATTTAGCACACTGGTATTAATAACTTATGGCAGAGACCGAGGAAATCAATAGTAATTATTGTACCAAAAGAAAATTATTGCAGAAGTATTTCCAGGTTATTACTGCTTAGAGCGTAGAAAATATGTACTTTTGAAGACCATCAATTACGTTCTCATAGCGCAGTTTAAAACCTGAGAGTTGAAAACATCATTGAGCCAAAATTAGTCGAAATAATATTCTTTATTCCACTATGGACATATTTATTGGAATATTTTAATAAGAGCATATTAACAAAATATTTGTCTTTCATATATATTTGGGATACATTCTATGAATCCACGATTTTGACGGAATATAATAAACTATAAGTTGATTTTTGATTGGGTTAATGCGTACGAAAAAATAAATTCTCTCTAATTCCATTAATGGAAATTGCCGCTTTAGCAGCAATAAAAATAATAGACAATTGAATTAAATTGCGTGAAATTCCATTTAGCTCATTTAAACGTTCAATATATTGTATTTAAGCACCTCGTACCTTTTAATTGACCCCTTTTGGAGTTTTGTAGGCGGTGGATAAATGTATGATGCGTCATTCTTGTCCACTGAATTTCTACTATTTCAATTTAATTAATCTCCACGTAGGATAAATTTTGCTGAGTTCCATCGTCAGGTCTGATAAATACAAGTGTGTGTGTCGGAAAATTTATTTTAAAATAGTCTCCTAAAAAAAATGAAACCAAAAATTAAACATGCGGGAAGATTTAATTTCAGTTATAATTATTTCATTTTAAAAATGTACTTTACATGAATTTTCAACCTTATCAGATAAACAAAAAATATCCAATCCATTGCATGTGAAATTTCCTTAGTATATTCATTTATCATGCTGATATTATTACTAATTTGAAATTATTTTTGTGAAAATCACCAGACAAAAAATGGTTTAAAATCATTCTCTTAGTGCCTTTCTATGCATTTCCATCGCAAATTCTTCACTTCGTCATCTTTAAGAAACTATAAATTCAGTTTTACTTTACCAGTAATGCTTTCACTGGTTACTTGAGCATATTTTACTGAAATATAGCGGAATACGAATTTGAGGCCATTACAAGTTTACATCCAATTATTTTCACAATTGAAATTCATAATGTAGAAAAGAAGAGCTTTTTTTAAGGATGTAATGAGTAGCTAGAGAAAACAGATTTCTATAGACTTAGAAACAGGGGACGGTCTCCTAAAAAAACTTTCATCGATACAAAGAGATAGATGGTGATGGGAATCCAAAAAGAATCTCAAAAAAGGAGCTCGTTGAGGAACTTGCTGACAGAAAGGAATTTAAATTAATTCTTTCTCCTTTACACCCCATGCTAACATCGCACCCTCCTTCACAAAAACACTATTGAGCCTAATTCCTGCTGTCCTCTCTCCTTATTTCTTTCTCCTTTCCCCAGTTCAGCAATCAGTTTTCTTTAAATAAGCTCTGGCACCAATAGTCGCAGTAAAATGGATTTATCATTACGCCCTAATGTGAGCAATATATTTCCACAAATTATTTTTAACATATATTTGAAGTCATTTATGTTGCCTGACTCCAGTTGTTCTCAACCGAGGTTCTAAATAATAATGTGACCTTTTCATAATATGAATTGGTTCGGTTTGCTCACTTCAAAGATTTTCTATTTTTATTCGAAAGTAATTCTCACAATTTTCATCAAGAAATTAGAAACCCTCAAATGAGAGAGGAAAAGCTTCATTGAGCTATAAAAATACCCCTCTTTTATTCAGAAATTTAAAAATTGAAAAACATGTTATAGAAACATACATTGCTTTTGAGTTTCTTTTCTTAGCTTTGCACTTACGTTTGATTTTTGATTATGAATATATATCTGATTAATAATATTCGGAGATGAAATAGTTCTTGAATGCCTTGATTTATTTTTTTGCGCGATAAATATTTCCACTATTCACATCCTGAAAGAAAATGATTAAAAAGTGTTTTCATCCTTTTTGAGCGTGATTTTCCATTGCTATGGCAATATCAATGGAAATATACGACTATTATCCAGAGGATAGAGCGTTGAACTATTGCAGACCAGAGGTTTAGGATTCGATTCTCGGGAACTTCTCTGGGCACCCTCAGCTTAAGGCAAACTGTGATTTTTCGAATACTATATGATTCTAGGTAACAATATGTAGTACAAGGAAAGGAACTGGCTTGTCTACCCGAATGTGTAATTTTACGCGTCTTTCCTGTTAGTAATAGGTGAGCTCTTCCCTTACCTTCAAAACTAACTTTTGGGTTGTTAACTGCAGTTTGATGTGAAAAAATTAAACTTTAGGTGATGTTTAATATAAAAATATTCCTCATTTAAATGAAAAGAGGTGACAGAGATTGGTTTTTATAAGCCACATCTTATAAAAAGTAGCTAACGCGTGAGGAAGAACATATAATTCCCTAGCTGTACTTCATTCTCTCTTAAAATCTCAATGCTTAGAGAAAAAAAAGTATTGGGTAGGTCCTCAAAAGGAAAATAACAACGTCACCTTCTTCTATAAATGGTGGCGGTCCATATTCCACTCGCCGAATATTCTCAGGCCCATCATATTGTGTGATGCGTTTGTGCGCATTTGCTCTCCCTTTATCCGCTGATTCCGCCTTCGTGGGGAGAAGAGTGAAAGCTTTAGTCTTTGAAGCTCCGAGTGTTTTTCTCCCTGGTGGTGTCGGGAGAGAGATGTGGAGACGTCGTGAGCGAGCGAGGGAGTGGGGAAGAAAAGGGTGAAGGGAAAGGGCAACGAACGGGGTTGGTCTCTCTCAATGGGATGGCATGGAAACGGGATGGAACCATAAGACGTCCTCAGAAAGGCGGATGGAGCGGTGGAAGCGACAAAAGGGGAGGGGAGGTTGGCAATGGAGGAAAATGCTGTTTGGGATGAGGAGGGTCGATATTTGGCATAAAAGGAAAGGGGATTTGGGTGGGGGGCGTCGAAATAGTCGGGAGGGGCAGGGTTGTGGTAAATGTGTCGAGGAATTGCTGAGTCGGGTCGGCTTTGCGGGGTTGGAATTCCGAACGACCGTTGGGGGGAGCTGGAGAAATATGGTGGTGGTGGGGTAGAGGAGGGGTGGGAAGGAATAAGGTTGAGCAGGGAGAGGAAGATCGAGGAAGCGACAGGCGGGAAGGAGGATGGAGGATGGGTGCTGAGGGATGGCCGGAGGATGTAGATATGGCAATTTGAGAAGGAGAAGTAACAAGGACGGTTAAAGGGGGAGAGCAAAAGTGAGCAGAAACCAACTTATTATCTGTGAAAAGGAGCCAGACGGGCAAAAAAGAATGTTTATGCACACCGGCAATTATAATAGGGTCCAAGATTTGTTATGTCAGTATTTATTTTCCTTCGTGTTATGTCTCTTATGGCATTTAATTCGAAGAAAAGGGAAGCATGAGTCCAATATTTAAGGTAGGAATCTTTCTACTGACTCACAAAAATTAATAAATGCGTATCTACATTTACAACTTTATGCAGGTCAATTTCCTTTGAAAAATTTGCAATATATGTATTTAAAATTACGATAAATACATTGTATCTCTCATTTAATTCATGCCACATGATTTTTCAGCCATTTAGCAATTTTGGGGTAAAATATTAAACGTATTTTTAATTGGCTTTACTGATTTTGCCCTACGTTCTAATTATGCGCTGAGTTTTCAAACCCCAGTTGGTATCGTTGGGAAAAACAAATTGTATTAAGAAAAACTCTATGAAATTCAAGAGATTCTTATGGTATAATGGAAAACATCTTACTTAATATTTCTAAATATGTATATATTAACTTTCGTACATTTCTATATTTTTAACTCCAGGCTTTCCTACAAAAACTTAATTAGCATTATTATTGGTCTCTTCAGACTAGTCTTTTGTCACAAATAAGTAGACAGCAGCTAAAAATAGAGATGTTTGTTCGGTAATTTTGATGCAATGAAATGTAATAAATAATAAAATACTGAACGTTTGACGCCTTAAATGTTTTGGGTCAACCATTAATACTTGAGTGGATTAGGTTTGTATTACCTCCTTCATCACAATTAGTGTTTCCTTTTTGACAAATGTAGCAAAGTTACACGAACAAGGAAACGTGAGGATAAAATAAAACAGAAAGAAATATTATTTCTCCATCGAGGAGGAATGAGAGGGACGATTTGTATTCTTGATGCCTTTCAATTGAACATGAATGTGGCTGTAGTTTGGGGACCTTAACATTTACCCTCCTTTTTCCAGCATTAGGAAGAGAGGTGACCGTGAGTGAGAATTAGATTAGGGTCGGTGGCGAGACCTTTGGGTACATAGTATTAAGAGGACCGTGGATGGTCCGTAAGGGAGCGGACGATGGACCTTGGGGCACGGGAAGTGAGCACGGGAGGAAGTTCAGTGTTTAGTCGAGAACGAGCGACGGGGGCGGAAGAACGATTGTAGGGAGTGAGGAAAGGGTGACAAGTGGATGGAGCGGGGAGACTGGAGCGGGTGTGGGTGTGCGCAAAGGAAAGGAAAAGGTGGCGGGTTGAGAATGAGTGTTGAAAAAATTAAAAGAGCGGGGAAAGGAGAATGAGTTCCGGTGGGAGGGTGACGGAGTAATGTAGTTAGGGTTGAGAGCTGCACAGCTAGTGATGGCAGCGAGAAGAGAGGAAAAAAAGGTTTAGGCTGGTTAATGTGGAGGAGTGAGAGTATGGAAGAGAGATTGGTGAAGGGGGAAAATGTGATTTGCGGAGGTGGGGGAGACACCGTTTGAGGGGAAGGAAGGGTAAGAGGTGTGAGAAGTTAAAGACATTAGAGAGGGGGAAGGGTCAAGGAGCGGCGGTGGATGCAAGGGAGAGAGGAGAAGTGGCATTAGAATACGCGAGAAAGTGAAGCGGATGTAAGAAGAGAGATGATTTGAAGATCAAGGCCGAGGAATTTAAGGTGTGAATAAAACACTGTGAATAGTGTTTGAAAGAAAGTACGATAAACATTTACGGAATTAAAGGCCAAACGGGCCAAGGGGTGTGCAGGGATTGTCGGGGATGAGTCGGGGAGATGCTGGATAGCCGTCTTCACGGGACGTCTTGCAGATAGCACTCACAGGCAGGATGAAATGGCTGGGATAAGAGATGACAAATACATTGTATGCCCTTCTAGGGAGAATTTCAGCAATTATAATAAATTATATTATACTACTGCATAATCTTCTTCGAAAAGGTATTCTATCTCCGTTCATGAGCAGGAAAAAAGTAGAATTTAAATTAAAATTTCATTAAAAAAGCTATAATTTCATGGTATTTTTATGTCATATTAATATGATAAAAGTACTATCTATAATTATTATTACTCTATTCATAAAAATATTGATTTTCTTGAGTTTTACGTTTTCACAATCTCTTACATTTCAGAATATTTTTCATGCATATGTATTCAAGAGTTTTACCATATTTTTGCTCTAAAGGATCGAAGATATCATTTTTTGGCAAGAATATCATATGAAAAGGAATTCATTCATAAAATATATTATGACTTCATCGAAGTAACTATGAAATCGTGAAGAGCATGAAATTTTAGGTTTCAAATCCGTTTAAAAGGAAAAGGGTTTGATGCATCTTTTATTTATTTGTGATTTTATAGTACATAGAATGAAGATAATGATGATGCCATATTAGGCTTTAAATTTCAATGTCTCAAGAGGATTTTAGCTATCAAAATCAGCATGGATATAATAAAAAGTTTCACTTTACCGTGCATTTAAATATTTTTAAATTAATAACTCAATACCTGCTGTATTAATGTTATTAATGCTGTAAATTTTGAATAATACACCTATTGTAAAGAAAAATTCATGTAATTTCGAGTGTAAACTTACATGCCTATTTTTTATACAACCATGTACCATGCATGTAGAATTAATATATCCTGACGCATAGGCATTTATGTTGCCTTAACTCTGGTGCGGGTTCCGTACCTTCCCGAACACCCACTCGCCGATTTTATTGGGTACCCATTACAGGACTGACATAAAACGTTACATTTCATTGATTTTATCGAAATGTTTAGCAGTTTCCGAGATATTATCAATTTAAAAAGAATTAAAAATAATATATTACAAAGCTTCTCTTATCTAAACTTCCGAGAAATCCATGTTCATCGTCCTTAGCGGATACTACTTCAGGGGGAAAATATAAGAACAATTTTGTTGATTTTTCTAACGCAAACACTTTTCTTATATTTTATCAAACAATTATTTGCGTACATTTTATTTATGTGTACATCGCTTGTGTATCCTGTTATGTAAGACCCAAAAGTTATTATCTGTGTGGTGCGTTATTAATTAATTATTATTCGTAGGATTGGTCATTTTCATTACTCGTTTACTGAAAGACAAGTGAAGGAATACTTGACACTGAACATAATTAATTTAGCAACATGACTTTATCTTTCGTATTTCTATCAAGCTAATGATTCGTGGAAATAATATATAGAAATCATGAAATAATAAGAACTTCCAACTGATTAAATATATCACACATCTCCGGACATGAATATCGTAAATATAGCAAGAAAATGTTTTGTTAGTTGTGGCTGAAAAAAGGATTTTAAATAACTAAGATCTTATACTTAGAAATGAAGGAACTAGTAGTTAAAATAGTAGAAATGTTTTCTCATGTTCATTAAAATAGAACTCTGGACAGAATAATTGCACATAAACATAATACTAAATATTTATTTTCCTAACAATGAAGTAATTTTAGAGTGGCCTCACAGAGCAAGTGTACACGACTATTAAAGAAACTAAAATAGGTTAAGCGAGGTTTACAAAGATGTATTTTATTGAGTATCTTCCTGCCAGGACACTAAAAAGGAGAATTAATTTTTTTAAATGCCATTACAAGTCCCATTACTTTGATTATTATTATTAATTATTTCGAAAAGCAGGAAAATGTAAACATGAAGGATGTAAAAATAGACTATAAAAATTGATTTCAGGATTTGAAGTTCAGACAATCTAGAAAAAAATATCACGTAAAGATGCGAAATCTACTTAAAATTGAACGATTAGAAAGGAATGGAGCATTGGGAAAGAAAGAAGCTTCAGGGAAGTGAGGAGGTTTCATTTCAAATGCCATAGAATTAGCCTAGGATTGAGATTACCTCAAGACTAAAGGGTCATAGAAAGGTATATTCATTGGAGGAGAAGGAGATAGGTGAGATGAAGGGAAATGAGATGGGAATTGATGGAGGAAGGAAGGTTATTGGTGCGTTTGGAAAAGCGGGAAGTTATGTGTGAGGGGAGGCATGGGTTGCCTGGTTATATGGATGCGTCTATTAAGGGAGGGGACGAAAGGGCTACTCTGTCCGGTGAGGGGACACATGAGAGAGAGAGAGAGGAGAGGGATAATCTAATTACACCCAACGGGTTCTGATCTTTGGGTTACTTGAGAGAGAAAGAAGGGTGAAGTAAAAAGGTGGAGTGGAGAGGAGAGCCAGTTCAGGCTAAGGGGATGGCCATAAGATAGGAAGGAATCAGGCTACTGAGTTGCAAAACGGGACGAAGTTAAAGTAACTAGCAGTTAACCGAAGGTTAGATTCAGAAAAAATTAACTTTTTTTCTTTTCGTCTATTACTAATGTTGTACCTAGACAAATACCTACATAGATTATCAAACATCTCCAAATAAACTACTAATTATGCCATATTGGGCAGTATTAAATTACGTTTAATGAATTTTGGTCCTACGACAAACCTGGAAATTTTGCAGAGTATATTTTAGAATATGCAACCTGTATGGATCTCCTAAAAATGACCCAAGGCTACAGTAAAAGGGCTGGTGGAAGCACTATTATTAGAATCCTTGTTTCACCTAAGGGTAGAGAGTGCTATCTTTTGCAAAGGGCGCTGGTTAAAATGAAGAAATGGTGACAGTAGAATTTAATTAAGAAAAAAAGTAGACTTTTCGATATTTAGAGACAAATAATATCACTTCTCGAATGGGCTTTAAGCTGTCATTTTGGGTTCGTATCAGTGCACCCATGACTCATCGCCAGCGCAGGACCTGCTGGATATTACCAAGGCTAGGCCTGAGTTTCTGAGCCCCGTGAATACTGGATAATCCAAAAAAATCAACTAGTTCAGCAATCTTGAGGGAAATCAAAACGCTAGCTTAAAGCCTGCTTCCTGTACCTCACTCGGCGGCCAGCAGGAAGTGAATAACTTACTTAAAGGCAAAGAGAAAGTTTAAGCATTCACATTAAGCGTACAAATTCCACTGTGCACATTGGTACTGCCATAGCGTTTCTTTTGTTGGCTCGAATATTAAAGTTTGGATGGATTTTTTGATAGACCTCGTATAATTCGAAAGCATTGTGGATCCAGAAAGTTATTATAAAATATACTATATTCTGTTGAAATGCTCATTAACCTAATTATTAATTTAACCCTTTAGTAGAATAACTTTTAGAGACGGTGATTTATAGCATATTGGTATTAGAATTATTGATAAGTGCTGCAAAGTAGTCGCAAAGGTTTGAGAATTTTTTTTATTTGAGAAAATATTTCATTAAATGAAAAAATTTTGTAAAAATTCGTGATTTCGAAATATGGCTATTTAATTGACCAAAGGTACTCATATTAATAAACTTGCCCGATTTTGTTCGACATTCAATCACTAAGTGTTTTAGGGAATAGTGAAATTGTTAAATAATTACCTTGAATAACAAATGGACTGAACATTTTTCAGCTGCCACGGAAAATCCTGTATATTACTTAAAATAAATTGTAATGTAAGGTAACTTATGAATGAAAACTCCTGAATGCATTATAACTATAACATACATGAACTTTGTGAATACCAATTTGTTCTTCCTGTCAAGTGGTTCTTAAATTATCCTAAACCTTTATGAAACCCTGAGATCTACCCCTAGAGTGGGGGAGTGATTCCATACTAGGTATGAAAGATCACATTTACGTGTTTCTCAGGTATAGCATTAACAATTTTAACCTAATAAATTTCACAAGTCAGTTTTACTTCAGTCAACTAATCTTTCTACGGTGGTTATAAATCCTTGTGACACTTTATTTATTGCTAAAAGAATTTTGGTTATTTTAAGAAAACCATCCAAACTTGAGGAAAGTATTTTGGGGTTAAGCTTGAATGTTATGGCATATAATTTTGGTTTATGAAAAATTTTATCTCACCTCTATGAATCTTCTGTTCGACTATTGATAACTTAATTCTCTTTCTTATTTCTTACTAACCAAATAAACCAAAAACCTACAAAGAGAGATAATGTAAAATTAATAAAATGGCAATAGTACGGAATACTCTAATATTGAAACCGTTAACGTAGTGTTTATTCTTCGAGAAAAACATTTGGAGCTTAATCTTTTTTTAAGAAAAAAGTTCAGTCAGAAAACATTTAATGTTTTTATTCTAAACAACCATACAAGAGTAATCAACCCAAAGGTTGGTTTGGTAGGTGAAGGTAGAGTTCACCCACAATTAAGCCCTATGCAGTGCGTGAAATCTCAAACATCAGGGTAGGGGGGCCAGTACTTTACCCTGTGCCGGTTATAGTTTCCCAGGTAGATCTGGTACCCGAGAAATCGCATAGCGTGGGTGAAGCTCAGGGTGCCCGGAGAGACTTGCTCGGGAATCGTACCCGGGCCCTTCGGTCAGGAGTCCAACGCTCCTTGAACTACAACGACTCCCCATAAATATAATGTGTTAATGAAAATGAAGGGGTAAATGTGTTGAAATTACTTGTTTTAACATTGTCCGTATTTAGCCATTTTCACCTCATTGGTTCCATAAAGCCGCTGTAAAATTTTTCGTGAAACAAAAGATGTCATCTCTCTTTAAAAAATGACTTGCCAAATGACGGTTCCTTTCACGACAGCTTTTGTTTAATGCGTGTGTATCGTTATCGAAGAGACGTTGCAAATTACTTTTAACAGCTGCATAAAATATTATAGTGGAGTGAGATATTATCTCAGCAATGAGGGGATTTTGAGATAAAACCTCCATTATGTGAGGAAAAATAAGAGAAATTAATTTTATATAGAACTAGTTGAAACTAAATGCTGTAAATGATACGTTCTTCAATTCGAAGGCGCCAAGAACTAATTATTTAACGAGCAGTTTTGTAGCCTCGGACTCGATATATACGTTACCACGTCCGCTAGTACTGCATCATGCCAGTATGACGGTGAACTTGAGACCATGTGTCGCAGCAAACTTTGAATACTCGGAAACGCTATGAACTTATACCGAGCGATACGCCTTCATCATCGGTGTGAAAATGCGGCCATGGCCTTAGCTAGTCTGGTAGTGCCCGCCGGCCATTCCCGTCACCAACTACAAAGAGGCATTTCTCACCCAGACTCCTTTGTCAAACAGGAAAACCCATAGCGAGCGCTCATGGAGGATAAAGGACCGGGTACGATAGACCCAAGGTTGGCTCAGGTTGCCCGTTGCCAGTAACTTGCTACGTTACAACGGTATACGGTAAGAAATCGAGCATGCATCTCTCGTTCGGTACGCTTGGAACTCTTAACGTCGTTACTCTGCGTATTGACCTAAGCCATCTCAATCGGAGCGTCGTTCTGACACACTCGCTTACTAATGAGGCAAGAATGAGGAGAAGTATTGAGCGATTATTTTGAGGCTCGCGGAAAAATGTCGAAAAGGTGGAAGAGAGGTGACATCCCTGCGTTAGAAAATGAATCGGAGCTCTGAATTGGAGAGTACAATGGCACACACGCACACACACACACACAAACGCACGCAACACCCTCTCTTCCACATAAATAGGCGCACACATACACGGAGCAGAAGCTCACAAGCTGTTGCTGAGTGATTATTTGACGTATCGTCGTCAGTGAGAACGACCTCTTTAGGGCATTGTAAAGTGGGAGGTCGAAGGAGCGAGTGACGAGGGCACGAGAGCTCTGCAGTCTGTATGCGGCAAAGTGTGCCCGCCGAAGGTGGTACACGGGAGTCGAAAAAGAAAAAAACAGAATCTTTATCACGCGCATCTTGGGGATAATGCGAGAGGAATTGAAGATTTAAATAATTGGACTCCAATTCAAATATTGCTCAGCCGGACAAGACTTCACCTAGACACTCATGGCAACGCAGTTTTTATTACTCTCTATCTGGGGGTTCTGGAGAAAGGAATTCTCGCTTCTTGCCTTCAAATCGTCACATAATTGGCTTTATTCACGTCGTTCTCCGCAGTTGGCCTCGGTGAATATTAATATTGACGTTTAAATCTTTGTCATGGAGTACTTTTTCTGGCAGAGAATCTACAAGAAGGAAGTGTACACTTGAAGCAGCTGACCTAAATCCTTTCTTCTGATTATATCGATCGTTCTCAAATATATCACTCGCTCAATAATTCATCATCTCGCCAGAATTAGAGAAGCCTCACCGGAATTTTAACGAACATTTACATCACATTCCTACTGGGAGCAGGCATTTATCTCTTGATGTTGAGAATTTAATGATTTTTGGAACCCGGAGGCCGATTTCCGATAGCAATAATCGATAGTTGCGGTGTTAAGATTATAGGGAGCGGATACACCAGGGGTTGATTCATTTTGATTTAACAGTAATCTAAAATTAAAATGATTTTATATATCACTCTAATATTAAAAGAAAGAGATAAAAAATGTTTAAGTGATGGTTATATTGATCATACAGGTACAATTCTTTTGAAAATGAAGTTACCCGCTTTGACGATAAGTTTTTCCTTGCAGCGTATTCTAGAGCTCCCATGATGCCTTTTTCCCCGCTGGTCTTATGTGTAACTACTTGTTTTTGTATCACTCTCTTAGAATGCCTCACAGGGAGAGGTGAATGGCACTTATCACAGCTAAGCTGTCTTTTCTCTTCCGTGAGTGGTTACGTATCAGCAGTTTGAATCTTGTTTTGATTTTGTATTGTAAGTTAGCATTTGAGAATAATTCATGCATAAACTATCCATTAATTGGATAAAATGAATTTAATTTTATTTTTATAACATTTATGTTTCACTCTGAGTGGGGTAAAAAAAAGTGCCCATATTCGGAGAGCAACTATTATTCGCGGACGAAGACGTCTAAATTTTCTCGAAAAAGTTACAAAAGAAAGGCCCTTACGTGGATTAATAGAGTATTTAACAGAATTCCTTACTGCCACTTTATATATGTATATGCGTAAGATCTCGTATGATCTCTCTTTGTAAGATTTTGGTATGAAAGACATGAGAAAGAGAGTGAAGTCATATTTATAATTAAGAAAAGTAATATTTTGAAAGCTTCATGTATGTTTTTTTGACTCCTTTTTACCGTCGGTAGACAGTAAATAGAATTGTTTTGGTATTAATGATATCAAATAGTATGGTAATTATAGACACTAGATAACTTTTATCCGGGTAATGCAAGGTAAATAAGTATTATATAAATAATAAATAATTTTTAAAATCAAATTAGTGAATTTACGCAAAATTAAAGCAAATAATAAACAAACCTTACACTGAATTGTACTATAATGTACCGTATGCTACATGTATATTACGTCTACATCATATCGTATAGATGAAATATGAAAACTTTGAACATAAATGTCAATTGACTTAAATAAGTATGTAAAATATCTGAAATTTAGCTAAATTGATACCGATATAATGAAGGTAAATTCATAAATGTATTATTTCACGTTTTTCATTAACAAAGATAGTAAACTATACTTAAGAAAAATAAGTTACTCTTGTAAGACAATAGCTAGCGCATGTTAAATATAGCATACATTTGGAAAGTAAATAACTTCGTGATATATAATGCATCGGTGCGAGAACTTGATAAGGGTGACCAATTTCGTTTCATTTTTGCTTCAAATATCAGATCCGTCGTAGTACAATTTAGGAACATTTTACAAACTCATCTGGATATCTCACGAAAAAATTCTGGTTCCAGTATGCGAAGGGAAACAGATTTTTCTCGTTTTTTCATGACAGCATAACGTTTCTTATTAATTTTTCGGCGAAACAGTAAAACTTAGAACCAGGGGGGAAATGATGATTCAAGAAAGGGCAATGGCATCATGCACGGAGTAAGGAAGGGAGATAAAAGGGCGAAGAGAGGCGAACATTGACACCGCTCCACTTCCAATCTCCACACAGTTTTTTTCACTCGTCGCCGCCGAGCTCCCTTCCTCTTAAACCCTTCATCGCCGAATATACCAGTCCACGAAATGAAAACATAAAAAAATGGACGGAAAGTGAAAAGGATTTTATTCATCCATCCCTCACTCAAAAAGATCCCCATCTTCTAATTAGCAAAGTGGGCGAACACAGCGGAATGAGAAAAAAATAATAATCGTGCTACCAAAAAGTAGCATTTGGCCGTTCCTTCTTTGGTTTATGCTTTTGGAAATAAACAAAGTTCGCGGGACACATATTTAAGCATGCTTGATGTTTTTTACATCTCAGGATAAGCTGCCTTAAGGAGAACGTATGAGTTCAAGGGATGAATATTCCTGCATACGCGTACAAAAAATGAAATCCATAAAGCGAAATGTTCAAGATTACGTGACAAAGGAAACAGTGCAAGAAAAAATTATCGAATATCTCCAGGTGAATTCTCAGTTGTTATTATTATTATTTATAATGTACTTGCAAAGAGCAAGTGAGGAACTTTCCTCCTGGCATCCCTCCGTCTGGTCTAGGCGCACGGCTATACGGCAGCGTATATACCAATCCGGCGGCGGACGTATTAACCGAATTGCAGACCCCTTTACTTTGAGGTAACCGACTTGTATAACAGATATAAAAGCTGACAATTGCAGGGATTCTGAGGAAGTATTTATTTAATGTGGTGAAATCACAATATTAACAGAAATAAATGCCAAGTACCCTTACTTGTGTCATTCAAGTATTTCTTCAAAACTTTTGATATTTCTCCGAGCCCGGCTCATGATATCTTCAGTGGTAGAATTAGATCAATGCCATTAATGAACAACGCATTCTTACATCCGGTGTGGAAACCGCGACATGTTCTTCACTTCTACCTGTCGTCTCTACTCCTACATTATCCTTTTAAGTTGAGTCTACCCCTCTACTCCTTGTCCCACCATTCCACCTCTCTCCATCCATCCTCTCTGCTCTTAAACAAACTCTCTTGATTCCTCTCCATATACGCCTTGAAATTAGTTTCGCAAACTTTCTCATCTTCACGAACATTCGAGCGCAGAGGCACGTTTGTGTGTACACCTTCGCACGAATTCACGCACGCGCACGATGGGCTCGGGGTACATTGGGGTCGGAGAGAGACACATTCTCCCCGCAATCGCCCCCTTTCTCGCCAACACCATGGATGGGTTTACACAATCCTACCCCTTTCCTCCACCACCGCTTTCTCTTCCCTCATACCCTACCACGGGCAATCGCCCCCACGGGCCCCAGTCTATGCTTCCCCCATCCCGCTCAACTGATTCCTGAGGACCCTTCCGTTCAGGAACCAACAAGGCGGAGGTGGAGGAAATGGAGAGGGGTTCAGCGGGAGGGCATTATAAGCTGGTTATCCTCCACATTTCGACTATTTTGTACAGCTCAAACGCGGGACTGTGGTGCAAAGCCGCACCGTTTTCGAAGGTTCTGGGTAGAGGGGGTGGTGGTCACAAAGGTGTGTGTGGATGGACGAATGGAAGAAATTTCGGGGGCACGTGAGAACTGAAGGATAACGCTGAGGGAGGAGAAGGGTTAGGGGAAATGTAGCAAATAGAGTGTGCCGGGACGACGAAGGGGTAGGGAGATGGAGGGGAGAGATCAGGTCGACGCCGCCGATGTCGTCCGGGGGACCACGGAGGAGTATGCCCCCGGGCAAAGCACTCCCGCTTACATCCCCCTCTTGCCCACTCCCCCCCAGATTCCCCCCCCCCTCCGCTTGCTCCTCCCCTATACCCGCATCCCTCCTCCCACACCCCCCCGCCGTCGTCCACTTTTAAGGGAAACACGTCCTTCCTCCACTCTCCCCTCACCCACTTCCCACCCGTCTGCTCCCCTCCTCTCTCAGTTCCCCACCTTCCATCTCCCTTTCTCTCTCTCGCCGAATAACCCGCCCACGCAAAAGCACCAACACCACGACTACTTCGACGAGGAAGGTAGAGAGAGAGAAACGAAGAGGGAGGGGGAGAGGCTCGGATCCGCGCGCATGAACCTCCATTTTTGGCTCCCTCTGACGTCAGAGGCTGGAGGAAGGGCTTTCCGTGACGCGGCGATGTAGCTTAACCCATTCCCGACGCCCTCGAGCCAACCCCTCCCGACCCCATCCCCAACTCCTTTCCATCCACCTCTCCACCCCCCTCCTCTTCCTTCCCCGCACGAACCTACCGTATCCCAACCTCCCACTCTTTTACCCATTCTGCTCAGCCGCACAGCCCGTCCCCTCTCGGGCCCCTTCCACCACCTCCACTCTCTCTCATTCTTCTCCTCCTCCACCTTCCTCCCCCCGAGTTCCATTCACACTCTTGCCTCTCCCCTCACCTGCTCTCCCCCTCCCGCCACATCCTCCTTGGTCTCACTCCCAACCTTTCTCTTCCCGCACCTCAACCCTCTCTTGCTCTCTCCCCCCTCAAATCCATCCTCTTCCATTCTCTTCGGATGCCTCCTCTTCCTCCTTAATATCCACTTTGCCTCCCCGCCCATCACTGACTCACCTTCCTCCTTGTGCTCTCTCCATCCACGGGCGAATCATATAGATGTTCATTTATTTCGTGACACTCTTTTTTGCGTTTCATACACCAATTGTCTCATTTTAAAATGTCTGCTCTTTAAATTTCCAGCTTTCGATTATATGTAGATGTATATTGGATTAGGCACAAAAATAGTTCGGTACATTTAGAACAAGTTTTACCATCCCAACAGATTAAAGGCGCTAAGTCAGCAATCGACTCAAATATTAAAAAAGAAATAATTAGCAGTATGATTAACTTAATTTATTTTAATAGGTGTCATTCATTTGTAGAAAGCCTAGAGCTTTATACTTTTTTTCTTATCAAGCGTCAATGATAGATCTGTGTCGTCGCTAATTTGGATAACGCGATTTCATGATATTAATTGAAATAAGCTATTGGGGAAAAAATATAATCTAAACTGACTGAGAAATATGCGTTCAGTTTATGTATCACTCACTCTATTTTCTTTGAGGTTCTGACCTCAGAGACTGTATGCATTCAACTCTGAATAAGACGTTTGCTTTCACAGCCGTCAAGTGTAACCAGGTCTTGCTGCTAAGTCAGGCGGTGTCTGACTGGTCAATAGATGCGCAGAGATGACGCAAAATCTACTCAAACGCTCCTAAAAGAGAACATGGACATTCGCATTAAGCAACCTGAATGTCAAGGCATTATTTTATAATTTACTAATCCCCTCTGAGCTCTCATGAAATGGCTGGAATGATTGAAAATCAAGAACTTCAGATTCAGGACGTAGCAAGAACTTGCTTAAAATATGGATTTCTAAACAGCTTACAAGGAAGATTTTCTCAGACTTAAAATTCCATACTCATTTTATGTGGTAGCATTCCACAAGTCTTTTTTGTGCAATGGTTTTCTTTTATTTTTCGAAGGGAAATATTTTATTCAATTTCATTATTTTGGGATTGCAATGTTCCATCAAATATTTTTACACACCTTTTTTATATTTATTATATCTGTGTTAGCCTGAATGAATTGCTCGGATAATACCAATAATTTTATGATTATGCACCAAAATTCCATTCCGGTTAAGAAGGTCATAAAGCATATACGGGATGCTTTTGTTTCGTTTTCTATGATCTTCTAAGTGCCTAAAAACAAACAATGTGGTGTTTCGTGATCTTTGTTGTAGACGAGTTTACAATTAGGAAAAATGGATTCAACTTTTTTATGGTAATAGGGTTATAGAAGATGACAAGCACACACCGATATGAATTTGAAACTTAAACCTCTTATCGGGTCTGTGTTTGCTGAGGATATTTGTATGTAATAGTATCACACTCAAATAGGATTATCCTTGGGCTCAGTAGGTTTCCAGCATCCTTCATTGCTTGTCGATATCCCTTTCGCACCGGGGTATCTTATCCACTCCTCTCACGTCCTCAGCTTCAGCTATCCACGTCCTCCTCCTCCCGTCTGTCCTCCCACGTTCCGGCACGCCTAAGGAAACGCCCAAAAAGCGCCACGCCGACTCAACGCCCCATCCTCCTAACCCCCACACGGCCACTCCTCCCACCCGTGCCGCTGCAGACTTCCGAGGGGAACGGCGTAGGGAGGGGCGGCGACGTATGGGTTGGGTAGGAAGTGGTGCAGGGTGGGTGCGCTAGAAGGGGAGCAAAACGATGACAGGGTAGGGGATACTGAGTAGGGGAGGGGGAGTACACTTGGCATATTTTTTCTGAGTGAAAAACGGAACGCGCACGGTTTGCGCATTGCTTACTTATCGGCCTCCTCTCTTTCGGGAGGCGCACCAGGTGAGGGAGGGGGAAGTGTACGCGGAAGGGTGGCATTTACGAGGGAGAGTGCGGGATGTCGGGTGGGGAGGGTTGATGTGGTTTCGTCGTTGTTGCAGCACGTGCCCCGATGGGGGTATGGCGGGAGCGGTGGGCCTCGTGCCCACCTCCTGTCGTTTCCTCTCCGACTTGGTCACGCATTGCCTCGTTTGGCCGTGTTCACCTCCACCGCTCCTCCATCATTGCATTTGTTTCCTTCTCCTCACCACCCGACTCCCCATTTTTACCTCTCCGTGCCGGCTCCCTCACTCAGTCTCTCCCCCTAAACCACGCGTGTAACCTTCCATAGAATTCAAATGAGCATCTCGTCCGCAGACCTTTTGTTTTTGCGAGAAGAGGAAAGAGTACTGGTACATACCCCCCACTGCGCAGACCTCGCTACAACACACCTCACTTCATATCTATTCCCACCTTTGGTTACCTTAGAGTGATGAGAAGTGAATTCTTGAAATTTTTACCATCGCCGGAAAAACATTGCTGTTTACTTTATGGACGAATTCCAGCAATGCGCAAGTATTTGCTCGTGTTGAATTATTCGGGTATCACGTGGAAGTGGGATCTTGATCAGTCACTTCCGCTTTACCTCACGTTCATCATTATATGCTACGCTTAAATAATGTATGCATACTATGATTACGGATGTATTATCTGAATTTACTATCCACGGTCCATGCTCAATTTGTAAATGCAATCCATCTCCACTGTGGAAATTCCGAACCGCTGAACAATATTCTCATAAAAGATTAACCACCTCAACGGTTAAATCATTCACACTCACTTAATACAAACCCCGCCGTTATAACTATCCAAATATATATAGAATAATGCTTAATAGTTGATTATTTAACTGCAATGAAGACAAAATAGTGTTTATCATTTGATGATGACTAAATACGTATTCAGGTTTTTGCAATCTGCAAAACTTTTGTTTTTCCAATAGGAGAGGAGAAGACATTTTATTTTTACTTAAATATTGCCGAAGTAAATCCACTCTCTATACTTTAGTTTCCTTGTTCCTCAACCTATTTAGATTGAATCTTTTTCAGGTTGTATTGTTACTCGTTTGTTTCATGGCAACTGGAACCAGAACCTGAGATTGCTGTTTTGACCAGCCAAGAATGTTTGAGAATTTTTTTGATTTTTAAGTCCATTCCATGACTTTGTCTAGTGTTACCATAACCGTAGATATCAAACCTATTTGGAAAAGTGTTTTAGGCACATGAAGTTTCCAACGGAATATTTTTAATGGCATAAAAAGGCAATAAATCCAGTATTTTTGTCAAATTTAAAGAAAATTGGGAAATTTTGAAGCTTGTTCTGGAATTATAAATTTTGAATAGACGACGCAAGGCAGATCATGTCCCCACAAATTTAAATACCTGCTGATATGAAAGTTTTGATCCTCTCATTCGGTGAAATTCATTCAGGGAAATATTTTGGTGAAATGCGTATGATAAACTTAAATATCATCTCTTAATGTGCTGTAAAATGGAAATCATTTTTACAAATCACATTTTGGTGCTCCTTTCTTGAAAATATGAATAAGGAAATGGGAATAAATTTCTCATTCAGGCTACTTCCTGAATCATTTATTTCATCATTTTTCGCTTTGTATTCCAACGGTGGAAGTGGATATAATCCTCCTGTAAAAGTCCTCCTATCCGTGGTATGATTACCCCTTTGTAGAAGATCCGCATGATAGAATCAAACATCGTGCTGTTGAATAGACGGAAGGAAAACATTCAAACCGAGGAAGTCATAGAAATATGGCGATGTTGGACTAGAAAATACTATCTTGTTTCTCCGTATCTCTTTGCTTCCATAAAGTTTTCTTTCCCATTGGTGGAGATTTACAATTTGCCTATTGTCTCGTCTAGACTCTCCCAAGCGCCTTTCTTCACTTGTCTGCAATCCATTCTTTTTCTTTCAAATGAAACTCTGTGCCTTTTGCATAGTATTTTTCTTCTTTCTAATCTCTTCCCTCAGGAGCCCTCTCTACAGCTTCTCTTCCCGTTGGGACTAGTGGAAAAATTGCTCTGTTATGAAAGTCTCGATCTTGCTTTTTATTTTTCTTTCTTTTAAAACCCCTTTAGGAGCAATCCCAAGCGGAACGACAAAGGCCAAGGCAGGAAAAGTAAAAGCGGCGGGTTAAGAAATTTGCATTGACGTGTAGGGGATTGACGTGTTTTTACAAAATTCTTCTCTTTTAATTTAACAGTTTTCTCTAGCTCATGGCATTAGTTTAGTTATACAATGACATTGATTCAATAAAATAAATTGCGTTATATTTTCTCAACAGTATCCTTCTTGTTTTATTTTTAAATAATATTTCAACAATACTTCTTGTTCCATTTTAACCATCACTTCCTTACCTTTCACCCTTGTAAAGGGTTTAGAGAAGTGACGAAATGACATGAAAAAGAGAATGTGATTCTCACTTTTCTGTCTGAAATCTAATATATAACTAAGTTAGATCACCAAGTAAATGAATATCCCTTAATCTTGAAGGTGATGGTATCTGGTAGTAGTAACGCTTTTTATTTCAAATAAAAAAACAGTTTATTAATTTAGCTCTCCCCTACCCTTTTCTCTTTTTTCCTCCCACACTTCCCATGGTTCACTCCCCTTATTCGTACAAATCTCCCCCTCTCACCCCTCTCCCATTGCTATTTAACCTCTATCACCCATGAGAATACGCGAGTGTGGCCAAGACTCCAAACTTTGTTGATCTAAGGGCGCAAATATACTCTTGCGACAGTTTGAAAATTCGCTTATGTTCTCGACTTCCGAAGGGACATCATTATTTTCCCCATTCCCCACCAAATTCTCGAGCTCAATCCTCATTCTATTTTCTCCTCATGCTTCTCTCTACCACCCAACCCATCCTAGCGATACCTCCGCCTCATTTCCCGGAGCTAGTCCTTTTTTCTTCCCTTCTCCGTCATTACTCCGCTCGCTTCGCCAACACCTCTTCGTTCCCATCTTTTTATCGCCTCCACATCATCCCGTTTTACCCTGTTTCGATTTTTATGCGTTGAGCGTCATCTCCCTCCCTTGGCATTACTACGGGCCGCTCTTAGCCACCCGCCCACGCTCCTTTCCTCACGCCTCGTACGTACCTGCCCACGAGTTCGTGCGTTCTTCGTCATTCCTCTTAAAAGGCTACCTGCCGCTATCTCCATCCTCTCCCTCTGGTTCCCTCCTCCTCCTCCGATCCATTCACGTATCCATCCATTCTACTTCCTCCCCCGCGCTTCTATCGGTAGGCATAAAACGTGGGAGGAGTCGACGGTGAAGAGGGTGCTCCTCTATCCGTCTCCATATCCCAGTGCTCGCCCCGCACGTCACCATCACACAAATATCATTCGTTCATATACTTAGGTGTATACTCCCGGAAACTGTTCCATATTTTCCAGCCCATTCAGTCCGTAGAAGCCGAAGAGCTTCGGGCAAGATGCAGTATTTTATGAATTCAGTCACGTGCTCCTTTACGAGGAAGCATGTTGTGAAATTTTCATTTTCGATCAGATAGAGGTAACATGGAGCTGTTTAGTCACCGTAGAACATTTTATGTTTTTCATATTAAGAAAAACATTAAACGTTCATTTTATCCAGAAGAAATTTTATTACACACCTTCACCTTTTTAGCAAGAAGCACAGCTTACGGCCTACACTGACTAATTTTGGATTTAAGCATTAAAATGGTGAATTTAACCCTTTTTTTAAAAAAGCATCTTATCCTGTTTCTGATATTGTTATCTTATTTATTTACATTTGGAGTTCTTAGATGTCTGCGTTAACTTAAAGTTGTGCGCCTGGAGTTAACTTGTATTTCAAAGGGAGCTTTAAGTACTTTTTACTTGTTTAGAAAACCTAAAAAATCATGTTTTGAGGCATAAATTTTGTTATGACTTGCAGCCAAATTTGAAATTGAATTGGCTAACTTTGATAAACATACTTTTGTATCAAAGTTTCATGTTTATCTTAGATATTTGGATCGTTCCGGAAGTCCTAAGGAAAAATAGAAAAATATATTATATTTATTTTAATTTTTCAACTGAATTTTCATTTAGCGCGATGCGTTTTCCTAGGGTTTCTTCAAATATTTTGCCTTCCAAAAAGTAAGAATATGGAATATCCTCATAATATGTGTATGTGTGGGTGATCACCTCCTGAAAAAAAAAATAATTTACGTGCCTTGAATATGGGTCTTCATCCTGCCATTTAATTTGCAAAAAAATAGCCGAAAGAATTTGCAAAGAATAGCCGAAAAATGTAATAGAACGTTTTGAGTCGGAATGGGACAATTAAGAAAAAATTAAATCTAAAAATAAATATTTGTCCCATAAAATATACCATCAACTCCGTTGATACAATAAAAAGAGTAGTAACTTCAAATCTTCTTTTTCGTCTCAGGTACTCGTATTTTAGTTTTCGAAATCTTAGTGTGCTTGGTTGGCAGTATGAACAAAGGAGAATGTTGACTGCATTGTACAAATCATAATAAGTTACAAGGCATTATTGTATATTTTAATGCATACTTTTAGGCACAACAATATGATGAATAGCCTTGAGTTGGTAGAGGATCAAGGAAGTATAGGACAAATGTTTCTCCTGAAGTCACTCAATTTACTCACCTATGAGATTAAAAATACCACTTAAATTTAATGATTTTCATTCGAGAAATGTATTAATTTACTCATAGCTGTATTTTTTCAAATGCAAAAAATTTACCGCCACCCATAGAGGATTTTACCTCAAACAAATCGTGGAATGCAAAAAAAAGGTAGTTAGCGAAAAAGGAAAAAACCATAACAATGAGTGGAACTTGAGCGTCTTTTAATTTCATTAACTTAAAAAGAAAGTGGTAGTTGCCAATAAGATTATTAGTGTGTGAATAACAAGTATGCCCTTTGGGTATTAATTCTCGCGCAAAGGTTGCTGGTGACTTTAATTAAAGGATCCAATTCCACTCCCTCCTTGAAAACGAGAATTGAAAGCGCAGTCGATTATGCGCGTGTGAGAAGCGCCCGGAAAATAACATCACACAAACAAGACCCGTTAAAGGAAAGTGGGCCTGGAGTTAGGAGCAAATTATTGTATTTCACTTCTTGCTCCAACGGAGACGTGGTGAACACTTCATGGTAGCGCCACTACCTTCACCGCTATTTCCTTCCTTCTCGCTTGCACTATTGAAGTTTGCTCAATTCATTGCGGGGCCTTTTCTTCTCCTCTGTTTTTCCACTCCTTTACTCCTCAATAGAGTGCTAATTAAGTTCCCTATTCACTAACGGCATTTTCCCTTATAACCCCCTCATTATCATCTCTCACCATGCCTCTATATTTGCCTCGCGCTAGACCGACATACCACCACCGATTTCGAAGCATTACATCCATGGATAAATCTCCTCCAGTTCTCTTTCTCTCTGTCCCTCCCTATTTCCCTCCCCCTTCCTCTCTTACTTGGACCTATTTATGCCTAATAATTCTTTTTTCCTCAGCCAAATGTTCGCTACATTTTCTACTGTGCCTTGCTGTCCATGTTACAGGATCGAGTTAGCATTTCATGCTTTAAATGTACCACTCTATACTGATCTCAGATTAGCCCTTATTTACTCCTAGGGTCCTGCTTCTCTCTTCTCCGCCCCTTTCTCTGAAGTTACTCCCCTGACGTCTGTCTCCTCTGCGACGAATATTTGCTCTTTTATGAGAAATACTTTGTTTCAAAAGTTTTATTCCCTCGCCAACTTATTTCTTTTCCCTAAAGTTACTTGCACGACGCAAAACTCGATTTTCTTTTAAAAATTGTGGTTTAATATATTCGTAGCTGAAACTGAGAGCAATACGCTTATTCTAAATAGTCAATCATATTCTATTTTTATCAAATTAAATGAAATAGGATAAATGCTTGCAGTCATAAGTTACATGTACATTCTGCTGTGTACTAAAATATAGCAAAATATTAATAGGAAATAATATAATATTTCCCTCAGCGATCAATTTCATTTATCTCTGTTTTTGTTGTATGGGAGAGATGATGGAGACTTAAATTAACATTAGCATTATTTAATAAATGTTGACTGGTCAACATGGCATATGAGTCCCAATAGTTTGAAGGCAATCATTGACGTGTCAAAAATTGGAGTGAGTTGACGTACATTACGTTGGTACGTCCCATCGGCAGTGACTGGTGAGCACCCTGGGGCCACAGAGAGGGTAAAACTATCACCGCCCGACTGCTTGGCAGCCACTCAATGGTAGCATGTGAACTTGTTCAACTTTACCCTATTCTCATTGCACCGGTGACTGCCTATAGACTTTTTGGAACGCTAAATGTCCACTCCTAACATAAATGCTCATTGGTGTAATTTTGAAGGTTCAGGTGACATATTTTCACCAAAACATGAATCTGTCATGCGGGAGTACAAGCGTTGGTGGTCGAGGTGCTAGTGGCAGTTACCGGATTTTGAAGGCGATAGGTTGGAATCCTGCGGCGGTGCCAAATCAAAGAATCCCTTGGCTACAAAATCCCATCTCACAGAAGCGGCTTTTTCCCTAAGATTTTCTCCTCCATATGCATCCCCCGGGCCCCACTCTCTCCCCTTTTCTCCCCCCACCCCCCAAATATATCGACAGAATCCCATGACCCGCCATTTCCTTCTCCCCTTAATCCTCCTGATTTCCTCCGTTCCATCTCCAAGAGAGCCAGCCCCCAACCTCGTAACTTCCTTCCCTTCCCCTTTTACGGCTTGGTTTCATCCTCACTCTCCGAACCAAATTCCTCCCTCTTCTCCCTCCTTGCCTCTTTCACTCTCCCGACTCTTCCAGACTCGGAACATTGTTTCGATGAGCGAGCCCGGGGAAAGCCTCGCGCGTATTTCTCTCTCGACTCCTTGGCCTAATTCCTTCCTCGACCGCCCATTCTCTCTCTCCTTGCGTACACTTCTTTTGACGTCAACGCTCGAGTGTGATAAGCCCTCGAAAAAGTCAAGAGTTGGGTGGAGGGAAGGGATAGATATGGAGGGGGCGGAGGAGAAGGAGTGCAAGGTGACGAGGAGGATGGCGAACGAGTGAGTCGGTGAGTTGGGCCTGAGAAAGGGCACGACAATTGCATTTATGTCGACTGGCTCTTACTTCGTCACGAGGGACCTCTCTTTTCCTCTTTCATCAAAAACCCTTTCCTAGCCCTCTCCCCTAACATCTCCCATCCCAAACATCGTATGCCCTTCCCCACCTTTAACCCCTGGCCATCCCCCTCCTCTGTTCCCTTAGCGACGTCTCCCCTTCTCCTCAATCGTGGCGAACAGATCGATTGTTGCAAATGAGCCACGCGAGTTTTTTTTCGTGTTTATGAAAACAGCCATCCTTCGCATACCCCACCACAGGCACCTCCCCACCCCTCCTATCTCCTCTTCCAATCCCATCCACCCGTACCGCTTTCCACCGTCCGTGTTTTCTTGGTTTTGTTAGGACTATAGCTTTGGCCACGATAGGTAACTTTTTCGGTTTAAAGAGGAACTTGTTTTTCGAATGGAAAAAATCTATAAGGATAAAGAGCATAGCGTGGAGCGTACGAATGATATTTTCCGAATCCTTTTTGTATATTTAACGTGTGGATCCTCTCTATCCGGATTTGTGCAGTTCTTTCGTTCCACCAAATGAACTGCCAGCTTTTGAACCACCATAGAAAATAATCACGCCAAAATAATCTGCGCTTCATTGCGCTTAATTCATAGCTTGAGGTTGCTTATGTAATGAAAGAGCTCATTACATCATGTGATCCCTAAAATAAAATTATGTCGGTGTTAATGAACATTCAGTGACGTTCAATGTGATTCTGCAACAAAATTATCATTTAGAGCATTATTATTTACATTCCGTAGAATTTTCCCCAAGTTAACACTAGAAATTTAATCATTAAATAATTATTAAATTATTATTTTAGTGAAAATCGAGAACCTTACATGAAGTCAGTGAAAAAATATGAGAAATATAGTGATTACTATATTATATGACCCTAAAATATTGTCGGCGTTTTTAGTAGTTCAATTTAAGCTGAAGATTGTAAATGCGTCAAAAAAAATTGAAATAACAAATTTACCCAGAAATTCTAACTAATAATTCATTAACTTTTTATTGATAATGATTTTGTTTCACTATACTCAAAATAAACGCATTATGAGATTATTTGTTGCGGAATACGTTTATTCTCCCTCGTTAATGATTTACAGTAGTGGCTACGTCAGTCAACGGCTTCCCCGCATTTCTAGGATGAAGGCCAAAGTGGAGTAACTACGGGAAATAAATCCAAGGGCTAATAGCACGGTCGATCTGGAAACAAAGCCTTAAAATATAGCGGCGGAACCGGCTTGTTCTAAAAATAATCCCGGAAATGGTGGAATTCGGGCATACCATAACAGCAGCCAGTATCAGCGATCCCATCGGAGACTGCTGGAGGGTGTAAGAGATGGGGGAGCGGAAAATGAGTTGGGAGTGGAAAAGAGAAAGGGAGGGAGAAGGACAAAAGGGAAGGGTGAAGGAGATGAAAGAAGATAAGAGGAGAATGTTGGGAGGGCCTCAAAGCCCCAGGTGTGAGACAGAGTAGGCAAGAAAGACATATTTATATTGAAAAAGGGGTTACAAATAGAGGCTGGAGGTTTTTCTCACCCTATCCCTATCTCTCGAACTGATGGCAATTTAGCAATGGCATTAACCAACTGACCATCTCACGTTATTTCGATGCAAGGTGTTTGGAGGAGTAGTCTTGGATGGTGGAAAGCAGCAGGGGAATGAGAAATGAAGGATCGTCAAAGGGAATAAATGAAGGGGGCATCAAAACAAACCCTATCAAAACAGGCGCTTTGGCTCTTTATTGGCTTCAATATACTGTCGGCGGGCGTGCGCCACAACTAGAGTGGTTTATTGAAGACTGGGAAAGAGATAAAGGATAGTGGCTTTGACTGCGTCTCAGAAATTAGTTTCTCTGGTTCTTTTTGGTCGTCTTAATTAGAACAATATTGACTGCTTTTGAGCTGCTACCGACTGGAAAAGCATGAAAAATATTGCAAGTTTTGCTTTAATAGTCTAATGCAAATTAAGGATTTTAATACGTGCTCTGAACTCTATTGTTGTTTATTAAATCTCTTTGTGAAGAAGAAGTGACCAAAATATAATGGTGATGATATACGACATCATTTAAAGAAAATGATGTCGAGTATTAACCAAGTTAGGAAAGATTCTCGACCATCCCTGAGGTTGTTAATTGCGAATATTATTGTGCCATAAAAATATTTGAAGTAATTTTGATTTGGACTTTAATCATTTAAATCAAGAAGTGATTTTTATAGAGATAAGAAAATAGGATTTTCATGTTGTGACCGTTTTAGAAGAAAGATTATAATCTTCGGGTAATTTTGCACCGGTGTGAAATTTGAGTGGAATATAGCTGGGAGAGTTAGATCCTTTCACTCTTTTACATGCTGTAGTAATTCTAAAAATTTTCGAGGAGAAAATAGAGTCATGGTTATAAATAAGCTCTATCCCTCTTCTTCGTTAAACACCAATTTGCGTCAAATTTTTGTCAGGTTTTTCAATCATTCTGAGGACACGTCATGTGGAAGGTTAGCCGCTTAAAAAAATACTTACTTGTCACGGGATTTGCAAATGTGTTTTTTAAGAGGGGCCATGTCTCTTCCTTAAAATGAAAAGAATTGGGATTTTGACCAACGTAAAGCATTTAGAGGTTGAAAAGTGCAAAAATATGATAAATACAAAATATTTAATTCCTTGTCTCTTCAATAATCCTATCCGCGATCCTTTAGTTTTAGTACTCCAAATCTCAGTAATTAACAAAACTACGATGTAATCAACTATTCATATTTCAATTTAATATTCCTTTAAAGTATATATGTAGTTTGCTTTTCGTTTTTAAAGAAAGATCATGTGATAATTAAGCCCTTTGAAAATAACAACATTGACCTATATTTTATGAGGTACATTCAATAGCCAAAATTCATATTACTGCCTAAGCCCTGTATTTGCGCATTAATGTGAACATAAATATTATCCCTCATTTTTCAATTTAATTTCATTGGAATTTAAAACAGCTCGGAGAAGATTAAATATTAAGAAATATTTTGACTCTAAATACGAGGAATTTTCTATTCTCTCTATCTAAGATCCATCGCAAAAACTCCGTTGGAAAATTTCTCTGGCTCTTAATTTTATTCATTAATTTTAATGTGTTACATGCAAATAGTAAAGCACGATTTGGTCTAGCAAATTAAAAATTTTCTTTCACAGTTTTGAAATATTAATTGATCATTATTACTTATGATAGAAAAACTGTTTTAATCATTTGAGACTTTTTCATATACTAGGTTTATTTTATTAGTATATGTGTATGATAAACTTAATGTTCACTTTTTAGTTGATTGAAGTACTAAATCTAATTTCATAATTGTTTCTCCAGCAATTGGTTTCAGCTGAAATTGGAACAATGGAACTTAACCTGCTACATCTATAACGTCTCGGTTACGATTCTAAATTTTTTATTCTTAAAAATATAATGTTGCCTTTCAAAGTATTTTTCTACATTAACTATGTAAAGATATATAATCGGTTTAGCTCATATTGATTTGAATTCTTCTCAGAGATATTGATTTTGCTATAGAGTACCTTCAAGTCTGTGACCTAATCATTTTTTATGAAAGAATTATTATGAATTAATGTGAAAGTTTTTCTTGTCACTGTTTGAGGGAGTCCTCGGTGGATTAAGTTTAGAAATGACGTACTTTTTCCGTCATCTCCAGTAAATTTGATTTTGAGACTTGAATCCCCATATGTCAAGGGAAATAGTTTTCTCCAATGATCTATTAACTGATCAATTGTAAATAAATTTTAGTCATTAAATTGCATAACTATTTCATGTATCAATAATGTCTGAAAGTCGTATCGTGATCTCACCATCATTTAGGTAAATACCTGATTTTATTATGAATTGGATTTATAAGAACTAGACAAATAATTGGCATGAAAAAAACTTTGATAAAGGCAGACAACTACCGAATTTTATTTTGACTCGTTTATCAAACATTAACTGTTGGTGAATTCATTAGGGTTATAATAACGGGAAATTTATGCGCGATAAGATTAAATATGGAGCGGATTGAAAACTTATGCGTGTACGTGCAGTATTATGCGCGACATGGAAAAAGATACGATTTATATCCTCCGTCAAGGACGTTATCATTATGAGACCTCATTCTCATGCAATAAACATCACCAAAGTTCAGATTATACCCCCTCGTCAATTACATGTTCGTCTTTATGTGCAGCAGCACGTGGAGAGGAAAGCTCAACCTAGAAGGGGAAGAAGAGAACCACCATTGTGGTTGGCCCAAATGTGCTAATAGAAGGAAAGAAATTTATATCTTCCGCAATGTATGAATATGTGATTTTCATGTAGCGCAAAATTCATGTAGCGCAACTACCTCGCTGCAAATTCTGCGAAACAATTGCAACATAGGCCCAATTTTTTTGTTTCAGAGGACATTTAAATAAATGACCACAACTGGGAGAGCAAGAAAAAATATATTTAATGGAGAGAAATTAAATTTCTCTCTCAGCAAAAATTTGGCTAAAAATAAGAAAAAATAATTTCTTTTAAGATGAAACATTATTTAAAATATTTAAGCTTAGGTGACTCTTATCGCATTAAAATTCCATTATTTCTTTGAAAATATCATCTAGCTGTGATATAATAGCAGTTGTGAAAAGAGCTTTTTTAAAGTTCGCTGATTTATTGCTACATTTGTTATTATGTAGAAGGTTAAAGTATCATGGAACAATGGGAGATGCTACGCCTCTATGAGGTCCTGCATGACTTTATGGATGAGAAAAATATTGATGCTGGAGATTGCTTTGAATTTAAACCCAGCTATAAAGCAAATTAGCGGTTAAATGCACATCTTGCACCCCTTTGTTAAATTATAAGCCAATGATATGTGGAAATATAAAAAGGCTATGTAAGCTTGTGTAAGAAAAACATTCTAAAAACTTGGTGACATTGATTTATAAACTGCATATATGATGGTTATCTTCCCTGAATCCACTATCATAGGCGTTAGGTTTTCATCCGCATACGAGTATAATGTAGATAGATAGATAAAGGTATTTATTTGGGCGAAATTGAGACCTAATGGCCTCTTCTTCCATTGAACCCATATAATAATGTAGAGGTAAAAGGTCATCATGTGACCGTATACAATTACGCATCCAGTGCCTGAGTGAGAAAAATAATTTACTGACGATGTATTTCTGGAATCGAAAAAGCAAACGTTACCTCTAATAATAGCCATGAGGCTGGCGGAATGAAGCTGTACTCATTATATCACACGGACACATTATCATTTTAATGGGAAAGTGGTTGGTTGCGGACCTGTTTCAGTGCCATTAATGACATTGATGTATGTAGAAATCTTTACGTTCATTTATTGCTTTTGATATTTTCATGATCCTCACATGTCTCCATCCTCAAAACTCTTCGCACGTTATCTGAAACTCCCACCGTGAGTCACGTTGTGGATGTGTCAATCCATAGACGAGACGATTGAGATTCTCTTCTTATTTCATTGCATTGTTGCTCTTTATTCCCTCTTTTTCATCTGTCATCACATTTAATGCTATAAGTTCCTGTCATTTTCAATGTAAATGCTGTGTTATTTAGGCTCTGGTGAATCCGAATTCCCTGGTGAGTCACATGGTGACCATCATACGGATTTTCCCTCGAATCATAGTGTCCACGCCATCATGGAAAAAGGAATCCAAGGGGGCCTGTCCCTTGGGGGGTCAATAAGATATAATTTTTCATCTTCCAGCGAGAGGGAGAATCTAGTGGGGATCCAATATGTTTTCCAATTCGGAGGAATAACAGGTGATAAAATAAAATCTTCAAAAGAGGGTCATTTCTTGGAGAAAAGATTAATCGAAGTCTGGCTGAGATGGCTATGGTAAAGGGTCTACTATTATGCAACATTTTTATTCTTTCTTTGCTTTAGCTCTTCTTATGGATAGGGTGGAAACCTTAAATAATTAAAAAATAAAAACAATTAAATTGAATTTGGTTTTCCTCCAACTTCATTCCACATCTGACATAATAATATCATATTATGCAGTGGACAGTGAATTTATTTTTAAACCATTAAGCAGTACTCTTTTTCGCAAATTTCAGCCAAAATACATGGATAAGTTATAAACTTTTGACATGACAATATAATGGTTTATCTGAATGTAGGAAAGGGGAAAGGAATTCTCAGGCAAAAGGAGTGAGAAAGATTTAATGGCCACCAAATTGATTTCATCGAGAGCCATTGAAATGAAAAACAGTTTATCATTTAGAGGGGAGTACTAATTCTCGTGGACCATCAAAAGAAATAGAAATATGATGCAAGAGAAACCCAAAATCCCCGTTATATTTCCAAAATCCTACAGTATATTTGTTTAGGTACACATTTCAATGTGTTCTTTACATGCAATTTTTAAAATAAAGTCCATAAATGAAAGTCTTAGTCTTATTAAAAAATAGATAAAAATATAAAACTAGATAAAAAGCACAGTGCACTCAGACGTGTATTAAGGCCCAGAAACAGTCTCGTAATTTAATTTTGGACCTAACAAATGCCTTTTTTGAGCTCCCTTGATACCCCACAAGAAAATTTTTATTGGCTCATGGAACAGAGATCATTGCGTCTTAAGATTTAAAAAACGTAACTGACGCATATTTAATTTTTTCTTATCACCTATCAGGAAAATTTTCATTGAATATGATAGTTGAGGGCGGCGTCAAATAAATGTTTCCAAACTCAGGAAAATTGACCTTAAAGTGGGAAGAAGCAAGCAAGCGCGCTCGCGAACCAAGGAAGAGAACTGATTGACGATCGAGGTTTTGGAAAGGGATAAAAAATTTGAAGAAAAGGATGCAAAAATTTTAGATAGAATAAGCAGAAAATAGGGTCTAGGGAGGAGGCTAAGATCTGAAGGTACAAATGGGTGTGTATGAAATTCTTGAGTTGAGGGAAGTGGTAGCCCTGGAAATGTAAATATATATTAAGAGGAAGCAGCGAGCGTTGGGTGGGAGTAAGCTTTAGGATTGGAGTAAGGGAGAGTAGTTAGGATAGATGGTGCTGGATGTGGAAGGAGGAGACCATTCCGGCAGGTGTCGTCGCAAAGACAGGAAAGGAACTTGAAAAGAGATGGTTGTGGGCTGGAAAGAAGTTTGTCTGGAATTCCTTGGCCGGGGGAGAGGGCGAAAAAACTAGTTATAAAATAAGAGTGATGAATGAGATATATAAAGAATGGACGAGTGAAAGAGGAATCTCCGGTCATTCTGTGCTATGCTAGGGAAAAAAATATAAAGAAATTAAATTCATTCTTTCTCGTGCAATAATCGGCTTTTCTTAATAGATGAGGGTTGGTTTGTCTTTTTTCTGATATAATAAAGGAAAGTAGTTGATTAGGGACAGCGAAAAATTTTTAAGGATGAAATTTTAATTAAACTGCCGAAACTCTAAAACATAACTTGTGGTGTGTGGTGGGGTACTAGTCAAAGCCCACTTTAAAAGAGAAAAGGCAAATCTAAACCCGGCTTGACTAGGCTACCTTCGGTGCATTCAAACATTCATCAACAGTTCTTTTACCTTTTGTACCTTCATTTTAACTACAACCTGAAGTGAATGATTTCTCAAGAGCTTCAACTCGTAATAGCAAGTATTATTCATCCCGAATCATTGGAAAGTCTCTTGTTTTACAGTGCTATATGAAATATTTTTCCAAAGATGCGGGCCTCTTGGCGATGGCGGTGTTTATGTTTCATGGAAAAATTCATTTAGCCTAATGGACATACTTTTGTTGCTTATTTGTATGCAGCCAACCCGGTTTTAATTGTTCATCTGAAATCAGAGTTTAATCCTGGCTAATTAAAATATTTAATTTCATCAATTTAAGGGGACCTTTTGCCACGATTACGAAGGAACTTTGACTTCTTAGCCAACACATTTAGCACAAATTATCGCTTATATATATTGCAAATATGTAAACATATCAGAATCCTTTGAAATATTTACGGATCGTGTAGTTTTTAACCACTTTCAAAGTGACGGCAGAGAATCTGTAAATTAATAAATTATTTTCATGGTCAAACATTCTTATACTTTACCATAAGTCTTTTGCAAGCATTCTATGTTGTTACTCTGGCTTTATGCATACGAATAATAGCTTTGAAGATAAGCAATCGTAGGAGTTTGTATTGATCAGAAGTGTTGAAGCGTTTAATGGATTAAAGTTTCTCACTAGGGAGCCCTTCTTTCTCATCAGCCACTCCCCAAAAAGATTCTTCCTCCCTAGTAATACAGGTGAGATCTGCTTGAAAGCTGGGGAAGTTTTTAGTGCTACTTTACGAACTTCATAAAAGGCCTTCCCCTGAAGCAAATGTCCATCTACCTGGAGAGGTTAAGGCAGCGAAAGAAAGAACTTTGATGAAAAAACTTCCCCAATGAACTGGCAGCTAGGGGTCTATAAAAGAATCAAGCGGTGTAAATTTTGAGTTTATCATTGTGAACAGTGATCTCGATACTTCGGAACACCGACTCCATTTTCCTGCTATTGGCGATAAAATTCGCGCTCGGCGGTGAGCTATTTCGTCATAGAAACCCATAATCAACGTGAATGTAGTTATAGATTAGAGAAACAATTTTGATTGCTGGGAAAATAATTCGCATTCAAGGACTAATGGAATGTTTTTCTCCATTGTGTATCCACTACCGAGGGATGACGGATTCAAAAGGTGCCCCGATGAACTTTATGGTATGAACGAATAAAAACGGTTAGAAAATCAATCAGGGACGAGTAGCTATTCACGAGCCTCATCTGCTGCAACCAAGTTACTTGAGGGAGAGTTCCCCATGGATTTTCTTTCCATAGGTGTTTCGAGGGAGGGTGTAAAGTGACGCGTCATTGGTAAGCACGTGACGCAAAGCAATGAGTGAGAAATCAGCTAGTTCACCCACATGACACCTTGTGGTCAACTTTGGGAAATTTAAAAAGAGATTGATTGAATTGAATGCTTAATGAGTGAATGTTTATCGCCATGCTATAGAAATGTGCACTTGAATAAAAAGATTCACACTCAGTGACTTTTGTGCGTTTATGATGTAACAGTGTCATTCTTACCTTCCAAGTCAATAGGGGCATTTCGTTTGCCGACTCTTTTATTAATCCAATAACATGAAACCGCAAAAAATCTCAGGTAAGTTGGATACTTATTTTACTCCATATTTATGACTTTGTTCACCACTCTATAAATTGCTATAAAGAATATATCGGTGGATATTTTATGTTCGTGAGTCTCCATCATGCGTCATATTTTTTCCCACCGAAATTCTATTCACTCTTTGCTGCCTTATTGCTTCTTTTACCTTTTGTGGGAAAAGCGTATCAAAAGTTTTAGCAGTAAATTCTTATCACTTCAACCCTGACTAAATCTTTCATGATAACCACCTGCAAGTGAGGTGCCTGATATTATCCTTATGCATAGTGTACGAGAACGGGCGCGTTAATATGACTAAATAACTAATGAAGAACTCAAGAGTGGAATTTTAATCTTAGTTCAGTAAACATTGAATAATCTTGTGATATTTTACATTTTTAAACTTTTACTTTTAATACCTTTAAACTATGAACATTTAATTCGCTATACAAAAAGATGAGATAGTTTCTCTTCACCTTTCAATAGTTATATTTGATTAATATAATTAAATTAGGATCTGTTGGTGACAATGCACTTCTATGCAAAAGATGCTGATAAGTATTAATTGAAATTCTTTTTATGATCATATATATTTACGGAAAAACTTGACCGCATGCAAAGGAGTGGATTATTTTGTCTAGGAATTGTCATAAATGAGTAAAACATATAACACATAGAATATTCGGTAAGGTATTAAAGAATATTTGACCGTAGAAGTTCGTTGGAATTACTTTTCTTCATGCCGCGAATGACGCAATGTAGGGAAAAGGTCTACAGAGATAGTGTAAAAGAGTCGTGCAAAATTTACCTTTATCCGGAGACTACATTTGATATCGTCGTATTCCATCAGATAATTCCAGCCAGATATTTCAGTTTGCATTCCAGTCAGATGCTTCAGATATTTCCATCCATAGTCCATTCTCAGCAGAATTATTATTATCTTAAAATTAGTTCTGTAACAATACCTCGATAATACGATTTGAGTGATAAAAATATTAATTTAATTCATTGTATAACTAATGAGAATAAACAAAATCATTTTTATTATTCATCCTAAACACGGTATTCTGTCCCGAAAAATAGACACATGAAACGATATTTGCAGTCAGTGTGGTATTCGGTGTACGGAGATATAAGGCCGTGCTCAGAATTAGAAAATTGATATACGAAGGACGTTTAACACGCAAGTAACTAATGATGGCTTTGCAAAATTACCAAAAATATATGGGTACGGGGCCCGAATCAATAATTCCACAGTCAAAATGAAACTTCAATACTTCATCGATGTTGGTTTTAAATGATGGCTTTGTTTATCATTTCAAGATTTTCAGAATATTTGCTTAGTCATTATAAGGCATTTAATGTGAAAGGATGTCAATTTTCATAATACGTAATTGCCGGTAACTGACCTCAGATGTTAATGACACAGCTAAATTTTGTTTCCATGAAACAAAACAATATATATATATATATATATATATATATATATATATATATATATATATATTATTTATTTGGTAGTTGTGACAGTCATAAACCTAACTTAACCGGTAGATTACCAATGATTACAGTATACATTAATGTGCATACAGAACCAAAAAATCGGTATGATAAGCAAGAATAGATCTCATTTAGTACTGAGACCAAGGGTGTGTGAATATATCAGGGTAGAGGGGCTTGTTCTTTTCACTGTACCGAATATGGTTTCCCACTAGGAGTTCATCTTTGGGGTGGAATAAGTTATTATACGATTTAGAGTTAAGGCCCGTTCCTCGAACTTACAAGAACGCTTATAAAGCCTCAAACAGTTGTGAACTTAGCGTAAAGCTTTCTAAATATTCTTCGAGGAGAGAAATATTTTGAAAGGCCAACGGACGCTCTACCTTACCCTTGTTCTATTGCATGCTGTAATGATTTGCGTCTCTTGTAATTCCCGTCGTTGAGGTAATCCCTGAATAATTTTGAATAAGTTTGTTTCCTTTCTGCTTTCAATTGGGTTCTAAAAATGGATTTCATACTTCATTATGCATGAGTTAAGCCTGCATACAAAATATGAGCATATATGGAAGGAAAAATTATGAATTAATTAGCATGCGGAAATGCTTACAATCTTAATTGAATATTCAAATCGGACCGTAAATGTAAAATGTAAATGAGTTATCGAAAATATCACACATTTGTTCTGATGTGATAATTATGTAACTTGGTATCAATGAATACAAATGGTATTGGGAATCTGCGTTTGTACACATAAATTAGAGTTAAATGCATCGTTTAAAATTACGATTATACAGTTTATTTTAACATTAGGGATAACTATTTATTCTATGTGTACCGAATTTGCCTATTTTTCATGCCCAAGCTTAAGGATCTAAGCGCCATACCCACAATTTTGTGAGCATGGAACTTTAAGAGTTAACTTTTCCCAAGCTTAGAAGTAAACTAAAATACTGAAAATGAATTTTAGGGCAGGTTTTGCTTCATTCGCATATTATCAGAAAGAGATTATGAGTATCGCTTGGGAGTAATTTTTTATTTAAAGATATTCATGCAATTACTATTTTTATCCGAGGATTGGAAACTCTGGTACACCTTAATTGGACGCCAAGGCCTAATTATGAGACAAAAGGAGGACCGCCATATGACGAAACGTAAACCTAAATGAAACGTCAAAACAAAATTACGCTACTTTCAACCGCATTCCTGAAGTTGTTTTTAACGTGACTAAGGAGCACATTGCGCGTCCTGTTTTAACGGACAGAGAGAGATATTTCTGTGGTGATATGGGAATAGAATGGGGATGGAAAGGGTCGGGTCCCATAGGAACAAAGGCTAGAGAAAGGGGATTTAGTATTTGAAGAGAGGGTACAAAGTCAAAAAAAAACGTATAGGAGAGCTTGAGGGGAGAGAGAGGGAGACAGAGAGAGATTGAACTGAGAGAGATTTATGTGTCGATGCCCAAGAATCCGAACACAATGGAGACCAATTTAATTTCCAACCGCGGTAGCCGCCACCGCCAGCCTATTTCTCACGTCATTCTCCCGCTTCCTCCTCCTCCTATATTCTCTGTCTCTTCCATTATATGGACCGATGTATATGCGTGCGTATGTTTACAGATAGGCACAAAAACACACACGTATACGCACAAACAAGTGCACACAGAGATACATGTTCATGACAGTATTTGACTTCTGTTGACGATGGGGTCCTACGAAATCAACGCTTTCGTCAACTTGTCTTTCCAACATACTATTAAGCATACGCATACTTAGATGCAAGTTTACCAAAGAATATAGAATCTGAAAAGATATAAGGAAAAATCATATACGAGGGTCATCCGGAAAGTAGTACCCGTTCGTGCCGCATGAAGTGCTGACGACGCGAGTAGCCGCTGGACGAGGTCAGATAGCTTCAGTGGCTTGTCTGCCTTCTCTGAGCCAAGTTGCGTGACGCTAGCATTGCCTGTGTTGTTTCTGTGATTGTTTACAATGTTTAAAAAAATTGAGAACGCCGCCAGTTGTGAAGTGAGGGCAGTGATTAAATTCCTCAATGCAAGAAACGTTCGCCCATGTGATATTCATCGCCAATTAAAGGAGGTGTATGGAGACAATGTAATGGACGAGTCGTCTGTTCGGCGGTGGTGTCGCAACTTCAACATGGGGAGGGGGAACACACACGACGATGAGCGTTCGGAGAGACCGTCTGTCATTACAGACCAACTGGTGAGCTCAGTTGACGAATTCGTGAGGAACGATCGGCGCGTCACAATTGATGACGTCTGTGAGCATTTTCCCAATGTTTCTCGAACAATTGTTCATGAAATTGTTAAACACCATCTGCATTATGCAAAAATTTGTGCAAGATGGGTCCCTCGCGTATCTCAATGAGCTGGCGGCGAAGGACTATGCAGCAGGAATACAGAAACTTGTCACACGTTATGACAAATGCCTTAATTTGCTTGGAGATTATGTTGAGAAGTAGTTTAAAGTATCCTCTTTCAAATAAAATTTTTTATGTTTGTTAATATTTACTTTTGTGTCTTTATTTCACGAACGGGTACTACTTTCCGGATGACCCTCGTGTATATATATATATATATATATATATATAACTAGAAACACAGTAATCAACTCTAACTCGAAGGTTGGTTTGGTAGGTGATGATAGAGTTCACCCAGTATTCAGAATTAAGCCCGACGGCATGTGAAATTCACACATCGGGGTAGGGGGGCCAGTTCTTTTTCTAGTGCCGGTTATGGTTTCCCAGGAAAATCTGGTATCCTAAAAATCACATAGCTTGGGTGGAGCTGTAGCCCCCAGAGAGGCTTGCCTAGGAATCGAACCTGGGCCCTCTGGTCAGTCGCCTAACGCCCTACCCCTGGACTACCGCGGCCGACATAGTATGTATGTGTATATATAATATATATATATATATATATATATATATATATATATATATATATATATATATATATATTAGTATAGTATATGTAGTTAGTATAGGTAGTATATGTGTGTGTGTGTGTGTTTGTCTGTGTATAAAACCAAGTTTTTAAAATCTATAATTGTATATATACTTGTATGCACGTACATGCACTTGCACGTAGGTTTAAATGCATTTATAAAAGTTCAGACACACACACACGTTACTACCACATTATCCCTACAATCACCCTCTCTTTTGCCTCGCTTGCCCGGCCTAAATTCCATGTTTTCCTTTTCCACACCGCACGCCTACACGCAAACTCCACTCCCATACCTTTCTCCACTAGACGGACGGACGTGAAGACGGACAATGAGGTAGAGATTTCGGAGCTTTCCGCCGGCCTGGTCATCGCCGTCCATCAAAATGAGTCAGCGAGTCGGAGCCATTAATTGTGACTGAGGGAGAGGGAGAGAAAAATCCCTCTGTGCGTTCCCTTTCCTACAGACCTTCCAGTGTACCGTACTCGGTCCTATAACGTTGTTGATGGTGGTGGCACGGCTTGCTTTACTCTATTGTTCTTCTCTCGTTCCCGGCAAACAATTGCGCGCTCTACTATATTTTCTTTTCTTACTCGGCCTTCCCCGTATCATAATCTCTCTCTTTCCATTTGAAACTCGCGTTCCATTGCAACATGGAGAGTTGGGATATATAATGGGGCCACAAGCCTGAAAGTTGGGATTTTTGGAGGAGTATAAGGGACTGGCAATATAAAAGAGAGATTAAGCACGGCGACTTATGAGTTGGGATCGTTAGAGGAGTGACAACGAGAGATAGAAAAGCACACGCGCGCTGAAAGGGGAGAACTGCATAAATTCAAGAAGCAAATGTGGACCTACAAATGAATTGACTATGGCTTTCCGGCTGAGTTAACGTATTCCGTCGACCTGAAATTTGAAAAAATTCAGTCGTAGGGTTATAGTTATTAGCCTCTTTTACACTTTTACATTAGTACAAACGACATCCCATTTAATTTAATGTACTCGTATACTGGTGTTACATTAGTTTACATATACTCAAGTCCTGAGTAACTCATGTTAAGTAATAACAAAACACATATTTATCTGTTATACTTAATTAAAATTAATTTTTGCTTTCTTTCAATATGAGGTAAAATTAGTAACTGTACAGATATTATTTCAATATGTTCAAAATAAGCTCATTCGAACATTAGCGTTTAAGGTAATATGGTTTCAAGGGTTAATTATGCTCGTTATTTTGTGCCTCTTTCCATATCTTCCGAATACCTGGATTCGGAAGTTGCAAAGGTAAGACTAAAAAATTTGGACTATATTTGTAAAATCTTTCTGAAATAACCCTATCTTATGTTTTGTAAATACTACATTAAGTTTTTGGGTACGGCAATCTTTAAACTTAAATTGTAATGTACTGCTAAAAAGTCACAGTTACGTGATTATTTATGGTAAATGTTATACAACCATATACTTTGAATGGATCTTTACCATTAATCACGTCGTATTGGTCAAACTACTCGTAGCTATTTTAAAATATATTCATCACGAGAGATTAATTATACCGCTGCTTTTGATGACCGAGCAACACCCTTCAGGAATGTTCGTGAATAAAATTGTGGGTTCTACGTTTTAAATTAGTTTAGTCGTACGTTCTTCATTTGCCCAACGAGGAGAAACGGCTTTTTTTATCAGTACTTCTATAAATAAGTATCCTACTAGTGATTCTAAGTATTTATAATTAAATTGACAAAATGTATAATTCATAATAAAAAATACTAATTAGAAATGCGGATAAATCAGTTTCGAATTTAAAAAGTCTTGAAAACTTTGCTTTTAATTTTTTTTACATAAAATGAAGGAAACTTCATGACAAAAAATTTCATGATATTTTGACCAGATGGGAATTTAATATTCTTAAATATAACTAAAAGTAGTATCGCACAGAAATATGCTTTTTAACCATAACTAATAATGAATTTTCAGGAAGCATAAAGGATGCTTGGAATGACATGATAGCTTACTGTGCCCGCCGGTTTATTTCTCGTTAGGAAACAAAGGGAGGCCTTAATGGGAGAAACGTCACCGTGCCCGTTCATGAGGACATCTAGATCCACGAATATGAATGCTAGAATATAACATCTAATGATACCAAAGTTGAGAAAATAACTGATGGAGGGGTCAGACGTTATGTAAAACCAAAGGTTATCAAATTAAAAAAGGGTATTTTGGGGATATAGAAGGATTTAACGAAGGAGAAGAATAAGAAGAAGTGGTAAGAGTGAATGGGAAAGGGAAAGCTCGTGATCATGTGGCGCTGGATCAACGTCCAATTACATAGCGGGAGGCAGGATAAGGAAATGAAAGAGGTTTGAAAGAAAGTTGATATCATTGTATTCGATAGGAGTAAAAGAATATCAAGAAGTACTTTACTGAGTATAGACTCGAAGGAATTGCAAACAGGAAGTTATTGGACGGCTCCCGTGAAATGAGCTTGGGACAGCATATGTCATTGAGAAGCGGGAAAATGAGAATTCAATGACTTAAAAAGAGAATTTAGACCTGAGGAAATAAAATGGAATCCCGCTTAATTAACTGAAAGAAAACGCATAAATAAAATCTATCTACAAACATTTCCGTAATGCATCCGAAATGAATAAAATATTCAGGGCTGCGATAAATATATTTTGGGAAATATAGTTTCGGAAATATATTGAAAATATTCGTAATTCATTCAAAAGTCATTTCCCATAATAGTAATTTATATTATTTCCATCAAATTTTATTTTCAATGTAAGGCGGGTGCGTTGACCTGACTACTAGCCATGCCGACAGAGATTGGCGGATAGGTAACTCACCCACTTGCCAACCCAAAGGTCGTGGGGACGTGTCTGTATCCCTCGAGAATTGATGCTGCGTTAACTCTGGCTGCTCGTCCCCTGGGAAACCTGATGACAAGCCAAGAGTGAATAATCGGTATCCCAAGGACACACGGACCACCAAAGGTGTTCGGAGAGTACAAAATAAAATTGTGTATTTCCTACGCTACATTGGCAGAAAGACGGAAGCGTTACTGATACCATAGTTGATTAATTTATAAGGTTAACGTCAAGTTTCAAAAGTATCATTCATGGTCTGTTATGGTCAATTCTACTCATGCCCTGGTTTATTCTGAATTTAAAAAATGTTTAATTATTTGTTTATAGTGGGCTGTATAGTTTCATAAGAGTGTGTCCCAAGAGTAATTCAATTATTTTTTTAATTAATTTATTGAGCAGATTTGCAAACACGCTTAAAATTCTTCAAATTAACGTCCTTGGGCCTCCACGTATTTTTTTTCTCTACGGCCATGACCGGTACGCGCCCTGGAAGGCGTCTTCGGGGGCCTCTTGCAAGGTCCTCGTCACGGCTGATTGGATCTCTTCTATGGTCGTAAAATGGATTCCTTAATCTGAAGGAACAAAATTTGTTCAATTTCGCTAGTAAATATTTTTCCCTCATTAAATTCGCTAAAGTCTTAAACAGGCTTTTTGGAGGATTTTTACTCGCTTTATGACGGGTATTATTTTAGAATTGTATATTTTCATTATATAAGTGAGGGAAAAAGCTCAGGTGATTGATTTTAATAAACGGAAAAAGCGAGAAGTGCGATTAGTTGCAGTGGTTTTCTCTTTCTGCAATGATTCCCCTTAAAAGGAGTATACCACGTCACTCAGACGAGCAGTTAATGTGCATCGTCACAGTGAAATTGGGTGGCTTATTTGAACGCGGAGAGGGGGGGTGGCAATCGATATGTGTGATCTCTTGAGGAGAATTCTCGAAAATACAAGACAAAGGTAGAGACACGTGGAGAGTGGGGGCTACGAGTACTCGTATATAATCCGACGACACGGAACAATGAGGTCGCGCGCCGTTCCAAAGAATGCCAACGGTTAGACACGGGCACAAGACTACTGTTGAGTATACGGTAGTTGGTGAAGGGCGAGTCGGGATTGAGGGTGAATGCTGGTGATTTTGAGCCAAAGAGCGGGGGACCTAGGGAGTTGGAGGGGACGGGTGGGAGCGTTTGGATGGCCGCGTGGTGGACAACAGTGAAGAGCAGTTAGCGCAAGTTGAAAGGCGGTGGGTTGAAGGAAGAGGTCTGAGGCATTTTGTTAGGTTTCGAGCTTATAGAACGGAGGATGGTGAGTTTCGGAGCCTCTCGAAAGCTTTGCTGGCCCGCACATTATTGATTGAAGTATACCAAGTTTCCCCGAGAGTAAAATTTCCCAACTTTCGTCCTTGTTGGCTTGTAGGCACTTAATGATTCTGTTACCATGGATTCACCAAAAGTTTGCTTCAAATTAATGTCACGCATCAGGAGTAAAATTTTATAATGTTAGGAGATTAAATAATGCCAGGTATCTGGATCATTATCTAGGTCAGTTTATAAATAGAATACTATACCATAAATGAATACTATACTATACTATGTTACGAAACAGCACAACGGGCATAGATGAATTCCTCTCCACATTTAATATATCCAGGAATACATCATTGGATATCAGATGCCTTTACAGGGAACACAATCTGCCCTACTAAACTTACTTTTCTAAACAATTAGTGGCAAGTTTTGATTCTAATTTTCCGACAAGACGGTTACTCCATTTTCACCTTCACTGTTTTACATCCAGCAAATATACTGTCGGGTCATGCATTCTGGCCCTCGAGGATGTAGATTAATGTCCTTAGCGAAAGAGATTGAAGGCTTCTCTCAATCTACATACATTGAAAGATTAGAATAAACCGCCCGGGGTACCATCATCCCCGACACGATGATTTATAATTGCCAACCAAATATTTTTCAGCTTCTCATTAGCTCATACTATATATTCGTTTTTGTCTGTTCACACTAATAACCACAAGATGAATAGTACCGCTTCGTACATATTGTTTTTTTTGTCGCGATTCACTTTATATTACGCTTTTATTCCCTTTGTCACGTGAACTGATCCCTTTTGTCCCCGCGTCCGTCTTCCTCACCCCTTAAACTCTCCCAACGGTACAATTTAGCTCCCTCTCTTTCTCTTTCCTCGACTTTATCTTCTCCCCTTTCCGTGTTACCTGTCTCGAGGGTGTCGTGCTTAGGCGGTCTCGGGTTCAAATGGGCAAATTTAAGCCTCCCTACCCCACCTCCATCCAAACTCTTGACCGCCTCTGCGACTCAACAAGTTCCGTATTCTTGATTGCGGGACTCTAGCAACGATTCACTTTATGAAAGGCATCGGTTATTCTTAGTTGGTGAGTTCCACCTTTGTCGCTTTCTTACTGTTTGTGCACGCGTTGGAGGAGTGAATATGGGTGGCGTGACACATTTAAGACCTTTTGACCATAGTCATGTACTGTAATGTTTTATTATTGGCGGAGTAAGATGGAATGCTTTGACATTACCATGTCACCACATGGAAAACGATCCCATATTCACACGCGTGACTGGATTTCCATCCATCTCTTGGCTACTAAAGACACCTTTAGTTTATAAAACTCTACAAGTAGAAGTGATGCAGGAGAATTTTTTCATATTTTTAACTGGAGTAATCATGATGAAGGTTGTAATTAAAACGTTAAAAATTTTCAAAAATATTATATTTTAAGAATAATGGTGTTTTTCATTGAGTAAGCTAATCATTTTAGAGTGCTTGCAATAATTTTAAAATATTGAGTATCGAAGTATTTTAGTTGGAAATTGAGAGTATTCCATTTGTGTGCATTCTTTGTATGGAATTACTTGAGTAATATATTTATAAAAATATAATATGCATAAATATTTATGCCATATAAATGTTTATTATAGAGCATCAAAATTTACCCAATGATTTCATACTTTTAGACTTATTTAATGATTCCTTTAGACAGTAATGCATGGAAGAGCTATAAGTGCCATCTTGTGATCAGGAAAAGGTGAACAGCAATGACCAATACGAGACTAATCGTACATTAAGCAAAAAGATGAAAACCACTTGAAAACCGCAACAGTCACATTTTTTTGGCTTAAATGTTTTTTGAGTGGAATAAATTTTCGATCCTCGTTATTATCAAGAGCGGCTCTGGTCGCCTTCGCTAATAGCACTACGGTATCAAAGCCTGGTTGCTCTATTTTTCATATGCCAGCGTGTCTTTTCCTTAGTTATTACTTCTACACGAATACAGAGCTATTCCAAGTGGCGTAAATGGCTTCAAAAAATGATATCGACTCCCAAAGTAGATACAAATAACATTATTAACTTCCCCGATGAGAGAACCCTTAAGCGACTCCACCGGTGGCTGCGTTTAGGAAGATAACCGCGTTTCGGTGGCACTATTTAACCGAAAGCACCTTGAAAGTTCCCAAAAGTGGGTACTAATCACCTCCCGCGAACATTTTACATCGTGCGCTTGATCCAACGTACATGTCTATAATCAGCTTTCCTTTCAGAAGGGAATAGATCTCGCGGCGGGCACTCCATGACATTGGGTGGGGGCGTTGCCAGAGAGAGATGCCCCGGATGAGGGTGATGTGAGGAGAACTTGTCACTCAGCCCCTGAACCCTCACCCAAACCCTAAAATCCTCAAACCCCTTCGTCTCTTTACCGACAAATCCGCAAATTCGCACACACGCCCTCTCCTCTCTCTCTCACTCAAGAGACCTTTTCTGCCTCGACAGCCCACCCATATAACGCCCAATCTCCCGCCGTCCCTCAGTCTTAGCTCCATCTTCAAGGGCCCCTTTAAAGCCTCTTCTCTCACTCTCTCTAATCTCTCCCATCTTTGTCCGCGTCTCTCTTTTTCCACATCCCACTGCCTCTTTTCCTCCCTCAGCCTTCTCCGTCGTTCTCCACCCACCACGCCCCCCTACACTCCCTCTTTCCAACCCTTCATAAAGTGCCCCAACTTCCACCGTCATCCCTTCCCTCTCATTAACCTACCCTCCACGATTGCCCCCTTTCTCCCTGGAACCACTGCGATGCCTGCGTTATTCCACCTCCCCTAAGAACACAGACCCTTGAAACAGAAACTGTTCCTCCCTTCCGCCACTCCCGCACAGCTCTTCTTTTTCTCCCTTCTCTCGTTACCAGCCTCAAGATCGCAGCCGGAACCAGCCGATGTGTCAAGTGTCAACCCTTCTCTCCACACTACTTACCCCTACTACCTTTCCACGGCCTTCATCTCAGAGTGATGACTTCTACCACTCATTTTTCATTCACCACGCATTAGAAGTAAAAGATTAACAATATTTTGGAGGAATTTTAAGTTAAAACGCTTGAGCAAAAAACCGTGTAATTTCAGGATTCTTCTTCCTCAAATTTTAATCAGGCAATGGCTTGAGTTGCTTGGGGATTAAATACCGCGCTTAGGTTTTATGGTTAAATGTATTACCTTCCAGTGCTAAAATAACTCAGCGAATATAAAGTAATTCATTTAAGAGCTCCCATCTAAGTGATAGTTGTGAATTTTTGCCCGGGCTGTAATTTGTTTTCTGGTAGGGAAACAGTTCTCTTTTAATCTAAAAAAATATAAAATAGCAAAACGTTCACGAAGGGTAGTGGTAGTAAGTATTGCTGATGCAAGAGTAAAAGATAGATGCATTGCCAGGTTAGGGCTCCATCTTTTTTCCTTGTGCCGCTTTAGGCTTCTCGGAATAATTTGGTGTCACGTAAAACTTCGAAAGGATCACGCATTAATTGCTCACAGGTCTTTATGTCAAGAGTATAACCCAGATTTGAACCCATGACTTTAGAGCTGGTGGCTGAATAATGTCCACCGGGCTGCGCACAATTGAAATTATCATCCTTTAATTAAAACCCTCCATCTTGAATTACAGCGACGTTAGCTGACTTTCCCGCCCGTACAGCCTGTTTTAAAACGAGTGAACTCAAAATTTTTCTTTTCCTCCTCACTAAAGAAACGCATTTGGAAATTATATTAAACCTCCTATCCTACACGCACGAGCCCACACATACTGGCAAAGCGGCTGAGCAACCTGTTGGAACCCATCGCTCCGAACCCGAGCAGCCGAAGAGAACGGGAGTGGAGTGGGTTACACCGCTGAAGGTCTCATGGGACACTAGTGCTTTGCATGGGGGAAAACACCGACTAATTTCACTTTACTGTTTTTATCAAAGAGGAGGAAATTGGAGTGGAATTAATTTAGATATGCCATTATTCATCCTAGACAAATAATGTCTCTGGATGCTTGCTGTGGAAGTATTTATTTAGAATATATTTATTGTTAATTTTCTAAAATAACTATACTTAAAAATCATGAGGCCGGATGCAGTTTTAACTTGAATACGAACTTGTTTGATTAATATTCCGTCTCATTAGTACCTTTCAATAATTTTGAAGGTACTAGATGAGTATTAAAAATAACGGGTTACTCCGCTGTCATGTTGTTTGCCATCAGTTAAGGTACCGCAGTTATAATCATCGTCTAGGAAGTTTTATTGATTGGCAATCAAATACAAGTACTATATTCCATAAGTTTAAGTTCTCCTTTGATAATGTATAAATGAAGAGTTTGAGATTAATTCACGGTCCCTTCATTCCGATGGCTGTTTGGCTGTAGTTCATGCTCCCCTATTTGTATGAAAGTTCTTTTATGCCCTGATATCTCTCATCTTTCTTCCTTTGCCCAAGTTATCTAAAGATTCTCCAGAGGTTTTATTGTGTTTCAACTAACTGGTTTTTTCTGAATTGAGACTTGAAAGGTGGTTTCCTCATCCGCCTTCACCACTAAGATTGGGAACTTTTTCATTACTATTCCACATGCTTTAAAACATCAATATTATATGCACGTTCAATACCTGATGTATAACGGTATCTTATTGGAATAATAGTTTTCTCTATTATTAATACTTTGCTTACGCAATTCTGAGTCCCTTGGCAGTCTAAATATTTTACATAATATTGATCCTAAGGTATGTGCATGGTTTCGCTTTATCTCTTATGTCACTGGTTGAGTAAACAATTTTTTCAGATTTTTCCTATCGGCTAGTCGGTCTTTATTCCATTAAGTTTCGGGGTTTTGGAAGTTTAAACCGATTGTATCCATCAATTTATTCACCTCCTATTTTCTAGTAGCTATATATTTTGAAAAATTTTCCAGGGTCGTTGCTCTCCAAAATTTTATCTGTTGATACAAATTTCTTATTTCTTTATTTCCTTTCCAAAATATATGAAACAATGCTAGTATCTTTGGCTTATGCCTTTTATTTTTTCATTTAAATCATGAATTTTTAGAGGTGATACATGTTACATTTATCTTTCAAATCAGTCAAAATTTTAAGTATCTCACCCTCCTTGATTCATTCAAGTTTTTCAAGAACTTTCAACACAAAGAAAGCAATGTACAAGGACTCGTTTACACGTAGCATTTTTCCTGTCAGCATCCTAAATCAGAGCGTTATCGCTTTCTCTCCCCTCCGTTCCATATTAGTTTAAACACTCCTTCCATTTCATTCTCTTCAATTTCTCCTTGTTAACGTTGCCATAATATGTTTGTGAGTTACTCCAAGCTGTGCCATAAAAAACGCTAGGTTTAGTTCATCTAAAGTTGTTTATTTATTATCACAATCGTTTTACTTTTTTCAAATGCTTGTGGTCCTTATTGCCTTAAATATTTCAAATATGTTTTACCCTCATGGATTATTTTCCGTTAACTTTGTGTATTTCCAAGCCTTATATAAAATTTATGAATTTGATGTGATTTATCAAGTTGTTTTTTTCATTTGTCTCTTATTTCTTCTTCTAGTACATGACTAATATCCGTATGTGCTATTTTTTCTCGATACGGTTGTACCCTTTCCATAATTTTTGTTATATCTCATTGTTTCTTTATTTTATTTATTATTACCTTTTCGGAAGCTGTCAATTACATGAAAGGCCCTTGATTTAGTTAAATTCTGCAGATGACATACTTTTTCATTTTCTGAATACTGCATATTTTTCTTTTAGCAAGAAGGTCTCTAATCTAGTTATAATATCCTACATGTACAGAGTAATGTAAAATTTTGGTCCGAGCAGTTTGGTTATGTATTCAATCACCCCAATATTAAATAAACGTATAAATTCGCACCTTCGAGAAGTGAAGATAGTTATCGACCCAAAGGGTTGTTTTGACACACTAGATCTCGCTGAAAATTTTTTTTATATTTAAAGCGTATGTTTCACTGTCTAAAATAGCACACATGCAATCACAGCCAAATGCAAAAACATTATACTTTGTTAAAAAGCTTATAATGGGCATTAATCTTAGGAGACATTTAAATTTCAACTTTTAATGATCATATTAAAGATTAAATATATTGAAAAATTTCAAAATATATAATTAACAATATTAAAATATTAAGTGCATTAAATTATGCTGTTCAACTTGCTAAATTTACCCACCCAATGTAATTTGTATCAATTTATTTCCCCTTGTTCATAAGCGTTCTCGTGGAAGTACCCTCACAGTTAGGAATTCACACAGCTAGAATTTTTAGATAGCTTTGTTTAAATGCAAAACCAGGGTTTTCAACCGAAACCCCATGGGGGAATCGCATTACGATACTGACGTTAGATTTTCATAATGATTAACGAACTATCAACTGCATACTATATTCTGTAGAAACCATCATAGAAGCAGGAAATGGTTTCTGAAGAATCTTTCATATCCTGTTTTTTAGGCTATTATAATACAAAACTGTTTTGCAAGCAATCTACCTGTAAGGATAACTGAAGCTACTGGAATTTTATAGTTGTTTCTTATTTCTAAAACTATTTAAGTAACCCCTAATGGCCGGGACTCTTTGAAATCAAGTATTTTAATTTTGATAGTTTTCACAATAATGAATGTATTTCGAAATCAATTCATGTTTCTAAATATATCTAGGATTGGGCCATTTCCACCCACTTGATAATTTATCAGTGTGCATCGTAAGGTTTTAATCAATTAATGCTATATTCAGTGATTAAATTGTTTTTTACTGTGAAAAAATATTTGGAGCAAACTAAAATTGAGTGAAATCAGATGTAATGAATGGACATAAGTGTGAAATCTAAAAACGGAGTATGACCTAATTTGATTCCCTCCCATTCACAGCATTTACCGCGCAAAAAGAGCGGAATGTGTATTTTTGCGCATGGTAAATGTAGTAATATGTAATTTATTTCTCATCCGCGATTTAAAGAACTTCTCTCCCGTTTTTATGAAAAATCAAGGGATATTTGACTGCGGCTGATACACATGTAATTTTCTGCCGATACTGAGGGTTGTAACACAGTATGAACAAAGTAGCCCATCAAAGCTAAATAAGTTAATATTTTAAATATACAATTGAATTTATTTTTGCAAATACTCAATATAATTGCGAAATTTGATGTTCATGATTGAAAAATTTTATTTACTACGGCAAAATATTGACGAATATATGTTTCAGGTAACATATTTTTCACCGAATATAGAAAATTTGGAATCCCAAACTTACCAAAAACTTGATCTAATTTCACTAAATGAATGGCACGGGTTATGTAGGGATCTACGAGGCTAACATATAGATCGTAAAAGATCTTCAGCTTTCATTAATACAAACGGATGAGAAAAGTTTTCAAGATGCTTGAAGTGAATCACCAGTGAATCTTTATCCATTGTAATTCTCTTTTCTAACGAATATTTCACCATTCTCAACAACATATTTGTACACATTTCTATGTTGATTTTTCTCATTGAAATACTTTCTATAAAAACTTGCATAAACAGAGTGCGTTTTCTGTAACACCTACGAGCAAGCATTAACGCAGAGAGCTTATTAGTGGTATTCTAACAGTCAACAACAAAATAAATTATTTAAAAGTTAATCATTATGCACTTTTAGGTTCTAACTTAGGGAATTAATTGTGTTGATAGCCCTAATGCATTTATACAAGTATTACACATTCATTTTACTTTTATTTATCATTACAAACTTAAAGACAGTACCTAGTCTCAAATCAGTTCGTAATTGCATTACTTGTGTTGAAAGCCTACATCGACAATGCAGGCTTGCGTTAATAAATATGTTTTATCAACTAATTAAAGGCAGAAGTTTCGATAAAAAGCATAACCATGATGAACAGTTAACAATGCGTTCAAAATAAAGGAAATTCCTATAATAAAGGCAAGGTTTGAATGATATAATTTTTTTAGATGAAAACAAACGAACTCCTTATAACTTGCGAATTATTGATGCGCAATCAGGACTAGTGGTGATTGAGCAGAGTGTCTGAATCATGCGGCAGAATCTTGTAAAGGTGAGCTTATTGGTGTTTACACATATGGCGCTATCTATTGCTGCGCATTAGATAGCGCCATCACTCCGCTCCAGCACTCATTTTCCGCCCACTCTTGTTCACTGCGAGCATTTTCTACCATTCCGCCCCTCAAAACCGAATACAATCGCATACACCTACCTACCACGATTTCTGGAAAAAAGGAACACTCGACCCTGTCTCGTTGCCTCGCCACCACGCTTCCTCCGTCTCCGCCTGCACGTACTGCCCCCATCTTTTTCCTATTCATCCTTCTCCTCCCACATTTTCAGCCCACTCACTTATTCACCACCGTCCTCAAACTACCGTCCCCATTCCTCTTCCATTTTCTCCTCCCTTTCTCCCTCACAATGGGTCCGGGAGAAGAAAACCACTCTCCCGTTACACCCTCCTCTTTTATTCGTCCTCCGCAAGCCCCTCACGAGAAAAACTCCCTTTGTATGTTTCTCCGCAACCTGTCGTAATTCTCTTATCTATTTTTCTCCCCCGTTAAAATTTTTACGGGAGTAAAAGAAATTCCGTTTTATCCGCAAATTTTTGGCAGTTTTTAATATTGTCGGCTCAACATTTTTTGGGGTGTAATCTTCTCTTTGTTATTCAACGACTTAATATGTTTTGCTCATGTGCCCTTAGTATCGTAATCATTAAAATCCAATTCTTGAGAAGAATACCGGGCTTAAGTTTTCTCTTAAACGTAAGCCCTGACTTTGTAATGGCTTGACTTGAATAGCAGAGAGTTTTTTTTCTTCCTTTAAGCTGCATGTTTTCACTTTTTATTTCTCTCGTTTTTGTAAATTTTTAAGATGTTGTCACAGGTAATACCGTTTTACCATTAAAAATGCGTTGGTTTCATCCTTACTACAGTTGATTGATAAAATATGGGGATAGAATTATTGATTATTTCATTTCCATAATCACTGTTTGGTAACTCTAACTGACTTTTTTTCGCTTTCTAAAATTACAAACCCTACTTTCTTCTTTTGGTTTATCAACCGTTTCAATTAGAATATCTTTACATTCACATAGAAAAAAGATACAAAACCTGCAAATAAGATACTGTCCCAGGCGTTACTTAGTGAAAGTCTTTCATAGTCAATGAATGAAGACTAACTTTGCAATATTTGGAACTGGAACTTTTATTTTTGACGATCGTGGTTTCGTTTTCCAATATCATTAACGACAAGACCTGATGATTTAGCCTTGAAAAGAAGATATCATCGTGAAAAGTAAAATTTTCAGTGGAAATTGCAAATTTAGTATTCATTCACCAACATGAAAATGAAATATTATTTTGTAGTTGAATTGTTTTATTCCAACACCGTTGGAACGATAAGTAAAATATTTTATGAATGTACCTTGTCCGAATACTTCTGCTAAAATGGCCTCCGTATCTAAATATATTGTACCGCACTTTCTCGGGTACGGATATTACGTCAGAAGGCTTTTTAAAACTAATGAGTCCTCTAAATAAGTGAAACCGAACGGTATATGTGTGTGCGTATTTGTGTTTGTGTCTTATTTCACGCTACTTTTAAATATTATGGTAAACCGCATATTCTCCGCGCATAAAAATGGATTAAATATTTATTTAAATTTTTAATTTTAAATTTTTATTTTAAAGTTCAAAGTTCTCTTTTTTTCATCAATTTTGGCTTTTCCATTATGAAAAAATAAACAATTTTTAATGCCCAACAATGTGTGATATTTACACCATCGGTCACGTTTTGTTTAGGTGGTACCTTTCAAAACAATTAAACTTTTCTGATGCATCGGCAACGATAGGAAAGGCACATGACCGTGATTGAATTCCTTAATTTGTTATGGAGTCTACAAATTTTCTTCCTCCGAACCATGTCCTCCCTCCTCCTTTGTTCCTTTTTGTGCCAGCCCTTTCTCCCTCCTTTTTCGTCCCGGTTCCACACCATCCTCCCAGCCAGACCATGCAATGTCGCAATCTCACAGACGAATCCATACCTATTCACGCCCATATTTCTCCAGTGTTCCCACCTCCCGTCGCCTCCGTTCATTCACTCCTCCCATTCACATATCCCCCCTCCACTTGCCGCCTACCTTGCCTTCTTGTGTTTCCATCCTCATTCGTCCGATTTTTTTCCATGACACTTCTGTCTTTTCATGTCATCCCGGCAGTGTCCCCCCACGGCTTATGATCTTGCACGACATTCTGCACGGAATTCTTGCGAATACGTATGTTCACATGCTTATGTACATATATGACATGCATGCAGGGCAGAGCATGAATTGGGAAAGCAAAGAAAAAGATTATTTTCGGAAAGAGAGGGAAAAATGAGGGTGTAGGATGTTTCGGGGTGTTGTAGAGTGACAAAAGGTCTTTGGTACGGAGACGAAATGGACCGTAACAGGGGGGTTGAAAGGGGGGATGAATGTGGGCATGAATTCGCAGAATTTTGGGTGCGGTGGGATAAGTGAGAGAGAGAGAGAGCTTTGGCGACTCATATTTTTTTTCTATTTTGCATCTGAGTCTGAGGTGCGGTGCGAGTGGGGAGAGCGTGATGGCTTTACGGAGGGTGGGCCGATGGGTGCACGGAAAAATATATATAGTATGTTGGTGGATACGTATAGAAATGTGTATCTAAAAATAGGTTGCGATATTTATTCCCTGACGCGGTGGAGGCGAGATATTTCAGAGGAGCTCTTCAAAGGAGGTAGGCATCGGGACATCTGCATAGAGAATGCGAGTCGCTTCTTTTTCCCCGCATGTATTTTCGTATGCCCGTGAGTGTTTGGAAATGGAAATGGAAGACTGAAGACTCTCGTTCTTCGATCGCCGGGAAGTAGGCAGTGTTGAGTACTGAGAGTAAGAGACGGAGGGGAAGGAAGATGGGGAAAGCGGTGGTGGGGTGTGGGGGAGGGGAGAAGTGAAGGGTGGGAGGCCCAAGGGAAGGGGGCCAAGGAGTGTTGGCAGAATATATATGTCTGTTTATTTTTAGCTCTCGGATATAAAACCTTGTGACGGGGTCGGGTCGCTACAACCCATCGATGACGCAAGAGACGTCATTCATTAACCCCGCGGATTCCTTGTGTTTTTTTCCTCTTTAATTTCCAGCCGCATACTGCGGATTAAAAAGGGAGAAGATTAAGAATGAATTAAAAGCGGAGGACCAACACCGCTAAATCATTCGTTGCGTTTTGCGTTCCTGATTTTCTTCCATTTTAACTTTCATCGCTCAGGTCTCTCGCTCTTTCCCTTGTTAAAGAGGAGGATGGGTTTAGCCGCATAAAATGACGTCATAAGCTTAAAGTAGCCTTGAAGCGCGTCGCGGTCGAAGCATTTATGCTTGCTGCTCTCCGAGCTACGTCGAGGATAGATCTGCATATGTCATACTCATGCTGAAATTAGAAAATGAATAATTTATCCCGATGTTTCAATATTTATGAACCGAATAGTTGATATTTAAATTTCATTTTTGAAGACTTGAAAGAGTTTCACTCGTTTTAGCCCCGAAAGCTTAAAATATAGAGTACACAGATTTAGCTTCAGTTAAATTTTGTACAAAAAATTGACAAGAGTTCCTAAGCGAAACGTATATGTAAATTTTCACTAATTACTTTCCAAGAAAGATATGATAGCTGAGCCAATGGACTTAAAAATTCATATTTCTGTTTATGGAATGACACACCTGAGACCTGTTGGTTTTATCGGTGTTATCAGAGACTTCAGGTTACGCTATTTTTTATTGAACTCCTGATTGATTTTTCAAGTCGTTCGAAGCTTATTTGAACCGAATAATGAAATTAGCTAACATTTCTTGCTATAAACTAAATTATAGGGGCAAGATCTTTTATTTTATGATCTTGTATGCGTTTTAACAACTATCTTTAGAAGATAAGGTTTTGGACCTCCAGATCAAGTATTTTTATTTACCATGGTGTTGAATTGAAACAAATTATTAAAGGAAATCGAAACATTTTTATACAAATACGTATAGTTTTAGTATACTTATTTTTATATAATATATTTACTTATTCGTAAATAAGTAATACTTTTTGACTTAATTTGATGCAATATTTGCGAAAAATAATCAATGTAAACATTTTTTCTATTAGCTTAAGCATCAGAAAAAACAAACTACGCAAAGTTGATGGTTGGTCAAGTAAATAATCGAAGGAATATCATATTTATTATCAAAATATTCTTCCTCATATTATGCCATCAACATTAAAATTGATTCCTCCGATATTATATTTTACATTTCTAAGCAGAAGGCTTGATTGGGCTATGCTGGTCGATAGTGCATTATATATTCGGTAGTTTTCACAAGGAACTTAGTAACCGAGTTGATTCCCGAACGAAATGGAAAAAGATGGATCATGTGGGGCATTTAAAATGTATTGCATTTCGTTTTAATCTTTGACCGGTGAAATTACTTTTCTTCGATTAAAGGAGTGAATTTAATTATGAGAGTTCAAAAAACTCGTAAAGTATGAAATGAGGTTATTTCACTAACATTCAATCTAAAAAAAAACGGCTCGAATCTAGCTGAGAACATAATGAATTAACTTCACTAATGACCGAGGAAGTAACGGATGAGATAAAATACAAATTGATCCTGGAGATAAGGAGGAATTTGACTTTTTATTGGAGAGAAGCCGTGCTAAGAAATACATTATATTTCATAGAAACATTAAGAATGTAATTTTATGTTTCCATTCTGAGGGTCTTCAGAATATTTTATAGTTCTTAAATTAATATTATTATAAATTGATCGAATTGGGAATATTTTGAGGAAAATGTATTGAGCTCATTTAAAGATGTGGTCTAGATGCCTAAACGTATCCAATGAATTTAAGTTTAGTAATAGACAATACTGTATAGTTCTAATAAAACTGCTCCGCAGAAATTCACTGTATTATTGAATTTTACGAGATTAACTGGCAGAGTTTCATAAATTTGAAGTAGAATATTACTTCAGAGATGCATTTATAATTGTAGATGGAAGTTTCAGCTTAACATAAGCATATGAAATTACAAATTATAACCATATATCTAATGCAAAAAATAAAACTTGGAAACAAAAGAAGAAAAATGCAAATGTAACGAAAATAGAGAGCGGGATAAAACGAAGAGGATTGCTCAATTGGACTGCAATACTAATTATTCATGTTTCATATTAATAGAACAGCTGTCAAATGTCTTAAATTATTCAGATCTTTCAAAGATGAATTTCTACATAACGACTCCGAATGATTTCTACTCTATTTTAAGGTCGCTCGAGTTTCAGGATGAATTTTTAATTCTTCTAATTTTACATATTTTCCCCTCGTTTTGCAAGCCTTGACCCAACTCCGAACCAGTTTGAGAACCTCACATTAGAAATGGCATGAGTAATTCATAACCCTGATCAGGCGATTCATGTGATGGACAAAAATAAATTCGAACTAAGTTGAAGTTATTAAATTAGCAGTGGAGTGTAGACGACAGAAAAGACTTGGTTCCTTCAATTCAATACTGTCATGACAAATGAATGCAGATCAAAAGGTTATCCTGCTACGTGTTCTGTTTAATGAATGTGCTTTGGTGGAAAATATTTTATTATTACCATTTACATCGTCGTACGAAAGACGTACTTTCCCTATAACTTTACAAGTAAGACTGAAAACATTAGCTAATCTTACATAAAATGTGAAGAGGAAAAATTAATTCAGTAAGCTTTATTTCTCGGCATTGAATTCTCTTTAGTTAAATTTTGAGCAGGGAGAATTTATGAGCTAAATTATGAAAAATATCTCATTATGAGCGACTGTTGAACTTTATTAGTGTCATATTATTTTCAGGAGAACTATTTCGATGAACAAATTGCAATTCGTTTCTCTTGAACAAAATATTTGTTCCCCTTAGTCTATATTTACCCTAAATGAATGATCATGCCGGTATCTGTTAAAAAATGTGATCACACTAAAAAAATCATTATTGAAGATTCCAGAAATATTTGCTGGACAAGGAGGAAAGCCACTGCGGAGATTAGGTGTATTTCGTTCCCGTCACCGCGTTCGTGACACGATGTTGTATAACAAAAGCAGCACGCGTCTAGTCTGGGATTTCTCGGAATTCGTTACGGCTCCGTAGATTGAGAAATTAAAAAAAACGCAGGAGATGAGCGAGCCCGATGGGGAGTGTTTCGCAGAGATAGGCGTGCGTGAAAAATTGAGTCAATGACGGCGGAGAAGAGAAGTGAGTGGGGGCGAGGGGTGGGTTTGAGGAGAATAATGGTCGTGGTATAGTGGTCATGGGTAACACAGGGAACGGAAGTGGGAGTGGCAGAGGCCCTTGTAGGGTGGCGTTGGCAGATTGAGTGACCCCAAACCGAGTTTGAAGGTGTGGCGATTCTCCGAAATTTGCCGTCGACGCTCCCAGAGCGCCGACGGCAAAAGATATTCCGTGACAGGAGGCCCCAAACCGCATGCCATGCCAAAGATGGCTAGAGTGGGGCAAAGGATATTGTGTTTTGCTAATTATATCCGCTTATTTTCACTTATGAGGACAACTGAATATGGAAAGTATAAAACATAGTAATATGATCTCTTAAAATAACTCTAATTAATTCCAAGTAATTGCGGGAGATGCCGCGACAATACATTTTAGCGGAGTCATCCGTTAAATGTGCATTACATTGCCACAATTTCCAGCAGTTTCTTTTTGTCTACAGCTGCCGAAGAGGTTGTCTTTATATCTTCAAACTGCATGCGAAAAAAATTATCCTTTCAAGGTTTCATGAAATTTCATGTTTTATGTATGAAATCCGATGTTTTATTTTTTTATTTATAGGTTATTTTACGTTCCATGTTTGCAGTACGTTAAAATGCCTAAAACTGTAAACGCAAAATGTATACTGATGCCGTTTAAGGGTTATAACAAGTTTTATTTTTTTCCTTTACCTTCCATAATTTTGGGGTTTTACTCAAACTGAACATTTTCATAGCTTATTCTAAATTAACGAGCCCTCTTTTCTTTCCCTTATCTTTCATAACTATATTTGCGTAGCTAAAGAATTTTTGCTTCATTAATAAGAACACCTCCTTCATCACCCTAATTTAAATATTGCTTTTTCGGTATAGGTGTCGAAAATGATGGGTGAACATATTCATCACTGACTGGATGCTTCTCTGTCCTTCCTTATTCTCTGGTTTGGATTACACTCACCTTACTTACACTTCATATCAGCCCTAAATCAGTCTTTTTTCATTATAAGAAACTCTATTGCCCTACATATTTAGTTGTATATTGTTCCATACAGAATTATCGAAAAATGAAACATTCCTTAAATAAGATAACGAAATGCTAATCCTGATCAATAATCATCTTTATCGATTGACTGAGCCAAAATGCTTTTCCTTTTTTTCCAAAATTATTTTTTTTTCAGAAATTTATCCTCTTTACATTTTATTTTTCGGAATTTGTTTCTTGTTAAAGTTATTGATATTATTTTCACATTTTCTTTTCTCTTTTGAAAATAATCTTCACAGCGTTTCATCATAAATCCCATGACGTTTAACACGTAGAGTGTATGTCAGAACTGGTTATGTATAGGCAGATTAAAATCTCCTTTTCCGGATTTTTAATCAACATTGAATCAATATTCTTGTTATCTTGGCAATGTTTTCACGAAAGAAAAAAATGTGCGAGTTTTTTACAGTTTTTCTAAACTCAAATACATAAAATATTTCTTTAAAACTGCGGTCGTCCTTCGTTTCTTTTTGAAGATACTTAAATCAGGAGCCCATTTATTGCTGTCTCTATTATTAGACAGAGCCATTTCTACACATTCCAGGATTTTATTTTGAGAATTGAATTTATTATAATGATTCTGATACCCTTTTATATTACTCCACCATGTTTTTCCCACTGATCCATATCATCCTGTTTTCCTACTTCTGTAAGTATCATTAGTTGGGAAGTGTAGTTTCTAACCATGATTTTTTTATTTCTTTAATTCTTGAATTTAAGGCATCACTTCAATGTCAAAAAGTCAAGAAATTTATCTGACATGCTTTATAAATTAGTCGCATTATACAGAAAACTGCAGGGCTGACCCGGCGATTTGATGGCGACGTACACTCGGCATTGGCTTCATCGCAAACATAGTTATGTTCACAGAAATAATTACTACTGCAGGCAAATCACGGCATGAATTTCAATTGAGAAGTTGCTAATAGCACGTACCTGAATACAATAATTTAATTTAATTAAAATATTTGTGAAATACTTCCATTAAAATACGAGATATAAGGTGTCCGTAAATTTTATATGACGTTTTTTTTAACGAAGCATTTTATGCGTTCTCTACCTCAATTACCTTGTATTTAACTGCATATTGCTTTGTAATTTCCCGATATAATTAGAGATGTTTTTTTATAATGTAGGAAGAAAACCATTTTAATTTAATAGTTGTTATTCTACTCTGCAATGATTTCGCGACTATTTAAATTGTACGAAAAATCATTTTCGTATGTACTTGATCCCCAGTTAGAGTTCCTGGCCAATAACTGGTAAGGAGAGATTACATAGTATCAAAAGAGAAATTTTAACAGGGTAATCTCTCATTGTCCGCAATATTTCATGAAATACACTACCATAGTAGCTAATGGAAACAAAAAACGTCGCCAAATACAATGTGGAGAAAGACAGACAAAAAGATACGAATAGGTGGGGTCAGGAAAGGTTTTCGGCGGAGGACACGGTGAAATGACGCAAACAGAGATCAGTAGAAAACAAACGAGACCGAAAGAGACGCAGAGAGAGAGAGAGAGAAATTAGAGAAAGTTAGAGGAGGAAAGGTGCGAAGTGGGTTGAATGTGGTGAGACTGAAAGAGGGAAGGTATAAAGAATTCTTTCGGCTTATGGGTATAATATGTAATGAAACGCTCATTTGCGTTCGTTGAGCCAACCCAGGGCATCCACTACTCTCCACCGTTCTCCAAGCCCCTCCTTCTACACCTCCCTTAGGCACCGTGAGAGCCACACCCATTCCATGCCAATCACTTTCATCAGAGAGTTATTTGCGCTCCTCTCTTCCCTCCAACCTTTTGTCTCACCTTTCTACTCTTTGCCCACTCCTTTCCACCTCTCCACCTCCTCCTTGCCTGTATCTCCCGTCTCTCTCCTAATAACAGATATCCCGCCCATTACGTTTCACCTCCATATCATTTCTCTTCATCATCAAACATTATTACTTCCGTAATCGGATCGGGGAACTATATGGCTTCCAATCTCCATGGACCGAATTTGTTTCTAAATTAAGGAGATATTGATAATCACTATTAAAATTGTCTCAAATAGAAAGGAATGAACTTTACAAGGTCGTGGTTTCTAGTTTGCACATGAGGCCAATTGTTCGGTCATCGTATATTTTACCTTAATCACTCTTAGTGAGCATCTGTGTCTACATGTTGAATGGTTTTCAAATAAGCAAACGGTTTCAGATTTTTTATGACCATTTTTACTCATAGCATATAATAAGCATAAGTATAATGAGAAATGAATTCAAATTCCCTTTGCCTACAATGATTTACATATCTAGCACAAATGTCTTAATTGCAGACGCCAGCGACAGGAAATCAGGACCCTATTCCAATTTTACGAGAACTTGTAATTTTGGTATTAATGCCTACCTCGACTAAATATTTTTGATATTTTGGGCATCTATAATCTCGCATTAAGTGTGCATAGATTCAAGCAAAGTATAATATTGTAACTACTCTAGGAATGCTATTTGTGAAATAGTAGTAGTAGAACTATTAGGCACAGAATAAGGTGAATTTAAAATTAAGTACGGGCAAATTTAGGGTACACGCAATATTATGCTCGTAAATATATTTTAAAATGTGTTCTTGAAAGAGCCAAAACTTTTATTTCGATTTTGGAATTAGAAATAATAAGCAAGAATCAAATAAAGTACATTTTATTTCTACCATTAAAAATCTGAGATTAAAAGCTGAGAGCAGTGAGGAGAAAAATCTTAAGTCTCCCCGGTGGACATTCAAATACTCTGATCTGTCTTCTTTGTGACGTTATGGGCTGCGGTGACTTTAATGAATTTGCCCAATACTGTCATTATTCTAAATGTTGTACAATATGGAGATTTTATGCTGTTTCAATTAAGCTGAATGAAGTCAACAGAGGAAGCCTGATAAAAATACGTTCCTGAATGCTTTACTTTAGTTTATGTATCGTGTGCTTGATAGCTAGCATAACCATTTAGCTAACAAGATGCAAATTTTTCTGTTCTTGACGTATTTTCAAATTATTATTAAATCAATTCTGAATCCATGCATTTATTTTTATTTCTGTATTTAGAATAATTTGTATAGATAAAATTTCATAACTGTGTTAGCTAATTCCAAAACATAGGTGGTAGAATCAATTGGTTTCAATGGTATCAAAGTAAACAGATACACTCGTAAATCCCACATGTGGTGACTCACACCAGGTTAGGATTATAAAGCCGCATTCTCTTGACAAAATCACAAAATTTCATTCAAACCTGCACACTCTTAAAATTGGTAGAGCCAAGAATTTACTTTGGTCAAGTAATGATTAACTTTACTCAATTAACTATGCCTGTTTCGGTCAGTTACACAAAAATACATATTAATGACTTTAATTGATTGCAATCCGAGAAAACTTTGAGGATATGAAATATCTGAGTACGAACGGGGGCCATATTTCAAAAATCAAAGACCTCAACAACCTAGTATTCGACGATGTTCACTTAAGCAGGGTTATACAAAATGACTCATATTGTTTACTATGATGCACATAATCTTGTTGCATATTTTTTACCACTTCATATACCACTATTCGTGGCTTTCATTTGCCTTTACATGAGCTCTCCAAGTAAACGTTCGTGCAAGTCCACTTCAAGGAGCTTTTTAGTACAAGACCCTTTTTACCAGAGGCTCCAGAGATTAGAAATTATCATCAACGACGCCCAACTAACTAAAGGAAACCAGATAGGACTGAAAAAGGAAAAATAAATTAGGTGATAGTAGGCATTATCATCTCATTCCGAACGAATTTCGATATCTGCTTCCTTCATCATCTTCAGTAAAATATCTGGGCGTATTCACACATGTCTTCAGGGCCACTTGGGATTCAACGCTGACAATTGAATATTCGAGAGTCTTTAAGTGCAAGAAACAGTCATATACTTCTCTCCCCCATTCCTTAGTCTCCAGTTCTTCTTTAAAATTACCTAATTGTTTTATTTCCGACTTCATCAGCTGCTGGTTTGCTAATGTATTTCCCATTGCATCCCTTCATTGCCCGTAGAGGGAATTAAGTGAAAAACTATGGACCTAAGATGCATTTGTGTTGTTACCGTTGTGTTAATTAATATTGCTGGCGTTGTTAATTATTTACTAATATTTGAATTGATGTTTCTTTCTCCTAAATATTTCCGTTATTTTAGTCTTCAGTTATACATAATGTATGTGCATGATCATGTCTATGTGTGTTTACATTTATATGGTACGCCTTCTGTCCAAAAAATATATATTATTACTTATTTATATTTATTTATATATACCAAGGCGATGCTCTATAGTTTTCTATACTTTTCTTTTTTTTAATTCTAAAATTGAGTCCAATGAAAGTTGGAATTATAACTAAAAATTATCATTAAACTATTATTGTTTTATTTGAATGTTTTGATGTAGAGTATCTTCTTGAAATAATCTATTTCATGTTTTCATGTTATAAAGAATATGATGCTTTATCGTTTTTTATTATTTAAGTCTTAGCCGGTGAATAAATGGGAATATATGAAAAACTAGGGTTCACAACCTCACAGTCAGGCACATGTTTAATGATTTTCATCTCCTATTCAATGTTATGTGGAAGTATTAAATTCTTTTTCTATAATACCTCTTCATGTTTAAACAATATAAATTTAGGTATCTTCATTCTTCGCTAAATTCAGAGAAAACGTGTTGCGGTAACGGAAGAGTTAAAGGGTAAATATTGCATTTCAGGAATTTGAAGAGCGAAATTAAATAAAAGAGTAAAAACACTTGATTCATTTGAGAAAATAGAAAGCTCTGAAGAATACAAATACTGCTACCTTTTCACCGGCTTAGTTTAGATCTTCCTGGCTTTCTCACGACGTGTATTTTCATTTATTTTCTCCGATTTTCCATCCATATTCCCTCTTTGCACGATGACCTCTCTCACAATCTTTCTACCCGTTATCCTCCTTTAAATGCAGAGTCCCGAGGAAACTCACGCACTCACGCAAGGTCACACGATCGTGTGACACGCCACTTTTTACCAAGAATGTCAAATTATAATTATCCTCACTCACCCCAAAATTAAAATCACGTGAATTATCAATCCTAAGATTGTTCTATTAGAAAAATGTAAACCTTACCTCCTACTAAGCCGTTTAATTGAATCTAATTCACTAATTCATAGTTTTCCAGAGGGATAGTTCAATTTTCCAGGCCGATCGCGATTACCCAAGAAGGTCTGGTGTCCGAATAATTGTCCCGCTTAGCGTTAGTGGCTCATTGGCCTAACACACTATCAATTTGACTGCAATGTAATCGCTAAATAATCCATCTTCTTTTGCATTTATCTATCCCATACGTGTGAATCAATTCTGGTCTCCATCGTGTTTCTTGTTCAATTCTTTCCTCCTTTAACGCAGTTTACAATGAATACAGATTTAACGATGAATGGCAATGCTATAAGGAGAGAATACAGATACTACTGCCTCTATTTCCCTCTCTGTAGATTTCAACTCTCCACACTACACGTTTCATCGTTTTCCCGTCATATTTTTTCCTTCCCGATCTGTCCCCGGTCATCTACCGACAAAAAGTGGCGATGTTTTTTATTTATTTTTCAAGTTTTAAGCACGTGATTTTCTGAAGCCTCGAAGATTTTCCCATGAGAACCTCTTTATTTCATCTTTATTTTCTTCCATTCAGACTGTATTCACCAGTAGAATGGGAAAGAGGCTTACTGAAAAGCTGAATGAATTGTGATCAGTGGCGTAAGGAATCTTGAAAAGCTCAGCGTTCTCAATTCCTCCTCAAAACATATTTTTTCTTCCCATAATGGTACGTTATTTTTATTTCCACGACTTGGTTTTAAAAGTAGAAGTACTTAAAAACGGTCGATTGTCATTTACCTATCTGTATCCCGATTGGTGCCAACACACTGTACATGTATTAGGGCGCATACCTTGCAACTACGTAATTCTCTAGATAAACTGTATGCCGACGTCGCCTAGCGTTAGCAGTTTAGGGTTACGGCTTTAAAGATTGCGTTGGTAAATATATATCACCGTCCAAAAACGACGATGGATTATTCTTAGATTAAAAGATTTTTCTCATCTTCAATTCGTAAAAATTAAAAAATAATTGCTCAAACATGACGAGTTATGAAATTCGGTTCAAGAAATGTATTTACAATAAATGCCTCTCAATGGTTCCGATGAGATGAAAAATTTTGAATAATATATATTTCGTGAAATTCAAAATTTCCTTATAAAGAATATATCGTATTAACCTTTACATATTCATGATACCTAGTAGAATGCCTTCATTTAATTTTTAAAGAAATTTTTACAAATATTTTGGATAATTTTAAAACGACATTTTTTCCCTAAGATTTTGCTTACTTTGGTTTCTTTAGTTTCCTCTGAGTAAGTTTCAAAGCATTTTATAATATCTATAGAAGCAGATCGTCTACGAACTCAGTGCCTCAAACAGATGCATTGGATTTCCGCCGACGAAATCTATTAAGCCAGTCTGTAAGATTGAGTATTGCACGCAGACAGTGTAAACAGTAAATAAAAATTGCTTCAATCCAGATGAGCGTGAACCTGTTCATAAATATCTGTCCGCTCATGAATATTCACCGAGTCAAAGAAGTTTTTTCATTCGGAGAATCGAATAGTCAAGACACCTCACCTTTCGCTCCGTCTAAAAGGGAGGGGTGATCATTTATAGAAGGGCCCGATGAGCGTGTCGTCGAAAATTTGATATTCGAACCTCCACTAACTACCTCGTCCTCCCTCTGCCCTCCACTGTGGGACACTTTCCCTATTCGGAAGACGCGCAGTAGGACGTTTTCAAAAAGTGCCCTCCCTGGCGAGGTCTCGGCGTCCCGATCTCCGCCCGAACCGCCATTCTGTGTCCAACGGACTCGCCTGCGTTGCTGTGCACCCTGACGTCCTTCTCAGGGCAGAGGCGAGGTGGGTGGGAGACGAGGATCGTGGGAGGAGAAACTTGGGCAATCGGTGGCGGGCCACCAGGGTGTGGCGCTTGCGTGTGTGGCCCAGGGGTTGTGTGGGGAGACGGCAGGAGGAGGATTTCGGAGGAGGGGGGCGAGGTCATCCCACTGTGCTCGACGCGACCATGGGGGAGGGGGAAGAATTGTTTTCTGAACGGCGTAATGGTTGACATCTGGTGGAAGGGGGCATCGGGTGATTCGCTGTTTGTGGTGGTAGGATAAGAGAAGCCTGGAAATCGGGCGGGGGTGACGCGGTGGTAGTTGGCTGAGGATGATTGCGCCCTGGGCGGTGAGGGTGATTGTCAAATGGTCGTGTCGCATCAGGTTTCTTCATTCTGTCGCAAATTTCACCGCCAAAGTTCACCAAAAAATATTCAATTTTGGCTAATATGCTTCTTCAAAGAGGAAAAACATTCTTTAAGTCTTTATGTTCATTGCTATACGATCAAATTACTTTTGCTGGTGCGTTGCTTTGTTGGTGGTATTTTCGGAGGATATTTATTTGGTAGAGAACGTTATATCTTTATTTCCTTGATGATGTACAAGTCTTCTTGGGATTAAATAACATAAAGTGAAGCGAGTGTCGGAAGTGTAATTTAAACTGGGACAAACAAAACTAACTAAACAAAAATGTCATGAGGAGGAAAATTAAAATTTCCCTGTCGAAGACAATGTGATCTTTTTAACCCAGTCTTTAATTTTAGACGAACCTAATTGCTGTAGAAAAATTATTTATTATTGAGTTGCATGCGAAGGTGGACAGAAGTTGCTTGAGCCTATTTTAAGAAAAAGTTTCTTTGCGACAGTGTAAGATAATAAAACGCACTGTTTGCAGTTAGGGCACTTTAAAAAGGTAAGAGTTGTATGTTTAAGAACGTCCTAGCCTGAGGATATACCTTCATTTTTATTCCCTTTCCGCATGCTCCTTGTCAAAAAAACTCCTAATGTTTTTATTTAAAGCATCAACATGTCATTCAATTTTCCTCTTAATATTGGAGATTTTAATAATTTCTCATTTAATTAAATGCCACTATTTGAGAAATAAAAAAACATGTCCTTGGATAGTTTGAAGAGAAGAAAACACTGAAAAAATATCGCGGTAAAAGCTAAACACCTCGTCAAACCCCAAGTCATTGACTATTTCCAGACCAGACCTCCATGGAGTTTCTGTTTCCTCTCTCTTCAATTAGGCATGTGGTTAATATGAATAACGCGGCGTGGCCTCCGCTTTATGAACGAAAGAGGGGAGACCTTTCAGCTGTCTTCTAAGAGAAGTTTATTCATTCGTACCTAATTAATAATTCAAATGCTTTCCCATCCTTCCTTCGTTCGTGCCCATTCCACGTCCCTCGTAACACGCCAATGGACTGAGCACTCTCCCTTCGGATTTTTTTTCTTCTCACATCACCGTGGAAAATAACATCTTCGTTCCATTTAAAATTCTCTCTTTAAAAAAGAGGTCCTAATTCTTTCTTACCCCTTATATTTTCCCCGAAACTTTTTTGACCTCTCTAAGGCTGCCAAGTGAGCTCACCATCTCCTCCCCATTTTCCGTTCTTATGCTACTCTCTCTCTTTGTACACGTCCCTCTCTCTTTCCCTCTCACATATAAACACACGTTTCCTCTCGTTTAACCCTCTTCCGCTCTCATTTCTTCGTCCGAAGAAAAGGATCAACAATTTGATTTTGACTCCATGGAGTAGGGATAAAGAAATGGTATGGCACACGGATGGGATCCCAAGTAAATGAAATTCAGCGCTTCATTAACTACTCAAGATGCTTAATATCTCTACTCCTCTCTTCCATCTGGTGCATTTTTTCCATCCTGATTTTGTTCCTTTACCACACTTTGCATTTGCCCTTCTTGATGATTATTTAATGTTTTACTTGCATATATTATAAGATTTTAGGTATCGTCAAGCACGTCACGGAAGTACCAATGTATTTGATGCGATGAATTTGCTATAAGCTGCATATAGAAAGTAGTAGGTTGCGAATTTTTCCTGCTTAAACCTGACTACAATGCTTACATGGTACGACTAGGTGATTTTGTAGTTGTAAAATACATCAACGTTAGCCTCATCTGACGCAACATAGTATTCCGAAATGCTTTACCCGTCCATGAATATACTACATGCTAGAATTCACATGAAATACCCTGGGATTTCGATATTTATGTGATATTTTAAAAAGTAGTTCAACTTCAGCATACAATAATTGATAAAGCACTGAAGTCATTTTGGTTTTTTTAATTAAAATGTAGTAACAGTCTTAGTTCCATTTCCTAAGAATTAAAAAGATTAATTTTTAATTTAAAAGGCTTTTATTTGCTCGCCAAAGGCCTTATTTCAAAATTCGCTTTGCATACAGTAATTTAATACAAGCAAAACTCGTTTTAGGACAGTATCTCTTCGGACTGGAAAAAAGCTTGAAGGTTAAAGCATGGTGCAAGCAGGTTATTACATCATGAGCATGGTTACTGCACCGTCACCTGCCTACTACGGCCTTACATTTTCCCAAAGATTGCGGGAAACCGGTAAAAACCGCATCCAGACCGTTGTAAACAGCATGCGCTAAAGATGAGATCCCCAAAAATGGGGCTCCTTCCCGTGAAGCGAACAAAGGTATTTTTGAGGCAAAATACTGGATGAAACAAATATTTTTCCTCATGAACAGACTGCGAGCCACCACTGGTTATCATAGTAAAGTACTACAGTCATTGTAAGTTTGTTTTGAAGTATCCCAACTGTTCGAAATCCTTGATTATCATCATCCTGTTGTGAAAATAACAGGAGTATTTAAGTGGTAAATTCGTAGTTAGAGATGGAAATGAAAAAATGATTAATTGAAGTCATTCTAAGTACAATTTCTTATTGTGAGTATAATCAAAATGGTGTTCTAGCAAAAATTATTTAGTAATATTAATTTTGGCTAAACTCGAAAGAACATATTTCAACTGTTAAATGGGAGTTCTGAACCCGCGCAAAAAAGGGAGATTATTTTTGTGTCCTGAAGCTTTTGCCTAAACATGGCTGGAGTAAATGTCAATAGAGGAATCAATTTTTTAAATCTTAAGTCTCAAAAGAACTAGATATATTTTGAAAGATATCTGAAAAAACAAAATTCCCAGTAAGGTTCTTTTTACCGTGAGACATAATGATACATTCGGTGGTTTTCATTCTAGGAGGTGGTGGAACGAAAGTTACGGTTTACTCTATAGGAAAGCCAATAATAGATTTCGCTCATTTTGCTTATCATTCGTGCAGAACAATTACATAATTAAGCCGTTAGATAACATTCATTTCTGAAAATTAGACTGTTGAATTGATTGCATGCACATTGAAGCGTTCTATGTGCATTTCCCATTTTTAATGAATAATTTCGCTTTAGTATTCACAGAAATATTACCTTATTTTAAGATATAATAGAAATGAAATTGATGAAATTACTATGCCCGATACATGATTTTCCCAAACATCTTCTAAAAATGCCCAATACATGTGTATGCAGACACTACTGTTATATTTATGGGGTAATTAAGGATGTCCATTTATCATATTCACTTTCAAAAATAAGAAATAGGTTGATAGGGCAGACTTTTGTCTGAGATAGGAACTTAATAGGATGCTGAATAAAGTTCTGCCTGCTCGAGGAATAAAAATATAGCTAAGCGATCAAGGACAAGGTGGCGGACACGTGTGCCAGCAATAAATAAGGAAAAGAGGTCAACTGCCTTTATCCTTCCAACTTTTCCTCCGTCGATCGCTCACACGGCGATATATTATCCCGACTCGAAAATAAACTCAAATGGATGGATATCCAGCTGTCAATATAATCAGTGAAAGTATAAGTAATTCGCGGTCAGAAGTATATTTTGAGAAAAAAATGAAGCAGTACGAAACTGCGCAAAGCGATAATTATAATATTTTATCTGCATATCAGTAGAATTCAAAGCCTGTTTATATACCATCTTAATATGAAACATTTCTTTCTGGTTTATCTCCTTTTAATTTTTTTTAAGAATTCAGTGTGCACGTTTTATCATTTATATCCCATTTATTTGAATGCTGAATATTGCTGGAATAACGGGAAAGAAGTCAATTATTTTGGAAGTAATAGGATAGCACATGAGTGGATTTTGGAAGCGACCTCTGAGAGTGCAAATGACCTCAGCTGTCGTCACCTTCCCTAAAAACTACTAATACATCTTAGAAATACTGAAATGCAAGTAAATTGTACATTTAAATAGAATTTCAAAGAATTTCGTCATCAGAAAAGTCTTTATGAGTAATATTCGAAGCAATTGAAGAATGCAAAAAATTAACTAGTCCTCGAATTCATAGCACTCATTATATTTAATAATTACAGACTAGCTTATTCAGCGAATGTTTTAATTAGCGGTAACAAAAATACCAATATGGTGGCAGAACTTTAGGCGCGGACATTGACTTTTCCGCGTTATCGCAAGTGTTCTCTATTACACGAGTTTTAGCATATTTTCTGATCATTGATTTTGCAGCCCTACTTAAATGGCTCAAGATGAAGCAAAAAATCTCGACATGTTCGGCTTCCTATCGCAAAAATGGGTCATAAGTGAAAATATTTCATGTCCATCTTGTAAATAATGTTACTGATAATTTGTGCCCTTCAAAGTCGTGCCTCGTACCCCATTGGAGTTGAATTGAGAGACATAATATTTATTAATTGATTGCAATATAGGAGTAGCAATTCTTATTTTATCGACCGTTTATGTGAAGATAATTTAAATTAACATTTCATTGGATTCCTGTCCTATTTATCTAAAGGCTTAAATTATATTTTTTCCACTTTTAAGGTGTAGTTTTAGGAGACCAAGACTTTTCTTGAAACATCCAAAGATTTATATTAGTGAAGATGATTTTCTAACTGGGTGCTACAATTTTCCATCACGAATTTATTAATTTCGCTATTTCCGTTTCACGGTCTCGGCTTCAGTTTGGCAACATCTGCTCTCATGATAAAATTTTGTTTCTCGGAAGGGAAGGAAAACGTCGCCAATTGAAAACAAGGCATCACCAGTCCTGCATTTTCCACTCCTTTCCTTTTTATTCCCTTTCCCATTTCTAAATAAAAGGCTTCCGTCCCTCTTCTTCTATATATATACACCCTTCTTCTCACCTTACTTTTCCCCTTCGACTCCGTTCAAATTTAAACCCACCCCAACTTCTACGTCCTTTTCTCCATTTTATGCCACCCCTGCATGGTTCCTCAATCTCTTCCCCTCCTGTATAACCCTTTCCCCTCCTTTTCTCACAAACTCTAGCGCCCTTTTCTTCTTTACCCTTTTATAGTCGAGGTCTTTCCTCCCAGAAATAAAGAAAAACCCTCAACTCCACCTCCCATCCATTCTAACTGTGCCCTGGCCCATCCCCCCTTCCTCCTTATCCCTTCTCTCTTCTCTTCTTTCCACCTCCCTGTGGTTCAAAAAACCCTCTTCCCGCTCACCCTTACTCCGTCTCTCCCACCTTAGCCCCCAACCCGTATTTTCCCATCTCCCTCCCCTCACCCGCTGCATTCCCAGCTCAACTCTCCTTCAGAGGCCACTAGCCCTCCCTCCTCTTCCCACCCTCGCCTAAACCCTTCCCCACAGTCCCTCCTCCTTACCCTTATTCCTCTCTATCTCCCTCTCTCTCTCGATCCCCACCCCTTACGGTCTTGAACAAGCAGTCCCGACCCTCCAGACACACGCCCTCTACCCCCTACTCTTTCACCCTATACCCCCTTGGGTCCTCTCCCTCCCCGCCGAGCCCCCTCTCCACCCGCACTCGAGACTTCCCCCCGTCCTGATATTGACGGACCTCCGCTCTTGTGATTGGTCCGCCCTGGTTCGTTTGACGTCACACCAACGTCATCGGAAGAATAATAGTGAGGGAGAGAGGCGGAGAGAAATACAAAAAGAGAGAGAGAGAGACGGGGAGGGAGAGAGCCAAAGAGCGAGAGATGGTTTCCGAGACGAAGATAATGACGCTAAGGAACGAAGGAGAGAGGAATGTGAACGACAGAGGGAGAGTCTGATGGGTCGTGCGGAAGGAACGAGTATGATCGGAATGGAGAAGACGAAGAGAATGCGTTTGTGTGTGGGGGGAGAGGAGAACGGGAGGGAGTGTTTATTAAAACAAAAATTGTGAGCTCTGAGAGAGGGAGGGCAAAAATGAAGAAGGAAATGGTGATGAGGTAATTGAGTAGTGATTAGGAACCCTCTCTATCCATGTCCTTCTTGGAAGGTTTAGTCGGGTTGCTTATAAATATGTTTGCGGGATAGACGCGGGAGTTGGGAGCGGGGGATGGAGGTGCAGTGGCCACAAAAAAACGAAAGAGGGGCTCGAGGATAAGAAATAATTCCATTCGAATACCCCGTCCCTCTGGCATCTTCTCGTCGTTCCCTATTTCCCATCCCATCACGACCCCCATCCCCACCCCGCCCTTTTCCCTCGCGTCGAGTTGGTCGTCCGGTGAAACAATTAATAGGGAATTCCTTCCCATGACTCTTTCTCTCTTTTCCAAGAGTACATTTCTTGTGTGTCTCCCATCTTATTTTTATTTCTCTAATGTTTGGGATTCGTCTGCTCACCCCCTTCCCCCTCCTCCTCGTGGAACTTTGCGGAGTCTCGTCTACCAGCACATCTCCCTGTTCTTCGCTCTGTCCCCTTTGTTCCCTCCGTCGACCTTCGATATTATCCTTCTCACCCTTTATCCTCTTTCAGTTTTCCCTCTCGCACGTTGTTCTCCTCCTCCGCCTTCTCCCCACCACACTCCATCGCTGGCTGCTGCGTTTCCCCGTGCCCGAACCCTCCCTTCCACCCATCTTGCCTATCGCGCCCATTTCGTGTATCGCACGTCGTCCCGAAGGCCGCGATCCTTTCCCACACCCCACACTCCCTTTCACTCCATCCATCATTTCTTCCTCTTGAGATCCCTTCCCCTAAAATCCCCTCGGCATGCTCCGTAATTTTAATCATTGTGCACATCATCCATGACTGCCTTATTTACCTTTGCATTGAGGCGGTGACTAGAATTTCAGATGTCCACTTGCTTTGTGGCGAAAATCCCGGTGCTCTGCCTTTAAATCTACCACCAAATGACAAAGTATCGTCCGTGGATTCGATTTAAAATTTGCATTAATGTAAAATATGTTTGAACAACGATTACCTCATTGTGGACGACTTATCTACATGCATTTGAGTCAACAACACATGCACGTATGTCTGAAATAACTGAATAGCCATGGTTCGTCATATGTTCGTCGTATGTACAGCAAGGTGATAGGTGACATGGGTGGAGTATTTTTAATAAAAATTAATTTAAAGGAACATTGACCCTTTCTCATTCCAAAGTATTTTAATTTGAAGGATAAAATCAGGTTGAAACATGACTTACTTAGCAAAGTTAACCGTTTTGATTCCATTTCTATGGATGTTAAAATAGTTCGAAAGTTTCAATGCAACAATTTCAGAGATTAAAAATCATTCGTCTTGACTGAGATCCCAGTCAAGGCGAATGATTTTTTAATCTCTGAAATTGTTGCATTGAAATGCACATTAGCGGATGACTCCGTTAAAATTTACTGTTGCGGCATCTCCCGCAGGGTTTAAAAGGACTTTGATACCTTAACTGGCAAAGCACTCGACTAGACATTGAGGGATCCGGGTTTGAATCCCGGTCGAGGTGAATGATTTTTACACCCTGAAATATTGCATTTCAATATGAATTTGTTCTTTTTATTCCGAATAATCAAGAAAATGCCTTACCCTGATGAGTTAGCGTATGAACATGTTCATCGTGAAAGGTGACATGAAAAAAAATATTTTGAAAAATGTCATGACTTAATTTCATTTGTTTTCACTCGTCTTATGCATTCCCTGATATATCTTCTATCTTACATACCTCTTCGAAAGGTCTACATATCCTTCGGCCTTCTTCAGCTCTCCCCTCTATTTCATCTTGTAATACGTTCCTAACAAATCCACTGTGTCTCAACATGCACACAAGCCATCAGGTTCCTCTTTTATGCAATTCTATAGTCTAGGTCTCTGTCCCTTAGAGTGACTTATTGTGCGGATATTTTTGCGTGCAGTCCCTTGTTTGCACTAGTATCCCCTTTTGGGCAAAGTAAATACCTAGTCGTCAGAATATCATGTTCTTCAACAAAATATTACCCAAATGGCATGTTAATGACTAATAACTGATTTGTGTAATTAAAGAAAACGTGCATATTTGAATAATAATACTAATGAATGTCCTACATGTGAAGGTACTCTCATGCATAATAAATCTATGATGGTGAGTACATTGTTTTCATTTGGTTTATAATCATGATGTGAATTTATTTTCAGGTAAAATCTTTGTTTACCTCCGGGAATTTTAGAGAGATTATTTCATCAATTTCACGATTAGTTTCACCATGAGAGGAAGATGATTCGTATTACGTGAGTGATGTTTCACCAAGCAAACCTTGTTATCTTCGTTTTACTAGCGCCGGCAACTTCTCGTGGCACTCCTACCATCCTACCAAATCCATCATTCTCTTTTCGATCTCCGTCCTCTGTCTTTACTCTCATTCGCCCTTTCATTTTCCGCCATTCGCACGCGCCCCATTCCTCTCTCACATCCTTACCCACACCACTGAGTTCGACACCCCCTCCAGCTTTACGCACTACCTCTCTGCAACCGCCCACCCGCTCTTTCCCTCCATCCCCTCTCCTGCATTTCCCCAGCCATATCTCCCTCACGGTAGGGATTATTATTATTGGGAGGTAATTAGGCGTCGTTCGCTGGGGGCTGCTTCTCTCCCCCTCTCTTTACGTGGGATGTATGGCCGGTGTAAAAGAGACCTTTATGGCACTTGAGTCTGTGGGAATCAGGAAAGATTTGTGTTGGCGTTGTCTCGGGATGAACGGGTGGATGCGAGGGGCATGAAAATGTGAAGGAAAATTGAGGGAATAGAATTTCAAGGAGGTTTTTAAAGGCTGAAGAACGTGAGGATGAAGTTTCAGGCAGTCTGGGATGAAATTAGGGAAGAGAATGCTGGTGGTCGAAAGGAAGAACTTTCGAATCACTTCCTTTCCTAGATGTATTCCTGTCTAGAAGAAAATGCAAGGAGGCAAATGCTTTTTTCTGTCCGCAGTATTTAAGAGGGTAAAAGTTGATATGAAGTGTATTTTTAGGCAAGATTCCGGAATGAGGGTATTATAGTAGGTACCAATGTAATTCCTACCTTTCCTAATACGTAATAAGTGACTGTTTCATTATTGAAAAGGAAAAAACCGCCTCATTTAGCAAAATTGTTATTATATTTCTTTGAACCCTCAGTAAATACAGGTACAAGTGATAATATTTTTTAAGTCCTTCATACTTTGCAGTTTTCGTTAATGTTTGAGACATATGGATCTTAGGTGATATAAATTGTATCGCTACTGAATATGCCGAGAATCTAAAATAAATGCATCAATAATTATATAATTTTAAGTTAAAAACACATATTATTAGGTAAAACAATATCCAAGATGTTAGGTGGATGGAATTATGCGTATAAAAATGGAAAGAGTAGAAACTATTTGCGCAGAAACACAGGGTGATTTCGCAATTTAAATTAAATTATTTTTGACATTTTCGCATTCATTTTGAAAATCTCTTATTTGCGAGTTGAATTTCGACTAATGTGAGGTTGAAATCCCATGCTTCACCTCCCATTCTTTTTGTAATCACTTCCATTTTTGATCCTTTGGCCTTATGTAAATTTTTCGTAGATTATTCGTAGAATTATCTCTCGAGTAAGATATGGCCACCGTCTCTTGATATAAACTAATCATTTCGGGAAAATATTCACTGCTGTGCAATGAAGTTAACTTAGAAAAAAAGCAGAACCTTTGCAATAGAGCCTGAAAGAGAAATGTATAATGGCAGGAGAAACTAACGAGTTAATACGTATAAAATCCTTCTTCCACTTATACTGTATTATCTAAATGTCATTAGTAAATTTTAATTGGTTTTATGACTTATTTTACTTAGACTTGCATGAAATATACTTCTTATAATAGTGTTTGTTTTACCAGTTTTCTTGCCTTCTCACAATTATATTAATTGAAAATAACTCCAAATTGAACCGCCACTGCTTTCTTTTTGTAGAATTGCCACATTTTCTTGCTGCTAAGAAAATCTAAATGTTCCCTAGGTATCATTGGCAATGAGATCCAAACTAATGGATTAAATTAGGTTTAGCCGGCTTTAAATACTTGAGTAGTGAAATCATTTTTTCGAAAAAAAAGTATCTGGTAGAAATCTGAAAAAGAAAATGTCGTAGGTTTTTTGTAATAATTTATGGGAAACGCATATAGACGACATTATAACGGAGAAGAGACAAAAATGAATGTAGAGGCTATATTATTGAATAATAAATATCTGTAATTGCAATTCAATGGAAAAGAGGCTAATGTAGCTAAGCGTGTAGTTTAAAATTATTTTAGGCATCAACGTGTGTGTTTTTCATAGGTTAAGGTCGTGCAAATAGAAACAAGGACAAGTGGAGGTAAATTAAGCTGAGGCATATTTTAAGATATTAAAACGTCCCTAAGCAGATTAAAAATGACGTGTAATGGAAACTTAAGAAAAAGTATACACATATACCGGGTGTGTTCCGAAAGTAATGCAATTATTTTGTAAAAAGTAATTTACTGAACAGATTTCCAAAAACACTTAAAATTCTTCAAAGTACCGTCCTCGGGCCTCTAAACTTTTTTCCAGTGACCCTGCCATGACAGGTACGCGCCCTGAAAGGCGATCTCTTCGTCATAACTGATTGGATCTCTTCTGTAGACGTAAAACTGGTTCCTTTCAGGGCTGCCTTGATCCGAGGGAACAAAAAGAAGTCTACAGAGATGCCTCAAGACTATTGGGGGGATGGGGCAGCGTTGGCACCTGGTGTTTGGCCACTAACTAGCGGACTCGAGCGCGTAGTGGCACCGTCCGCAGAAGCCAGCGCGCACTTTCCTCATCGCTAAATCTTCCGTAACAATGGGAAACGTAGCAATAGACGACCAGTTCAGTTCATTGACAGCCACCTTGATACTGACTCGACAGTCAGAGCCCAACAATTGTTGAACACGCGCCACATTTTCGTCGATTTTGCTGGTTGACGGCCGCCCAGAGCGTTGTTTGTCGTGAACCTCTTCCCGGCCCTTCTTAAAGACCTTTGACCACCTCGAAACTTGTTAGCAAGACAGATCATAGTCTCCGAAAGTCTCACGAATCATTTTGTTTATCTCCTCAAGAGAATTCTTTTGTTTAGAACATAACTTAGTAATCGCCAAACGTTGCTCGATTGTCGATTTCATTTTTTTTCGTGACACGATTGGCGCGCAGAGGTTTACAGTAAATGGCGTCCTGCCACTTTGACAGCTTAGAGAGCACTGAGACTGGTTTTATGGAAAAGCTTAGGGTCTTCTACACCATATTATATATATATATATATTTATTTACACAATTACGTTGCAATTAGGCAAATTTCCTGGTGGCAACGGTCTGGTATATGTATATATGTATGTATATATATATATCTTTATATATATATATATATATATATATATATATATATATATATATATATATATATATATATATATATATATATATATATATATATATATATAAAATCATAAACCATAAACACTGTAATTAATCCTAAGGTCGGTTTGGTAGGTGATGGTTAAGTTCACCCAGTACTAAGCCCGACGGCGTGTGAATATTCACACATCAGGGTACGGGGGCCAGTTCCTTTCCCTGTGCCGGTTATGGTTTCCCAGGAAGATCTGGTACTCGAAAAAACACATAGCTTGGGTGGAGCTGTAGACGCTCAGATACTTTCCCGAGACTCGGGCCCCTCCGGTCAGTAGTCCAACGCTCTACCCCCTGGACTACCGCCATCTATATATATATATATATATATATATGTATATATATATACATGTATATATGTGTATACATACATATATATATATATATATATATACACGAGGGTCATCCGGAAAGTAGTACCCGTTCGTGAAATAAAGACACAAAAGTAAATATTAACAAACATAAAAAATTTTATTTGAAAGAGGATACTTTAAACTACTTCTCAACATAATCTCCAAGCAAATTAAGGCATTTGTCATAACGTGTGACAAGTTTCTGTATTCCTGCTGCATAGTCCTTCGCCGCCAGCTCATTGAGATACGCGAGGGACCCATCTTGCACAAATTTTTGCATAATGCAGATGGTGTTTAACAATTTCATGAACAATTGTTCGAGAAACATTGGGAAAATGCTCACAGATGTCATCAATTGTGACGCGCCGATCGTTCCTCACGAATTCGTCAACTGAGCTCACCAGTTGGTCTGTAATGACAGACGGTCTCCCCGAACGCTCATCGTCGTGTGTGTTCCCCCTCCCCATGTTGAAGTTGCGACACCACCGCCGAACAGACGACTCGTCCATTACATTGTCTCCATACACCTCCTTTAATTGGCGATGAATATCACATGGGCGAACGTTTCTTGCATTGAGGAATTTAATCACTGCCCTCACTTCACAACTGGCGGCGTTCTCAATTTTTTTAAACATTGTAAACAATCACAGAAACAACACAGGCAATGCTAGCGTCACGCAACTTGGCTCAGAGAAGGCAGACAAGCCACTGAAGCTATCTGACCTCGTCCAGCGGCTACTCGCGTCGTCAGCACTTCATGACGCACGAACGGGTACTAATTTCCGGATGACCCTCGTATATATGTATATATATACATGTATATATGTGTATACATATATATATATATATATATATATATATATATATGTATACACATATATATATGTATATATATATATATATATATGTATATATATATATGTATACACATATATATATACATGTATATATATATATATATATATATATATATATATATATATATATATATATATATATACATGGTATAGAAGACGCTAAGCTAATTTTCATAATCAAGATTTTATTTTGCAAATAATGAAGGTCAAAGGCGAACATATTATATATTATGTATGATATATTCGCCTTTAACCTGCTTTCTTTGCAAAATAAAATTTTGATTATGAAACTTGTGTTCTCCTTCATTCTTATTTTAAATTTTAATTTGTTTTCGAAGATACAAAACAGTCAGTTAAAAAGAAAAACTTTCAAATTGTTATTTGTCATTACCTGGAGCAAAGAAGATAAAGGGTTTTTTAATAAGTTTTCAAGAGATTTAACTATTTATTTTTTTATTCTCTCTATTAATTATGTTACTTTCCGTTGAGTAAAAATTTGGTCCTTTCATAATTGTGAATCTTATCTTTGCTCTTTAAAACTTAAATGAGTTTTTGGCAAGAGGTATTTTATCATATACGCCTTAACACCTACAGATTAGCGTTAAATAAAAAAATTTTCCTCACGAAGGACCTTCGATTATTTTAATTTTATCTTCATGAAAACTATATAAGTGACGTGCTAGTACAATCTGAAAGCAATAAGAAGAATGAAATACTTATCATGAATCGATTACGTAAATTATGAAAAAAACACGTAATGCAGCAAATCAATACAAAATATATTTACAATATATTTGAGGAATTCTTTTATAATTGTTTGAAAATATAAGAAAAATCCCGAAGCAGAAAAATTGTTTTTAAAATTATCAATGTGATATAAATACAGTTTAGTTCCTTGGCACCTCTAATTAAATCTATCGTCGCAATAATCAGCCTTTCCTACTTCTTTCTTTTCCTTCTGTAATTCTGACTGGGGAAAATTTTTCGATGTAGGAGGAAAGGGCTACGTATTATTTTTCTCAAAGTGGCACTTGAGCCAATAAAAAAACCGCGTAATGTGCTGAATGAAATAATGTTAACAACCTTTACCCCTTCTATACTATAAATTTTCATGTAGTTCATTTACTTCTGGACTATTCATCGTTTACAGGGAAATAACTTTCAAGTTCGCTAAACTCACAATAAATTCTTATCTTTCACTTGGAGATTAAATATAGAAATGAACGGACAAAAGAAAATGCCGAGTGGCATCTCCAAAAAAAAGGAAATTTATATCCCTGGAAATAACTCAAGAGGCCCTTAGGCAAATGATGTCATTGAATTTTTTTTAATCTCACTACTGATGGAGTTTCTTTTCCTTCGTATCTTCAAATTTTAATATATCGCTCCCTTTTAATAGCGAATCTGTTGAAATAATTACATTATGTTTTACATTAATCTCTCCCTCGTAATATAATATGGCATATTTCTATCGCAAATTCGTTTTTTAATTTCCATTTATAGGTGGACCATTCTAGTTTACCAAAGTAAGGTTCTTTCAAGAGTTCTCAAGAACTATGAGTCCCAGGAATAGCCAATGTATACTCATTCCTAGTATAATGAAGGTAATAAGCCTATTTTTTATGGATATTATTACTTTCACATAGGGGTTTCTCAGTTTCTCCATTTGATGGCTTTTAACTTTCAAATCGCTCGCCATATCATGTTTTAAAATGTACTCTCACCATAGTGTGTTCTTTTTATTCTTACGAAATTTGAATTTTGTGTAATATGGGATTTAATTTGCAGGATAATATTTATTATTTCAACGTGAATAACGTTGAAATAAATAATAACTGTGGGGAAGTCACAGACTTTAATGGCCTTAGAAAATTTTCTTTTCCAAATTTTAACCAAAATCATAAAAAATATTTTGACTAATGCTTCCATATTTAAAAAATCCTGAAAATATGTAATTTGATCTTAATACTTCATGGCTATTTCATTCATTTCATTCAATCTATTACCCTTAGCTGGCCTGTTCTTAGCATTTTGTTCCCAAGTTATATATTTAATCAGAGAACATAATTACGGGAAGTTTAGCCGAAGCGTGTATTTTGGTGTACATTCCCCTTCTTCGATTATGATAAGATGAGATTTTGCAGATGAACGGCTTTTTTTTACGAAGGGGTATTGTGAGGGCTGTTAAGCTGAAAGAAAAGGCTTCAATAAAAAATCAACCTTGACTATTGAATTCCTTTATTTGCATAAATGCGTGAAGATCGTATTCGCATACCTTCAGTAGACTGTTTTTGAGTGCATTAGATAGCGAGAAACTTCAAAAAGTCAGAACAGAGTGATTGTTTACTTATAATTCATTTTATATGGTATCATATGAAACAGGGAGTAGAGACGGTCAGAGGCTGAATTTAATTATAATAATATATATGGAATAATGCTTCCAAATGTCGGATTATATCACAGATTCAGAGCAATGAAACAAAAAAACGTTTACGCAGAATTACGTACTCGTAGGTATTTCATTTAGTTCTCGTAAATAAAAAAATGAGTCATTTTTCCATTAAAAATTCGGAAATAATGTTATATTCCCTGGATCGCTGCTTCAATCTTAATTTTTCTCCTCGTATTTGACTTAGGTTCATCTAGGCTGGCAGTTGGCTCCAACTGCAATTTTATTTAACCATGGTAGGAAATTTCTACAAGACCTCCTACCGCATTTTTTCATCAGCTCTTAGCCCTACAGAAGCCCCTGCTCCGTTTGTTTCCTGGCTCTTGAATGAAGAATTCGAGGGCAATCGAATTACTTTCACTTCTTAGAAGGGCGAATCTGAAGAAGAGCATGCTTTAATGCCAGACGAGAGTTATTGAAGTGGTGAAATATGATAAGAGGCGAGACTGTAATATGAGTAAATCAGATGGGACTCAGAATGAGAAGGCGTGGCAAAATAGTATCCATTCATTACTCACTCACTTTAGTCATTTAATTTGTCATCGTGATCGTTTATTACGATCCTCTGCCCTTATATGTTCCTTTTCTACTCTCAGGCAACTATTTTACGTATTCTACTTCTCTTTTTGATAAGTTTTTTAGATGAAGAACGTTATCGCTAATACTATGGTTCCATAAGTTTTTTTTACTGTTTAAAATCATATTATGCAAAATAAACTAACAACTAGACCTCAGTTTTTCCCCACTGAGATTAAAGATTTTAATATTTGGTAGTCTTATCCCTGGATATATGATTCATGAATCCTAATCTTTGGCATTAACGTTGTAAGAAAATATATGAGAGTCATAGGAACATTTGATGTAGAATATTAATGGCGTGATAATGGAATAAATAGTTCATATTAATATCTTTTTCATTAAATTATCCTAGTTTGTTCAATTTTGTCATTATTACTTTCAAATATTGCAATTTTTATTGTATGTGAATCTGTATTCAAAATAGGGCCGAAAATGAATAAGAAAATGCACGACATTAACTTGATCAAATCACTAGTTGCTTAAATGGAACAACCTACGTATATTTTTTATTGTCGGAAAATTTTCCGTATAAATGAGAAAATTCTAAATTTTTGTTGAACCATGCTTGGTATTGAAATTAGTTTGCGCCAGTCTCCCAATGCAGGCCAAAAGTATTCAATTCGTATTTTTCCTATGCAGAACAACCCATTTCTCAGAAGATTACACTGCAAATAGCATTTAGCACCCTTAGTGTTCATTAAAAAACTATTCAAATGCATTATTGACTTTTAGAATTCAGAAAACGGCTATGGAAATAAATCATTTTTCATCATTCTTACCTTTCGTATTTTGTTTTATCAATTTAATTCGAAACTCTTCATATTTCCCAATTCTTGCGGGGTTCCGTGTAAATAAAGGCATGTCTATGCAAATTTTCTAATGAACGGATTATTTACTGCGGTGATATGTTAACTGTCATTTAATGAACTAATTACGTAATTTTCTTCATGCAAATATTTGCATTTTTTCCCTGATTTTTTTTCAACATTTTCCATAATCGCCTACATCTACCGCCGATCCGTTTGTTAGCAGGTCTTATATCGCTATCATTTTTGTGAAGTGTTTGAATCATGCCTTCGCTCGTGCACTCCCGTATTCCTTCCCATGGGCCTTACCACATATTTAAACCTTCCGATGCTGATATTCCTCTCAGCTCCCCGAGCATGTTGCATTTCCCCTCCCTCCTCACTCATTCCCCTCACTTTCCAGCTCTCTCTCTCGACATCCTGCCGAGTCCTTCCTTCTCCCTCTTCGATTACCGTTCCTTCGACACCCACCGACCAACCGCCGCCTTTCTATCCTCTCAACTCCAGTGCCCCTCCATGCCATCCCTAAACCACGCTCCCCTCCACTCCTGGGCCGCCACCGACGGGCCTACATCCAGGACAGGGTTATTGGCCATCACCCAGGCAACAAACCTGGCATCCAAATACGGAGCGTCGACTGGGAGGAGGAGATGGAACGGGGCCGACCATCTAACCCTTCACTCACTTCGTCTCTGGCCAAAATGTAGACATACACACAAACCACGGCACACACATGAACACGCGTACTCACACCATAATGCTCTTACCAGCCCATATGTGGGCCGGAGGAGAGGTGATAGTAGGTGGGGTTTGAGAACGAGAGGGTTAGGGGTTGGGATAGGATGGGGAGATGGTGTTGGTGCAGAGTAGGGAGGAGTTAAGCACGACTCGGGGCGGGGAGTGACACGAAGGGGAGTGTTTTAAGAGAGTATTCCTCCAAAGTCACCGGGGATTGAGCGGTCCCACCGCCATCGAGAGTGGAGATATAATTGCCAAGCACAATTTGTGAACAGTTTCAGATCTTTGATCTTTGAGCCAAATGTGTGTTCAATCGATGAAAAAGTCCCATAAAATCCGTAGCAAATATGGACCTATTTCAAAAATGCTTACGACGACCATGTATTAAAATCTCGAGAAAAATCTCCCATGAAATTTTACGAATAACCCTATTGAGATAGAATTACATTGGGGAGTCGAAGTCGCCAATGTGTTTGATTGCATGGGAACGATTTTCCAACCAGTTTTCTTGTCACAGTAATGTAATGAGCCGAGAGCAAGGTCCCGCAATGAAATAAATGAAAAAACACGAAAAAAATACATGAAAATATTCACCGATGATACGCTGAGTTCATTTTTCCTGGTATGTTATCCTTTTTAAATTATCTAAATATCCACTCCCTATCTATGACAAAAAAATCGTTCCTCCTGAAAATTTACGCCTATGGCATTTCATCATCTTGTAAAAGTCATAGATGTCACCCTGGGTACTTTTCCTCACGAAAGTTTTAAGCAACATTTCATCTTAGTTCACTCACATAAACTGTGACCAATCCTTGGAATCGCAATAGACGTTTAAGTCTTTCTCACGGCATTCAGGGTCCTTGGCATATGGAATGGAGCTCAAGAGATAATATCCAGGATATGTATAACTAAGATTAACGTAACAAGAAGCTCTAGAACCAGAAGCACATGACGACCCATTCAGTTACTACGGTTAAAAATGGGATTTTCGAATCCAAATTCAACGGTAGGGAAGCGTCTGAGGAGATCGGAACGAGGAAGGGAGGTAGATAGCAAAATCAAAAGGTAGACGTGGATCGTTGACGTACGGGGCGTCGGGGAGGAAATTCATTAAAAGGGGCAGAGAAAAGAAACTGACTATTCCCAGCCGTTTACTTTTAGTCTCTCTTTCTCGTAAAATATTTGCTTCTGCCTGTTCCCTGCTCAAAAACCAACCTGAAATTCATGTGACGCTGGCTGGCTGGTTTTCCGATTTATCAATATTTCCTTATATCCTAGAGAGAATTCATTTCAGTCGTAAAGGCTGCCATATGCCAATGTTCTTGAATGCGTGTATAAGTATTTTTGAGCTTATTTTCCCTACTTTATGGGAAATAGGATAGAATCTACATGTGCGTATAACATTTTTGTATATTCGAATACTTTTATAGTCCTTTGAAGGTTTAGTGTAGTGGTGCGTTATGCATGTAATGGCTTAGTATTCCAATTATTTGCACGTATGAGTAATTAAGGGACACAAGGCTTTCCAAGTTACTATCAAATGAGCTGATAAACATTGGAATAATATCTGATTCGTGATTAGTAAACACTTTTTTTGCTACCAATAAATATTATAGTAATGTTAATATTAATAGGAATATACTGTAAAAAGTAGTATTTTGGAAAATCATCAAGAAATAGAGACAAAAAACATCAAACGGTTACTAGACATCAGTGAGAAAATTTTGATCATGACAAGGATCGAGGATGGCAATACAAAATAAGAGAAATTACCGAATACCTCCATATCAATGCAAGAGCACTGACAGTAAAAGAAACCTTATTTGAAGAGGCTTAATTTTTCAATTATTAGTATTGTTACTTATTTTTGCAGAAAATTCATAATTTATGAAATGTGTCTATTCCCGATTACTTTGAAACCCTATCCCAAAAAAGGTACAATATTTTAATTTCATATTTAACCTTTTAGTGTGCATGTCTTATATATTCTATGTTTTTAATATAATCCAAAACATTCTGCAAGAAACGTCATGCTAAAATATCAGTGTGTTCCAGTAAGAGAGGGAGAGGTTTCATGTGTAGTTGATTTGATGGGTGGTAGTATGCTCGTTCTAGGGGAGCTTGAAGGAAAATAACAAGCACTATTTTTTGGACATTCGATTGTGAGATGAAAGGCTCCGATGGAGCGTTCTTCCATTGTACCGTTAGGGATGGAGGGAGAGTTGAAAAGTCTTTGGAAGGTAACCGTAAAGGAGAAAATGGTAAAGGACGAAAATGTGAGACGGTTGGTAAGGCTTTCTCCCCAATGTATAGAAATTCTTCTCAAAACTGCTTTGTTGTTGTGTGGATAAGATGGGCCTGTCATCGACATCAAAAAATTGGTTGCCATTAGTGTTTGATTTGATGACTACCAGTGCGTTATATCATCTATTTAGAGGACACTTCGCTTTCAATTGCACTTGTTTATATTCATGTTAACAAACCTCCAGCTGCGTACTTGGAAGAAAAAATCATTGGTTCGTCCTTCGTTGTTTGCAAGTATCATTTGCATTGCAGAACTTTATGCTATATTTAGTTTTTATAGCTTTGTGTTTGAAAAAATACAAAGCTATCTTTCTCAAAGTGTCTTTAAACTTTTTATCATTTCAGGTAAAAAATAAATATATGTTGAAATATGTTGATTATATAAAAATGTGTCGATTATTTTGACCTGCTGAATTGATCTGAGTATTGCTTAGGTTAAAGGCTACTATTCAACAAGGAGAGATATATTAGACCTAAATTTGGAATATTTAACCTGAAATAATATTATAATGGAAATGATGGTCTAGTTAAATTTTTTAGTCTTAGAACATTTTGTAAAAAATGTAGAGTTATACTTTGGCGAAGAACTTTGTACTTCTCTCACCAACCTATATTTTGGGTTTTTATAAAATAGGATTTTAAATGGGCTATTGCAAATAGTTCCAGTTCAAATATAAATAGTACAGAAGTCTATAAATGATTACGTTAGAATATAATTTTGGTTCATTTTTTACTCTCTCGGAAATTGTCGTAAGGTTCATTGCTATCATAAGCTTCATAATTTGGACCTAGAAGTAAAATAAATATTTTTTTTTAAATTATAACTTTGTAACTTGATGCCATAATTGCATCGGTGAATTCATCAAGAATCAGTTTCATTAAAAATCCCACGCCTGCATGTAGATAGAATTGAAGATTAAAAAAAGAGGAATGCCAGATACGTTTGACGCTTCTTCACAGCCAATATTTCATCATGATTTTTGGCAATAATGCAATAAAAAATTATATAATTCAAAATTATGGAGCACATCTGCTAAGATGTCCAGCTGCTTTCTGAATTTCATGCAGCAGCAAAAGATATGTTTTGAGGTATCGGGAAAACTATAAAATATATTGTAATTGGAGAAATGGGCATAAAAGTGGTAATGCAAGGAAATAGGATGAGGTAAAAATGAGTTCGTAAAATATGAGGGTGAAGAGATATGGGTGGAAGGGAGTGATCCTCTTCACTGGAATACTGCAACTCAATGAGAAAATCGGAAGACGCCGAGAGATCCGTAACTTGGCCAATATCCATTTGCAAATCCATCCATCCAGATGCATTTTTCTATTACTTGCAATTTTGGAGCAAAAACAAGCCCTCCAGGGAAATTAATGAGCAATAACTTACTCTATGATTACCCTCGTACTACTACTCAAATTCTCTTCCGACATTTTCCGCTAAACCCTCTCTTCGATCTTACTCGCACACAGGGTTTGAATATGAACTTCATTGTGTCTCTCAAAACAAACCGGAAGGTCCTATCTTATACAGAACTATATGACCTCTCCCACTATTTCTATTCTTAGATCTCTGTGCGTATGAAATACCAATCTCATGTCTTTCCCTCAGAAAAGAACCAATTTCTGAGGGAGGGCGACTCGAATGTCTCCACTTTAGCCTTGGAAGACTCCTTTTCTTTGAAAGGAAACTGAAGGGACCGAGTCATCGAGGTGAAGGGGATGGATTGGAATGGAGGGTGGATGAGGTGGTGGACAAGATTTTGGATTGGGAAGGCGGAGGAGGAATAAAAATGTGAGAAGATTGATTAAATGACGTCGCGATGAGGATTGGGAGAACGCTTTTAGGAGAGGGGCGGATTACGTAATGGGGCGAAGGATACTCAGTTAAAAGAATTGGGACGAAGAATTTATTACGGAAAAATCTTTTAAGAAAAGGTCCCGACGTTTTGTGAGAGAGGAAAGTTATTTGAGAGGATGGAAAGAAATGCTACCGAACACCTTTGTGAATTTGGAGATGGTAAATCTCGATATCAAATCGTACAAATCCACAATTGCGGTAGTTTCACTACAGGTAGCAAGAAAATAGAAACTCTTTCCAGTATGTTTCTAATCTCTTATATCAGTTTGCACTCATTTTATGATTCCACGAACAAGAATAGTGAAATGAGTTAAGATTTTTATTTAAATTTAAGAGCCAATTCATTTTTTCATCCACGCTAGAACGCATTTATGCAGGTGAATCGAAAATATAATGATTTTGAGGATGCACTTAAATATTCTTTCCTGGCAGCAAAGCACACGTTTCTATCTTTGATTGTGCAATTTAAATGATCATTATTCGCATTTATTTGTTTCTTTTAGTGCTTTTCATTGCCACCTATGCTTCACCTCCAAGTCCCAGCATGAAACTTTGAAGTTTCAAATATGATTTATGTTCATTTATCCTCTATATGAGTTGTGACTATAATTGTATTCTGAATATGATATTTTACTATTTTTGTAAAGATTTTAAGATCTTATGAAAAACATTTGTAGTCACGGAGCAACCAATGTTCTTTAAATCAAAATATAAAAAGAAGAGAATACGAGATTGAAAAATACAATACAAGATTATTGCATCTCCTTGGAACACGGAACTGCTCACTAAATATTGAATGAAGTTGAAAAATGATCCAATAGTAACATTTTTCATTTTAACATCATCAAATCAGATGCAATTTAACCTTACGATACAGAACGTACTACCTTCCGATAGTCATTTACAAGAAAAGTTGGATTTATTTCCTATCAAATCTTATTAAAGACACGGCTGGAGATGGATCTTATTAAGATCCATCCTAAGTGCACAACGATGAGAGGAAAATTAATGGATTGCTTCTGCTGCATTAGTAAAGCTACTAGCTTCCCTTCACAGAGCGAAACCGAAAGGGCATAATATACAATAAAATATGAAATCAAACCACAATAAATCAAAATAATAACCGGAAAATAGGTGTAGTTGCTTTTTTCAAAGAGCTTCTGGATTTAAGTACATTTTTTCCAGGTCTAGCAGAAACATTCCAATTTAAAAAACGTTTATAGATAATCATTTCCGAGAAAATTGGTTTCATTTTTTACTCCCATATAGTGCGGACTAATTAGGTTCATCCCCTTTATGTTATTATTCTACGCTAAAGGCTCTACAGTTCATAGAAATGTAGTACAAGTTTCCATTTGTATAGCTGCAACAAACTTTTGCATTTTTATCTTGTTCTACAGAATTACAGTATTACATAGGAGACTAGACATATCGAAAAAATCAGTAAGTAAACGCTAATTAAATTTGAAACATATTCCCCGGCTCCCCTTTTATTGATAGAAATTGTAACATGCCCACCTATTTTACTGGCTCAATACTTCCAATCGATAGGCCAAGTAAATTTTAAAGAAAATACGTAAGAATCCCTTCAACACCGCAAATTTCCGAATGTTTAAAAGCGTCGTAATGATTTGATTAAAATCATTGTTCAAAGAAAATGTCTACATTTTATTCTGCATTTCTTTATCTCCGCTGAGATTCTCAGTGCATGGAATTACTCAAGAAAAAAGGCTTCATGGAACTAACATGGGATTAAAATTTAGATTGGCCGTGTTTTATTCCAATAAATTAACAATTTTCATCATAGATTAAGGAGAAAGACAATCTCTGGCATTGTACACTTCAACTTTTTTTTAAATTTATATTTCAACTGGACATGGTAACATGAAGAAAGAAAGGACACGTAAGACTATATTTGACGTTCCCACGGACAGGCCATTTTTCTCATTGACACGAATGTGATGTAAAATATTCAGTGCACAAAATATTTTTAAAATTACATTGCAAATAACATATTTTTATGTTAGAATTCATTATTTCTCTTTACAGAATTTTATACTCTACATATACAACGAAAGAACTTTACTCCTCAAATTTTTGCAGCCGATGTCTCTGAAGAAATCTCTAAGCAAATTAAAATTATAATTCTAGCAATATCGATTGAAGCTCTGCTTACGACAGAGATCATACTGTTCCCATGATCTGTGGTTATACTTAATCCCATTAAAGTTACTTCGTGAATCAATTTAAAATACTACGAGGTACGCCCAGGTTCTAATATTTTCTATTTTTTTGACCAGGCACCTAATGAAGAAAATTGAAACTTTTGTTACTTAGCAAAATAATCTCCCCGTAGGCGCGCTATTTTTTTCAAGGTGTGGACGATATGATGACCACATGGCAACCGAGATCACTTCCGTGGGTTCATTTTTGCCAGCTAAAAAACCCATCTGGTCCGTGTAGGAGGCTTCTTGAGTTCGTTGTTACACAGCGTTTGGTCTTGTTTGAACCATCGCGCTATTTTTTTCAAGGTGTGGACGATATGATGACCACATGGCAACCGAGATCACTTCCGTGGGTTCATTTTTGCCAGCTAAAAAACCCATCTGGTCCGTGTAGGAGGCTTCTTGAGTTCGTTGTTACACAGCGTTTGGTCTTGTTTGAACCATCGCTTTTTTGACCAGGCACCTAATGAAGAAAATTGAAACTTTTGTTACTTAGCAAAATAATCTCCCCGTAGGCGCGCTATTTTTTTCAAGGTGTGGACGATATGATGACCACATGGCAACCGAGATCACTTCCGTGGGTTCATTTTTGCCAGCTAAAAAACCCATCTGGTCCGTGTAGGAGGCTTCTTGAGTTCGTTGTTACACAGCGTTTGGTCTTGTTTGAACCATCGCGCTATTTTTTTCAAGGTGTGGACGATATGATGACCACATGGCAACCGAGATCACTTCCGTGGGTTCATTTTTGCCAGCTAAAAAACCCATCTGGTCCGTGTAGGAGGCTTCTTGAGTTCGTTGTTACACAGCGTTTGGTCTTGTTTGAACCATCGCTTTTTTGACCAGGCACCTAATGAAGAAAATTGAAACTTTTGTTACTTAGCAAAATAATCTCCCCGTAGGCGCGCTATTTTTTTCAAGGTGTGGACGATATGATGACCACATGGCAACCGAGATCACTTCCGTGGGTTCATTTTTGCCAGCTAAAAAACCCATCTGGTCCGTGTAGGAGGCTTCTTGAGTTCGTTGTTACACAGCGTTTGGTCTTGTTTGAACCATCGCTTTTTTGACCAGGCACCTAATGAAGAAAATTGAAACTTTTGTTACTTAGCAAAATAATCTCCCCGTAGGCGCGCTATTTTTTTCAAGGTGTGGACGATATGATGACCACATGGCAACCGAGATCACTTCCGTGGGTTCATTTTTGCCAGCTAAAAAACCCATCTGGTCCGTGTAGGAGGCTTCTTGAGTTCGTTGTTACACAGCGTTTGGTCTTGTTTGAACCATCGCGCTATTTTTTTCAAGGTGTGAACGATATGATGACCACATGGCAACCGAGATCACTTCCGTGGGTTCATTTTTGCCAGCTAAAAAACCCATCTGGTCCGTTTAGGAGGCTTCTTGAGTTCGTTGTTACACAGCGTTTGGTCTTGTTTGAACCATCGCTTTTTTGACCAGGCACCTAATGAAGAAAATTGAAACTTTTGTTACTTAGCAAAATAATCTCCCCGTAGGCGCGCTATTTTTTTCAAGGTGTGGACGATATGATGACCACATGGCAACCGAGATCACTTCCGTGGGTTCATTTTTGCCAGCTAAAAAACCCATCTGGTCCGTGTAGGAGGCTTCTTGAGTTCGTTGTTACACAGCGTTTGGTCTTGTTTGAACCATCGCTTTTTTGACCAGGCACCTAATGAAGAAAATTGAAACTTTTGTTACTTAGCAAAATAATCTCCCCGTAGGCGCGCTATTTTTTTCAAGGTGTGGACGATATGATGACCACATGGCAACCGAGATCACTTCCGTGGGTTCATTTTTGCCAGCTAAAAAACCCATCTGGTCCGTGTAGGAGGCTTCTTGAGTTCGTTGTTACACAGCGTTTGGTCTTGTTTGAACCATCGCGCTATTTTTTTCAAGGTGTGGACGATATGATGACCACATGGCAACCGAGATCACTTCCGTGGGTTCATTTTTGCCAGCTAAAAAACCCATCTGGTCCGTTTAGGAGGCTTCTTGAGTTCGTTGTTACACAGCGTTTGGTCTTGTTTGAACCATCGCTTTTTTGACCAGGCACCTAATGAAGAAAATTGAAACTTTTGTTACTTAGCAAAATAATCTCCCCGTAGGCGCGCTATTTTTTTCAAGGTGTGGACGATATGATGACCACATGGCAACCGAGATCACTTCCGTGGGTTCATTTTTGCCAGCTAAAAAACCCATCTGGTCCGTGTAGGAGGCTTCTTGAGTTCGTTGTTACACAGCGTTTGGTCTTGTTTGAACCATCGCTTTTTTGACCAGGCACCTAATGAAGAAAATTGAAACTTTTGTTACTTAGCAAAATAATCTCCCCGTAGGCGCGCTATTTTTTTCAAGGTGTGGACGATATGATGACCACATGGCAACCGAGATCACTTCCGTGGGTTCATTTTTGCCAGCTAAAAAACCCATCTGGTCCGTGTAGGAGGCTTCTTGAGTTCGTTGTTACACAGCGTTTGGTCTTGTTTGAACCATCGCGCTATTTTTTTCAAGGTGTGGACGATATGATGACCACATGGCAACCGAGATCACTTCCGTGGGTTCATTTTTGCCAGCTAAAAAACCCATCTGGTCCGTGTAGGAGGCTTCTTGAGTTCGTTGTTACACAGCGTTTGGTCTTGTTTGAACCATCGCTTTTTTGACCAGGCACCTAATGAAGAAAATTGAAACTTTTGTTACTTAGCAAAATAATCTCCCCGTAGGCGCGCTATTTTTTTCAAGGTGTGGACGATATGATGACCACATGGCAACCGAGATCACTTCCGTGGGTTCATTTTTGCCAGCTAAAAAACCCATCTGGTCCGTGTAGGAGGCTTCTTGAGTTCGTTGTTACACAGCGTTTGGTCTTGTTTGAACCATCGCGCCAGCTAACACCGATTGTTAATATAAATAAAACCACCACCGCATGTTTTATTCAATATGAATTACTTTTAAACCACACAAAGTTGAGAAAATAGATATTCATGCTGTTCTTGTATTTTAAACAATACTATTTTAAGTTTTGAAAACGTTTTTACTCTAGAGGAAGCTGTAAAAACGCTGTACGCTGTAAGGTGAATCCATATATCTTCTATGTTTAAAAAAATCTCATGCATTTTAAGCTAAACCTCAACTTTTTATCTTTTTCTTTTTTGAAAAAGAATGAGTAATCTTAGATGGCGAACGCACCTTATATTGTTTAAATATTATTAATATTTTAATTTCATTTTTAGATCAAACATATCTTGGTTCCATTCAGCATTCATGGACTTATATTTCATTATTCTCCCCTTTGAAAATATAATCCAGTCCGGTCCACGGAGAAGCCATTTTAGTTTCTTTCCTTCATCATTGCTTATATCTGAGTCAAAAAGAATTATGAAGGGCGCAAGCTGTGTTCCGTGAAGCTGTCAAAGTGGTTTAAATTATTTTTACCATTTCCATCCCGAAATATGAATACGATCTTTTAGATCATTTTTTAATCTTTGAGTTCAGATATAATCTAATGAAATATCTCTTAGCTCTGCTACGTAGAAGATTTTAAATCTTGTTCGCCTTGAACTCAAAACATCAGACTCGTTTCAAGATCACTTAGCTTCGTCTTTCTTTGCTCTTCCCTTCCCAGCGACTTAATCTCCCCCTCTAAATTATGTGATTTTTTTTCTGCCTCTCACCAGAAAGGAGAAGCCACAGCACCCTTTGGTGAGAGCGTTTTCATAAATTCGTTACAACCACCATGAGCATACATCAGTTGGGAATTTTTATCAGGATTTTGATCTAGATCAACGATCCTTTGGGTAGACCGCGATTACTCTATATCCAAACTTTGGTTCTTATTAAGACTCTTATATCTAGGAGCATGTTCATATTAAGCGTAAATCAGTAGCTCGACTACTAGTGCTCCTGCCATGAGTAGAAAATGAGGGAACAGGAATCGAAATACAAAGAAATGTTCTGAAATAGAAACAAAAGACATTTTTGAAAAAGTGTCTCATGAAAAAATCAAAGGAAGAGGAGATGTAATTGTTCTTTCTCTTGTATTTTCAATGACTTGAGTGACAATAACTGGAGTGTATGTGAGCAATTTTTTAAATATTGAAACGGTGTAATCTGCCATTAAAATAGAATAGATTTTCGTCCATTGGGTCTCAAAATCAGAAAATAAAATAAGATTTTGAAATGTTATACTTGTAGTATTTTTACTTGACTGCCGACGATGGAAAATAGTGCATCAAAACAACATTTGTTGAGAAACTCTTATAGTGCTATCTCCAGAAGTATAATATGCTCGATAAAAATAAGTATTTTAAATCATTAAAGAATAATTTATCTAAAAGAGTTGTGAAATATTAACATGTATTTCGTCTTTACGTGAATGGTTTTCGTACGGTTCACTATCAAACATTTTATTTGTAGATGTTTTCTCATACACGTCACCATTAAGTCACTTGAATGTACAGGACCTTTATAAGTTGAATTGAAAAAAACCGTTGGTAAATAAAGTGGAATCTTTAGATATTGTATGAGAGAGAGAGGTATATTCCATGGTGATAAAGACAACAAAATTGGGGTGTTTGATACCATTTAATCCCTATCGAGCGTTTTCTTTGTAATCATAAAACTCTTCATCAAACGATTTGAGCACTTCGTTAAATTACAGCTATTGAACGGTGCTATTCTCTTTCCGGTGTACCTAATTTCTCGTCATCATGAATGTAAAATCACTGTCATCTAGAAAACTTGATTGCGGACAGTGGTTCAAATTTTGTAACTATCATGAATACAAACCTTTGACAGAAAAGGTGACCACGTAAATCGTGGCTGGAAACTGATGGAGTGGGTGGTACATATGGCGACAAGGATAGCATGAAAATTAGAAGGTGGAAAGGAATAAGTGTGTGTGAGGAAGGGAGAGCTCAAAGTAGGGGAAGTGAGACAAGCGATATTCGGGGTAGACACTAAAAGGGACTCTTCTCGTTAATTGAGTTATGTACATGAACGCGACAATCTAACCCCATTTTCTACACCTGTCCCTCCATCTTTGCCCCCGGCCCGCTTCCACTCCGCATCGCCTCCGCCACTCCCCCACCTCCATGACCTTCTCATCATCCCCAAGCCTTCTCTTCCCCCAATCCTCTCTCACCATTCAGATCTCATAAGGACGCCACTCTCATCCATCGTACCTAAAAAGGGTCCCAAATTATCCCCAACCCTTCAACGGAGCCCTCCTCCTCAGGGAAAAAAATACCCGTCCGAGCTCGTTCTTTTATGCCCCGAGTCTACTCGGGAGCCCATGAACCTCTCTCCCTTTGCTTCTCCATCCTCGTTCCATTCCAGTCCTCATGCTTGCCCTTTCCCTTCACCTTTTTAGCTCGGCCGCATTAGCAACAGTTTTTGACCCTTCTTAGAGGGCCCTACGTTTGATGTCCGTGGGTGGGTGACGATGTCACACCGAGCGTTTGATTGATTCGTCCCCGCCGCACAACCTGTGTCCAACAGCGGCGGCCCGATTCGCTTGCGGCGCTGTATCCTGCAATTGGAGGGGAGAAGCAATGATAAAAAATAAACTGCCTCGTCAAGCTCTCAAAGCAGGGAGGAAAAACGTCAGTTTCCTTTCCCGATGGCCGATCTCCCGACCATCCTCCATCCCGGTTCTCTCTTTCTTTTAAGTTTTGTCTCCTCCGCTTTCCCGCTCTAGGCGAGGGATTTGGTGAATAGGTGAGCTTCTAAAACGGTCCACAAAGGTCACGAGTTCGTGCGTGACCCCGGGGATTGACTTAGCTTTAAGGGCGTGCCGATTCATCGGCAGACGCAAGCTTTATTCTGCAAAATTCTCCTGATGACGACGACACCCACGGTTGCTGGTACTCGCATGGGATAACGCCCACTAAATATTATCCACTTTAACAAAATTGTGTTAAAACTAAAAATAAATCATTTGAACGACAATTGGGACCTATCATTCACTCAATCTCTCCGCTGACTTTTTGTAAATTCTCACTCGTTACTTAAATAAGTTATACATGTATATGTTTGTAATATTAAGCAGAAGCTGATAATAATCCGAAATATTTCATAATTTTTATGTTGAAATTTTTCGTTGATTTATTTTGAAGCCTCTGATACATCTTTTGCGTGTCTTCCCTCCTGGCATCTCTTCGCTTTCCCACTGATCGGACGATAGGATAGCCTCCCTCTGACATTCGTAAAAAAATTTGTTGATATGTCAACTTTTACAATAAATATGAATAGCATAGTTATAATTGCCAAAGATAATTTTAAAAGCGGTATCAGGATGGAAGTTTGGCATTATTGAAGATTCAATAAGATACTGTGAGCCAGTATTTAGATTTGTTAGAAGGAAAAAGGAATATTGGCAAAAGAGTCAACCTTGACCTTACACCGGATTACAGTAACCAAGTTTTGGGGCACTCCAAAGGAGAGGTATTTACGCAGCGATCTAGGGACAAAGTGCCTAATGAAGGCTGTTGTTATTATACCTCATTTTCCTCGTGTGCCGGTTAATATGATGCGCCGTAAAGCACAACGAACGTGCAATGACTCTGAAAACAGTTTCGTAAAACGCACGGAATAATTAAATTTTATACTCTTTGCTTGAAGGCAACGCACGGGAAACTTTCTGTGACATAAAACTTAAGGCACATAGTAGACCAGTAAAAGGGGAAGTATTTTAGCTTTCAGCCATTTTATAGTCACCTTTGCAGCGATGCAATCTAATAAAATGAAACTATGAACTAGGTATTATATATGCCACAATATCATAATAAAACCTCAGCACCAAGTTAAAATTGAAGCTAAAACTTTAATGGATATGGCCTTTGGAAATTTATTACAATAAGCTGAATGATTAATTTACGATTTCTGGTTGCAGGACCTATAACAGAAGGCTTCTGTGAGTTTGAATTTAGTCCCTATTTTCACATATATCCCAACATTTTACAATCCCGTTAGCAGTAACTGTCAACTTTAATGGGCTTCAAAACGGAGGTGATTTATAAGAAATACATTAATTTTTCATTAATGTTGGAAGGCAATATGATTTGAGAACTTAAATGAAAAAGAAGATTTGCTGTAGAAAAGTTTATTGGCCGAGAAATGGAAGCTGGGAACTCAGTTTCATGGAATTGCATCATTTTTAATTATTCCTTTGAAAATAATATAATTGTTCCATACAATTTCCCTCAAGTTCGAGTCCCATTCCATTGCAATATATAAAGCAATGAAATAGTTCACGGCCGTCTAATTTAATGAAATTAAGAACTCACGCACTATAACAGTGCACCGCACTTATTGACGAAACTTTTAGTTACATGGCCTAAGTAGAGGGAGGAGGAAAATTTGCTAATTGAATTAATTTAATTAATGAAAAAATTTTACCACAACTTCTTAACTAATAAATAAATCGTTTTACGATGACCAAAGGGCTTAAAAAGATGTCGTGTTAGGCTAGACATTCTTGAGCATAGGAACTAGTATCCCACATCTGACATGCCAGCATCTGACCAAGGATGTCCCGAGAACGAATTTTAAGAGAGAATATACTTGAATTCATATTTTCAATTAGAGATATTTTCGAAGAAATGACAGAATTATGGAAGATATTTATGCATTAAATAAGGGACTATGAATAAAACTAATATTTCTCGTAGTAATTCAAAACGAAACGCATACCATTGGGTTTATTTCAAAAACTTTAATAGACTATTAGGATGTTTATGGTATAAACTATTCGATTTAGTAAAACATTTAGGAGAATAATTTTTCAAAAAATCCAACGATGTTTTAGGCAACTGTATTCCTCAAATCGAAACTAGTGTCATCCCCGCGATAAATGGTGAAGGAATTTCTCATTCATAACTTAATGAAAACGCGTACTTAGTGTATTGGATCTCACCTTCCGACTCTCGCGTAAACATTACCTTACAAATAAATATAGATATGCATCTTTTCTTTCATGCTGTTGTAGATCGCAGCTTCTTCTCATAAGTTATTCAAAACTTCTAGTGGTGAAGTACGCGTGGGCCTTCACCATTTGATTCAAATTAATAAAAACCATATTGTCCCAATATGTTCAATGATTTTTTCTTGGTAAAAATGAAGGAGTTCTATTACTCATCTCATCAGATGTTTTAAACATTAAAAAATGAATTCGAGACGCAAACGATAACAAGTGCCGTATACATTAAAATTAAATGAAATGAAAATGCTTAAAATGTAATATTTTCTGAAGCATAATTTCCAAAAAATATACTCAGAGTGAGTTAGTATAAAGACCTTTTTGCTCTTTCAGTGATTTTTACTTTAATTCAATTGCCATGTACTTTAGAAGTAATCAAAATGGCATTCATCCATTGTTAATCGCTCATTTCATATAAATACATATGCTGATTCGAATAGAGAACATTTATTCGTGTACAGGTAATAACTGATGATAGTTGATGAAATTTATTCATACGGTGTCCGAACCTTATTCATTTTTGTCTGCTCCATCGATTAAGAACGGGGTAATTTAGTATAATCAAATGATAATGGAATTTTTGGCTCAGCTACTACATAATCTGGGCCAACAACCCTCTAAGCTCATGTAAACATTTTATAAAAAAAGCTCATAAATATTATGAGGTAGTAGTTTGAGTAGTTTAATCACGCCTTAAGCTTTGCCGCTTCAAACGAAAAGCTCACATATCCCTCCTCTTTGAAAATAAACCGGTCACATTATTCAAAAGTTTGTTGCTCTCATGAGAAAAGTTCACAAGTTCTTTTTAACCGTTACACTTAAGCGGCCTTTTAAATTCCGACAAGAAAGCAAACCGGTTACCTTGAGGACTGGTGCTTTGGTAAACGAGTGGTCTGGAAGGCTAATGGTACGCAAGTTGGCACGGTTGCAAATGCTATGTTTAATTATCTTCCTTGGGAATGACCTCATCCCCGTGGATTGGAGGGAATCTCACGTGTTCCATCGTCGTCATTTTTCTTTCGAATTCTGGATCCCCCTTAAAGCCCTAGTGGAGCATACCCCTTGGCGCAGACCCCTCCTCCTACGAACCCTTGCCTCTCCCCTACCAGAAAATTTGATACATATTTCTTCTCATTCCCGTGCTCCTTTTCTCTCATCTCACCGTTTCCCTCTTACCGCACCCCTCCTTTAATTCCCACGTCTTTCCCCCTTTCATGCGAAATAATTAAGCCGCTGCCCATTGAAAGTATTCCTGGAGCGTGGCGTAAATTGATGTGCATCATTTATCACATCCTGCCCTCTCTCGGCCCTTCTTCCCCCCCTCCTCCTTTCTCGCTCCATCTCCGTGCCCTTATACTTAGCTTCTGGTACAACAACCCCTTCCCTTCTACTCCTGCGTCTGTCACCCTGACTTTAACCTCTTGACCTACTTAAAACGCGGCACCGTGAGTAAAATCCTATCCAACCACTCTCTAGCTCTAAGTCCGAAATACAAGAATTAACTGGAAAAGAAATGAGATACATGAATATTATGGACCTAGAGAATACATGAAATAGGTGGGTAACGAGCTCGCCGACTAACCTTTGGGCCTTATCGAATATGGATAATGTGTAATGATATTAGTGTTGGGATAATATGGATTGATGTTTGCAGTGTGGAATATCTTCATTTATGGAAGCATCTCATAAATTTCTATTCCTACCATAAACGGAGGTTATTTATTAAATAACCTAAAAACAATAGGTCGTGAATTTCCTTTGATATAAAGGTAATGTAGAAAAATTCCAAGAAACTGCGGGAGATGGCGCAATAGTAACTTTTAACGGAGTTATCCGCTAATATGTATTTCACTATAACAATTTCAGAGTATGGAAATCATTCCCCCTGATCGGAATTCAATCCCGGATCCCTGAATGTCCGGCCGAGCTCTTTAACCAGCAATTGAGGCGTCCTCTCAAACTCTGAAATAGTACACATTTATTTACCAACTACAGCTAATTGTCACTAAGACGTCATGCCTATCTGTGCTCCTTCAAATAGGTACTTAATAAATATTTTCATGAAGATAGAATTACTTTGCCTTTAAAATTAAGTATTTAAGAAACCCCCAGTTTATTCACGTTAGAATAGTGGTTTTTCAATGATGCTTATACCATGGCCAAAGCTGATCATGGCAATTGGGTTAAAAAACGTGATATTCTGATCCAGATATATTTTCGAATAATCAAACCGTCGCTGAGTGATACGGGTCAAAATGGGTCCTGAAATTATTTGACGGATTCCTTAAACATCCCACTAACTTATGATATGCACTTTTCTATATACGCCCGAATTTATAAACCATTATTGTTTCTTATTTTAGGATTTACATGAAAAGAAAGAATTAATTCTCCTTTAGCAGTTACTTCTGGCTCTTCGCAGAGCTAAGTGATTTCGACTTGAATATAAATAAGTATCTCGAATTTTTCATGGGTATCATAAATCATTGGTCTAGCCATAAAATATCATGACCGCTGTCTCACCCCATTCCATATCGAGACCGCATATCCGGGGCAGGTTGGTCATCCCAGACCCGAGGCTATACCTCTCTTTTCACTGATATTATCCCCAGTGTGCCCTTTTGAGACAGTTTTGTCTCGTGTAAATTTTCCCCGAGCAGTTCACCCCTGCTCTCATACTATGACACATTAATGTATCTCTCTAGAATACGAGAACCTTTATGGATGTTGACCAGCGTGATAAATTTTCAAATGTGTAACTTGTAATTCCTTAAATGCGAAGGAGAATCTTTAAAAATATTCTCCGCTAGTGGTTACTGGAGTATCTCAATATAAAAAACTTAGTTTTAAGCCTAAGAGAAATATGTGGTGGGCATGAATTTTACCTCTTCGTCTCATCTTAAGTATTTGTCCTAACAATTAATAAAATATTAGAATTTCCAAAATATATATTACGTAATACTTATATTTATCAGTATTCAGTGACCTTTTCACGTTTTGTGTTCAAATTGCATTGTTTCATAGAGCTAAGAGATGAAACGACAGTTGTGAATAATTGAACATTTGAATACTAAGTAATCTTTGAGCCTGGTTCTCTAACAATGACTGACCTTACTCATTTTCTTCGTAGACTCATTTTCCAAGTTTGCCGCAGGATCCGAAATGGCGAAGTGTTAAATCCTCACGCTAAGACTAGTGGCTCTGACTTCATGCCTCAGATTTAAGAAAAAAATCTGAGGCTTGAAGTCAGAGCCACTACTACTATCAATCCTCGTTCATGAAGCAGGCTATCAATCGTAAAAAATAATTTTCCCCTACGCATCGATTATGTTACCTTAAGTGAAATAGGGATAACTTTGAAGAGTGAACTCAAATTATAGTCCTTTAGTTCTCGTGAATATTAATGATAGAATGTTGTATTATTATTTGAATACATCAGCTACTTACGCGGAAGATAGGCAAGGGATGCATTTAATATCATAGGCTTGTGTTGTGTATAACATATATTAATCTGATATTACCAAATTCTGTTACTGTTCGGGTTTATACAATTTAGAAGGGGGGAAATTCTACCTAGGATGGCAAAAAGGATTAAGCTACGCCAAAATCTCTTGCAGTCTTCATTTGGATGCTAATAGTGTATGGTTGATTGCATGAATGACACGGGACGATGATAAGTTTTACCTATTCATCGAAATATGCCAGGATTGCATGCTGGCGCTCCGACATAGCCTTGGTTTCCTCCACCGCTTATTCGCGGACTTGGACCAATGGCTTGCTAGGCATGATTCAAAATTCCTTGGCCGTAAGTTTTGCTCAAGCCCTCTCATCCCAGCCCCTTGTGCCCATCTCTTCCTTCTGACTTAATTACAACCCCACGGAGACGAGAAATCTGTTATAATCCTCACTTAATCCTTACACCGATGTAAATCTACAGCACAAGCCTTCGGGACACGAAACGAAAGCCGTTTGGCTGGGAGTATGACAGACGGGGGGGATATCAGAAGGGTGTAACGCGGGTGATGACGAGAAGGGTTTATGAAAGACTGCTTTGGAGATCGCCTCCTGAATGATCATATTTAGAAGCGGGCCACCCACCCTTTCTCCCAGTGGAGCTGGCGGAATATATGCAAAAACTTGAGGGTAGTTGGTAGATAACGCGTCTGGGAACTGGCGAGGGATTGATTTCAGTTTTTAGAGCCAAAGTTTTTCATGGTTAAACTAATGAGCTTAAATCTCTTGTTATTTGCTTGGAAAAAAGATATAAAATATTGCAATATATGTAGGAGGGCACTTAAGAAATAATTGCCAAATATTTATTAAACTGTTTCAGTTTACGGCTTCAGCAATAAACAGGATTGAAATTCTAAAGATGCATTAAATAGGATGTAGACTGAGTGTAGTTATTTAAAAAAAATTAAAAATTGAGCGAAAAAATACTGTCTACTCAAATGCCCGTCGTCTATCATGAATAAACCCGTGTAAAAATTGGGATGTTGAAATTCCATTGGTCTAAGATCTTCTGTAATAGGTAAATGATTGATAAAAAAATTGTACATTAATTTTACATAGCCATTTAATAAGTCGCTATCTCAATAGTATATTTATGAGCTCCGTTGGCGAGATAAATCTTGAAACAGTATGGCTGTTTGCGTACACTTATGCTTTTGTGCCTAGTGTACTTTAACTACATGCGTATACGTATATAAAATGAACTGCGTACCTTAAATGAGATGTATTGGCTTGTCATTTGTTAAATTCTGTGTAGATTGAATTAAATTAATGGAAATGCGTATATATTTAACCATTTAACATAAAAAAACCGTATAGACAAAATAAAATTATATTGTTCTCCTTGACAAAATATATTCACCACAATGAAATTAGACATTATGCATACGATATTTCGCAATAAAATAATGGTATGCATAAAACAACATTTCTTAAATTTTCGTTGATGCTGTATAGAGACCATCCCGAAATTTAAATCGGAGATCATTATCAAAACTCTCTCTCCCTGGACTCTCCCGCCACCTACTACTTTTATTAAATAAATTAGGGGAAATTAGTGATTAAGCGTCATGGTTTAAAGGGTATATCTTAGAGAGTAAATAGATCTACCGTTAAATAATTTAGTTTGGGCATGAGATTCATACAGGTACGTCACCAAAATTGGGGAACTCTCAAGTTTAGCTTTGCTCTCGCTCTGGATAAAATGTTTGAGGAACTAAGTGAGAGAATATTTATTAAATTATGCCACAATTAATTAAGAATTCATTTTTATCACTACTCTTAGCCAGTAAATTTCAATCAAACTATTCCCTCTAAGACTTATTATGGCCCCACATTATTTAGTTAGATCGGAACAACAGGGTAAGGTTCTAGAGAGATAGACACCACCACTGAGAAATTCAAGCACTCGTTCTTTCCTTACATTATAAAAATTCATAGCAAAAAAACCTAAGAACCCCAAAAGTTTTCATTCAAATTCAAAAGCTTCATTAAATTATATAGATAGGTATGCATGTGTGTTTATGTATATGTGCAATTATATATTAGTTTTTATGACTAAGTGCAAATGTATGGATAAATAGCAGGTGTCATAACACCCCGTACTATTCGACAAATTTTGGGTTATTCTGTTGAGGTATATCATGGGAAAAATAATATTTTACCATTTAATAGTCGATGAAACGCTGACTAATCACAATTCACATTTTAACACAATAAGTAATGAGTCATTTGATATGTTCCGCGGTACTCTCCCTATGTTGGGATTAATTTGAATTAAAAAAACGAAGAATATTTTTACACTTAATTCTTACACCTTGAAATTCCTTCAGTGTAATACACAGTAGTAGATGACTCCATTAAAACTATTATCACGGAATATTCCGCCATTTGTTTGAATTTAACGAAAACACTGAAATATGCATCGTTCCCATTACTGAATTCCCGTTCGACATTCCCAATTCTTGTTTCCTCTGTTTCCGTATAGCTCTTGTGCAGAATGTAAGAAATTGCCCTAGACGTTCACAAATGTTAAAGTGAAATTAGAATGACTATTAAACGTACGCTGTATGGGAATTAATATTCATCGGCGCACTCTCTCTCCCTTCTCAATTCAATACGAGCGTACATGCATGCCATTCAAATGGCTCAAGATGAGAAAAATAGGTCCTGTGTAATGCATGAGTACCTTTCTCCTTTTCGTCTGTCCCTAATGAGGAGGACTGAAATAAAATGTTAGCAGATGAGGATAATTCTCAGTTTGAGTAGAATATCATTGAAGGCGACTTCACGAAGCGCGGAATTTTCCTTGTCCTCCCCACCACGAAAACTGGCACGGCTTCCGCCCTCCAACCGTCCCTCCTTTCCCTCTGCCTCCGGACTGTCTCCATCGACTGTCGCCTGGAAGTAAAGGCGACTGTCTCTCCGCCTTCTCCTTCGCGCACCCTCTACCCCCTCCGTACCTTCTCTTCTCCACTCTTCCATTCCCTCTTCGAAGTTGCCATCTACCCTCATCCAAGCGCTAGCTCTCCTTCTTCCTTCGTCTCCCCCTGTTCTTCTTAAATGCTTTGCATTATTCATGAAGTATTTTCGTCCCGGTGGCAAGGTGTAACTTCGGCGCCACTCTCTGGATGTCTGAAGATCATGCGAATTAAATGTACCCAGGGAGCAGGGTAAACGCTGTCGAAAGAAAGTTATATATCAGTATATCTCACTCTCTACTGTGTTTGGCAAATGGCTGGGAACACAGACGAAGATGAAAATAAGAGTATTCAAAAAAGCAAGGTAAATGGTAGGTTTTTCTTCTAAGCGCAGATTGTCACCGTAATACAAGGGTACTGCTATTCCTCAAACGATAGGTAGGAATTATTTATTCCTCCCACCCTGTTATCATATCAATTCCATTTTTATGGAATAATGAGTGCGTCAAGTTTGCATATTAGAGGTTTCAGTGGTCACGACGCTCACTCAACACCGCTATTATGTATGTAAATTGCCCAAAAGGTATAAATTGGGCTTCACATTATGGTAAGAATACGTGCGAGGACCACGAATGTGCGTTTATTACACTTGTCGGCAATAAAGGAGTTAATTTATTTGGATTATTAATGTCGATTCTCGCTCATGAATTTAATTGAATTATTATCACAAGTCCATTGAAGTCTATGTTTTTGCGCCCAAATATTATAGGGCAACATAATTATTTACCTCAACTAGAACTAGGATATATTTCTTTAGCTTTCATGCTCTGCATACATGCTCGAGTTTAATTACTTAAGCATGCTTAAGTAAAACGGAAATTTTTACCATCTTCCTTCCATTTTACATGCTAAGAACAATTTTTAAAATTGTAGAAGACACAATTGATATAAATCACATTTATTTTCTAAAAATTTACATAAAATAGAAAGCTGATAAATAACATAATCGAAAACAGTTTTTTGTCTTAAAATCTCAAGGAATGAAAAAAACTCATTCGAGTCATATATATGGTTTTAGTAGATCCAAGTGCTTATTTTTTCACTATCTCTTAAAATGCTAAAAGGAAATCGTTTGACGTTTCCTGTACCGCCATTCCTTAGCATGAGTGTCCGCTAACTTTCAGTTCAAGAACATTCAAGACGTATCTATCAAGTAAGTGATTCTCACAGTTAAGTTCTGATGCAAAAGCAAAGCTTATCAATGACCTCTTCCCTTTAAAGGATATTTCAACACGTATTATGTGCTCAAACATGGAAATTGACAAGTTAAAAATGAATAAGTAAGGCACTGGCTAGCATAAAAGTTTATTGAAATGCGTTTAACTTTGGCGTCAATTCAATTTACGGTGCCCAAATACGATTCGAGACTGAATGGAACTTTCCCCTACGACTCCACGTCAACAAAGCCGTCCGCGACTTCCAACAAACGACGACATTTATCATTTTACCAAGCCACACAAACACACAGGCATGCACACTCAAACCAGCGCACACCATCCAATTGAAGCTGTCCCTTCTAAATACTGTATCATTTTCAACAAAAAGTGAAGGTGGCTGAGTAGCATTCATCCTCATCTCCGCATTTTTCCTTGCCCCTCCTTTCCTTTTCTCATCCTCCATCGCTCTTTTCTTTCTACTCATTCTATTTTTTCACATTCCTATAGACTACTTCCCTTCTGTTTGCCTTTAAAGCCCTTGAGCGCACGATTATTGCCCCTAAACACAATGCAGAGACCGGTAAATCAGGTTCTCGAAGACTATTAGGGTTTGTAATCAAGGTCACTAAACAAATAAGCCAAGGGGTCCTCTTCTATCTTATATCTTTTCCTCTCCTCATCTTTCAACTTACTTTGTATTTTTTACCTTTATTCGCCTCTTCTCAGTGTTGGAGGTACCATTGACCCTTGACCTTCATCTGTGATCAATTGGGCGGTTTCTTCCATTGAATATTTTTCGGCTCTCACCCTTATTCATTGTTGGTTTTTAGCCGTCGGAAGTGACGTGCTTAAGCTTTGAAACCGGTGAAGGAATTAACTAGCCTTGTGTTGAACCGAAGCCACGAGACATCTCGCAAACTAATTAAATGATTTTGACGCTAGGAGTAAAAGCCATTGGCAATAGAAGTGATTTGTAATTTTGCTTGGACAAAAATAGGACACAAATAGGTCTCTTGGAACATAAGTGGCTTCTGGACCTCAATATACCAACCTTTTTAGCAAATTTTTTCAAACAATTTTCACGGTTAACCATCAAATAGATACTCACTTTTCCTTTCACATGAATACCTTAATCTGCTAACCTACATTAAGATAACTCTTGCAACTGGCTGTGATCAACTGGGCACTACCCCTCTGGGAAAAGCCCGTCCTGCTTTGCCCGTGCCTGTTCCCATTCTTTTTAACCATTGCTTTTTGGTGGGATATTTGCCCACAATGTGGAAAATAAGAAACGTTTTAGCTTTATTCAAATCTGGTCAAAAATCTTAAGTTGAGTTTAATCGGATTATCTCCCTTTTATTCCTTCTGTCAACTAGATATCTATATACGAGTGCATTATCCATCAAAGCCTTTTGTTATTCACTCCCACCTTCATTTCTGAAGGTCAATATAATTTCCTTCGTGAATAGCCGACATTTAGCAACCTTTCAAATTTTCAACATCATGTATTTGGTCCTTAGAGCGCTCATCTCAATTGGAAGTCTGCTTCGTTGATTTTTTAAAGCTTGAGATTAAATAAATCACCCACTGCTACTATACAACCTCGAGAATTACTATTATATTCATAGTCAATTTCTCAAAATTTTGACTTCATTCCTAGAAAATAGACAGCAACGGTTTCATTGACGACGTTCACTCCCGGGTTCCCCAAGAGAGTATCCTTCGCCATTTCTTATTTTGCAGCTTGAAGAATATCCTCAGCAAACTTTCTGAGTGGTCCGATACTTGGTACCTAAAAAAAGATCCGGCCAAAACAAGTATTCTCTCTTACGCTCTCCATAAATCACTAAAACGTACAACTATCAAATTCATAACCAGATCCATTAAATCCAGCAGTCAAAAATAAAAAAAGATATAGATATCTTTGATGTTAAAATTCTCTTTCTTGAACACAGATGTATCAGATGTATTCCCGCTAAAGCTATATCAATGGAGGACTTAAATTATCATAACGATTAAATATATAGCTTTCCACCTCTCCGTATTTTTTTTCTTTCCTTCTGTTTCTCAAATCTTTGAATACTGTTCCGAAATTCGAGCCACTGTGCCAACCACTTCTCTCCCGCCCACCCGATGAATTTCTTTCTATCTACCGTCTACCAGCGCCATTGACACTTCCATAATTTCTCTCTAGATTATAACGGTTTTTCTCTCGGAATTTCCTCCCTTACTGATCGCCGTTCCATGAATGATATAAAAATTTTCATAAAAACCGTCAATAGTAATTACAGGTTATCCTGGTTTTCCTCAGTTTATCACCTCCATTATACAAACCGAGCCAAATTTTGCATGTGGTGCTTTTATTTGTTACCCTATTTGTTTTTATTGATATAATTTATCTTTCTTTCTTTTTTTAAAATTATGTTAGTGCGATGCTGATTTTAGACTAAATAAATAAAATGAACTCTTTCCTCAACCTGGAATCCATCTTGAGGTACTGGATCCGTGCTTTGAATTTATTTGCAGCCAAAAGAAGATTTAAAATATTCTCGGATAGCTAACCCGATAACGAGTTTACCTGATGATATGCAGGCCATGAGTTAGAATACCTCCCTGAGAGTGTTCTTTGATGACATTTTTATTATTATATAAAAAATAAAATGATGTTTCAAGTATTCAGAGCATTCCAACCTTGCTTTTATCCAAAAACACATAATGGGCAGTCGATCGTTTGACTCCGCGAATTAACAGAATATTTTTATATCCCTTAGGAGAGAGTGTACTCATTATTTGTTTTCATAAGCCAGGGTTACTTTCCATGCAGAAATACCACGTTTGCATTCGAATGCTACATTTTTCAGGTTTTCGCGCATATCCACCGAAACATTATCATATGACAGATTTGTTTACTAATAAAATGCAGGAAGTATAATTCAAAATATTTTAATTTCATGCAGCTGAATATTTTTTAAAGGATAAAAAGTTTTCTTTCTCCATTTTAGAGGAGCTAAATCTCTTTCCTATGGCTCTTTCCTCCTGTCCACAGTTATTTATTGCTCGTTTACATGATGAAAACTGAAGTAAATTGATGCTAATTTTTCTTCTTGCATATCCATCTCCAGTTATTTTATTCATATCAATCTCCTTGAGAGAAAAAATGCATGATTAAAAGTCTATTTTGGCCAAAAATTTTACCATCATATCTTTTCATCGATTTCTGTACGGTATCGCTCGATTCCTTGCTTCTCAATATCCGCTTCCAGTTCCCATTGTTTCTTATACTGAACCACCATCAAGTAGGTATTTCCAGTTATGTCACCTCATATTTTCGAACTTTCGCTCCGGTGATCATGTTCATCTTACTCCGCTACGTCAAGGTCGGGAAATACAATTGTCCAAGGACTGAGGGAATGGCTCTCGGAGCCGAGGCGGCGAGTAGCGAACGGAGAAATCAAGGTGGTGACCGGGTCGAAGCGGGCAAGTAAATTGAGCGAAGGAGAAAACATGACGTCCCGGAGGGAAGAAACACTAGATTGAAGTGGAAAAACGCTTGGGAGGAGAAAAACTCGGCGAATTATTATATAGAGCACTCACGAACTTCAAAATACTAACCGTTTAATAGATACCTTAAAAAAGACACAAAAATAAAGGTAAACCTTGCAAAAGCTTTTCCTTAATTTTCGATAGATGCACAACCGTCATACTTAGAAGGAATAATATAAAAAATATTTCTATCCTTCCTTCTGAGGACGAAAAATGGTGGTTTTGCATCCAAAGAAAATTCGGAAACAGCTTCTGCAAGGGTTACTTTTAATTCCCTGTCTGTATTTAGAGGATATATTTATTAAGTGATGTACATTTGTATATATATATACTTTTATTTATTTATTATGGATATTAGTTTATGTGCATATATAAAATACGTTTAAGTGTACATATATATTTATGATATATACTGTTAATACACATATATGTTTAATATTTTAGTCTATCTAACCTGCTCTGGAAGCACTAGGTCGCGAACTTTATCTCGCATATCTTACCTACTGCATTCAAAGCAAATTAAGTGCCAGTAGGTATCCACGGGCTCGTATATTTTTTACACCTCTTCAGAAGGTAGGAATGAGAAGAAAAACGGCCGAGATGAGCCTGTAAACGTTTCTTGTGCTTCGAGTTATGGATACATATGAATGAAGTCCGGAAAATGGATCTTTCCTTCCCTTGAAGGGAACGGGATTGGCGGTAAGAAGTGGAGGAGGGCATGGCGAGTGGTTCTTCGCCGAGAGGTATGTGTCACTGGTTGGAGAGTCTGGGGTTTGCAGGCTGATGGGTGGGAGGGGAGGTCATTGGAAATTATAGGGGCGGGTTGGTGAGGGGAGGCAAGAGAAGACGTCTCCTGTGGAAGAAAAAGTGAAAGGCCGAAGTAGACGAGATTTATTCCCACGGGCGCCGTACACAAGATCTTTCTGGAACCTCTCTTTCACTCCGCGCACATCTCCGCAGTTAAAAGTTCTCATAAACAACTGTTACTCGTCTGCCAGCCATTCCCAGGATTAATACGCTAACCGCTCCTCCTCCACTTCATTGACTATCTCGTTCCGTGAGTTTGTCTCATGATTCTCATTTCTGTTTCTGATTGTACACAAGCACCTTCCCTGTTTGTTATATTCGCTCCTACATGCCACTGCACCGATTTTATTTATAAAAGTGAGCACCAGATGAAACATTAAAATAAGGCATCAATTTTATGCAAAAATGTCACCGTTGAATTTAGATAGATGGTTGGTTATGAATTTTCATTTGAAATTGAATAACCCTCGTAGAATTCATGCATGTATTTTTACATGAATTATTTCATGTTCCAGTGGTACAATTAATAAAAGGGAATGAAATGAAGCCGAATTTATTGTGGTTTTCACTAAGTAAAAAGACATTTGTTATATTCTAAGGGAATGCTTCTTTTAGGCATTTACGGTATAAATGAAATTATACGTATTCAGGTGAAAATGTTTAGTTTTTGAAGCATATGCTCTACAACTCATTCCTCCTTGCTTGAGGAGGTTAATTGTTTATAATTTTTCATCAGTTCATTTTCTGTACAATTGTTTTATTTATTCCTATTTTGCGCGGTTTCTAGGTATTCCTGTTCCACATGGTTATTACAATTATACGTGACTTAGTGACTCTCTTTGTATGTGCTGTCTCTTGTGCGGGAGAGATAACCCAATCAAGTAACACCGATTATAATAAAAATCCTTGAGAGCCAAAGGCGTTTTAAGTATATACTTAACATAAAACTGTGTGTAATTGGCAATTTACTTAAATTAATTAAAATTAACTATCTAATTTTTATTTTTTCTGAAAATAACCCGTGGAAGGCGTCACCACACGTTTTTTAAAAGTTTATTGGCCGGCCTTTACAGGTCGAAGGAAAATTTAACATATACCGACTGCTATATTTTTATTAATAACGCCAATAGATAATATTTATACTTGTGACCGATATTAGATTCAAATTTTTAGCTCATGTTTAAAAATTTTCCAACAAAATTAGAGACGAACATCCAATTAATCTCCATTAAAATATACATCCAATGACACTCTGTGGTTATTTTTTTACCACGCATATTGTACTTTAAGCGTTGGACTTTTTTCATTAAAATGAAAATCTATTTTAGCTATAATTAAGTGACATATGAATTTTAAATATTTAATATGAATTTCATGGTAGAGTCATCGGGATTGATTTATTGATTGAAAATATAAATCCACAAATAACCTTTAAAAATTATAGGTTATTGTGTTTATGCGCACCCTACTCTTTTGGAGGCACTTAAATGTATGCTGACAAAATTTTTCAAAATTTCACTTAGTCGCATATTATTGAAATGAATGGCTATATTAAAACGCGATATCGTAGTACAAAATTATTAGTTTATGGAATCAAAGCATAACATGATCTTTACAAATGTTTTTTTTTCTCCGAAGAATTTGCCATCAAACCACCTGTGGCAAAATTCAGCTTGGCTCAACTCGCCTCTGAGTTTAGTTGTAGTCTAAAACTGTATTCCACGTCAAGCCAGATCCCTCCATTAATTCACTGCCTCGCTCAGGATGAGAGAGAAAGATATAAAACGGAGGCAGTCCTCCCTTCCCCTCTCCTTCCCAGCAGCTTTCCCTCAGCGAAACCCCAACGTATCTCATCTCTCACCACACCAGATTCCTCTTCTCTTTCTTCCGTATGGCAAAAGGGAGCAAGGACGGTAGAGGGGTGGCAGTGGACTCCCCCTGGTGATAGTAATAGAAAAATCTCGGCAGGTCAACGGGTGACTAAGGTTCCCATGAATTCCCGTGGAGCGGAGCCTCTATTTCAATTTCGCTGATCTTATTCTTTGGTGCAAGGATCTATGAAGGAGGCGGTAACTCTTTTCATCTTTTTGAGATGTCCAGAAAGGCTCCATCAGTCTTCCCTACCCTTTTTCTCTTTTCATTTCACTTTCTCTTTTGGTCCCAAACACTATCCTTCTCTCTTGCTCTCTCCCTTTCCACTATCTCTCATTCTTCCACCTAATCTCCGCACATTTTCTCCTCCACTACGTGCACAGGGGGTGAGGGATCCTCTCTGTCCTTTTCCAACTTCACACCCACGGCAAACCGTCATGATCCGCCCCCGTAGCGAAAGACCCCCACCTCCATTGGTTTCCTCCATCCCAGCCACCGCCGCATCCCACCTCTGCCTCCAATCCTATTTCCACCCCGGGATCCTCTCATCATCTTTTTCTTTCTCAAATCCCTACCATTTTCTCTCTCTCTCTCTCCTCCTCTACTGATTCTTTCCCCTCCCTTTTTCCCCATTGATCGCCCGCCAGTGACGCCACCACCAACCGTTTTTCTCAGCTCAGGGGGCCACACTGGAGGCGTGAAGGTCTTGATGTTGTCAAGATTTCTCCCATCTCTATCTCATCCTTCTTTGCTTCTCTAAACCATCGCCTATTTACTCGAAGCAGGCGACGATTCCCCTCCATTTCTCATCGCAACGCGGGGTAGATTGTAGAAAAATAATTTTGAGTAATGTTCCCAAATTTACAATCTTCTATTTTAAGCCGAATTATTCGGGCCAATGTTTAATGCAACGATGAATTTGGTTAAATTACAGCTATAACTGTATAATGAAGCTAGATTAGATTTTTTTCCATTTCCGGCGGTGTGTATAATGAAAAACATTGCCTTATTTCTTATTTCATACCTATTATACGAGAAAATTAATTATTTTGGAATAGTTAAGAGCTTGATAGTTCAATTTTTGGGCTATTACAAAAAAGACAATTCAATCCATGTCAAAAGACAATTCAAAGGCATATACGAGGGTACGATGAAATCTAATGCACACATGCTTGTAAGCGCAGTTATATTCTTGTCAACGCACTCTTATTGATTCTTTGAATGATGGTTGAAGAACCAACCAACTTTTTTAAATCGTTCAGGTATTTTTTATCGTGGCAAAATGAATATCCTTCCCGAAAGGTATCCCGACTATATCAATGTGTAGATATAGTCGGGAAAATCCGTGAAATACGATTTTATGAATTTATAATGTGTTTTTGGTTGGACATAATACACTTAAAACACGCGTTTTTTAAGATTATATCTAATACTATATATTAGTAAAATGTAGTTGGATTTTTGATTACTTACGATAGTCATATGTAGATTGTTAAGGTGGAATGTACCTTCCTAAAATATTTCTCGGAGAGGATTTGTTTTATTACGAACTTCGGCGTGTAAACTCAGGGATACATATTTATAGCGGTGATTATAAATTGATAGAATATTTCATGCGACATTTATATGGGAATTATAAATTTATATTATGTTGTATGCGAAAATTCTCTTCTCTAAAATAAATTAACATGGCTATAATGTGATAGAATCAATCTGACACAAAATTTAGCCTCAATAAATTAATAATTGATTTTAAATTAATTTCCGTTAATGCGAATAATCATCACGGCTAAAGAGTTTTGCATAATCCATCCACAAATAATACTTCTTTCCGAGTATAAATTTTATTTAAGTGTTGATTTCCGTCAAATTTTCATTAACATTTATCATGGTGATAGTTTTATCGATTTTCAGCTTGTCGGATTTTCGCATAAATCTTATTCATGGAATAGCGAGCATATTAATATAGCCGTGTTCAATCGGCCGTGCTAACGGCTGTTCCGTTGAATTCTGAGAAAAATCGACTGCGGCGTTTGTAACATCATAAAATTTTAAAATTGGAGAGCTGTGAGTCACCAAGACTGGACCGAAAACTGAAGGTGAAAATTGCTTCAACGCCCTCCCACGGGTCCAAGTGATGCTTTTCAATTTGCCGTCGGCCCTCGGCCCTCAAAGAGGTGGGTGTGCCCTGCTTATCTCTCATGCTAAAAATATTCATTTTCCTCAGGAAATCGTATTGCCCTATAAAAATCTATTTTTGGCCGACGACACATCGTGCATGTGAACTTCTTTCCACACCAAACTCAAAGGGAAATATTACGTAACCCGTGTCCTAAACCGTAGTTTCAAAAGAAATGCTCTCACAAATCATCGGGTCTAAGTTAAATGACACATTTCCGCAGTAAAATATCGATTATTCGGAAATATTTGATTTTCTACATTTAATTTTACGTGTTGTCTCGTTGAAATTAAGACCAGGGAAAATATTCGAGGGCCCACGATTCACTGATGCTTCCGACCTGAATAATCTTGTTAACATTTGTTCGGAGTTATCCATCTCTCTCTCTCTCTCTCTCTCTCTCTCTCTCTCTCTCTCTCTCTCTCTCTCTCTCTCTCACCATCTGTATCCTTAAAAAATGTTTTTGAAATACTATAGAACTATAAACATGGAAGTGTAACTCTGAGAGTTTCTTTACTCAGATGTAAATTCTTTTGCGTATGAATATAAATTAATGAAGCTGTGAGCATATGACGCACAGGGTCCCGCGCGCTCTCGTTCCCGTATTCATAAGAATGGCAGCCTCCGAGAAAAGGGAAAGGAAAAGAGCATTGTAGCATACGGTAGCGAGGCAGGAAAAAATCCTTGTTCCAGCAAGCGGAAAATTCCATTTTTCGGAAACACTCATGGCATCATAAGTAAATCATAGAGGGAAAGGGTATACAAAATGTAATCTATGTCTGACTTAGAACGAAACACTTTTGCACAAAAATGTGCGCATTTTTCGCCCTTTTATTCTATAATTTTTAACTCTCTATTTTTTAGTAAAAGCTACCATCGCGTTTAACGTAAAAAATATTTCAAAATGATTCAGTTAATGTAGGCCGATGCTTACTCGTGTCTGAATAAGCAAATGAAAAATTGTATAATAAAATCTAATCAGTTAAAACACTCTGATACTTATTCGAGAGGTATCATAGAAATACTTTATAGAAAAGATTTTATGAAAGTTAAAAGGTAGCTAATTGAACAGCTAGACCAATGGAATAATACATAAGTAAAGATAGTGGGGATAACTTAAGAGTATGGTAAACACGCATATAAATAACAGGTACATAAACGTAGAGGTATATAATATAATATATATAATTGCATTGAACATATTCTTTGTCAGCTATTTCATCAAACTCTCAATGGATTGATATTCCGGTGGGTATACATGTTTTCCTTATTTGTTTGCCATCTCATCAATTTTTTAAATTTTACTTAGGAACTGATATTTCCAGATTCGTCCTGCCAGAAGATAGGTAATCAAGGATAAGAAGAGGCCTATTTTGTCAAGCGCATGATCAAATTTATATCTTTGATTAAAATGCAGCAATTCCAGAGTGTAAAAATCATACGCCTTAACCGGGATTCGAACTCGGTTCCCTCAATGTTCGGCCGAGTGCTTTAGCCGGTTAAACTATCTTTTAGCCTCACTAGCTTAACTGGCTAAAGCACTTGGTCGGGCATCGAGAGATCCGTGTTCGAATCCTGGTCAAGGTGAATGTTTTTTAAACTGAGATTTTTGCATTGAAATGCATATTAGCGGATGACTACGTCAAAAGGTCACTGTCGCGGTATCTCCCGTAGTTTCTTGTATCATAACTTTGATATTTCCAATGTTTTGTATTTCCGACTGACGTGTGAAGTAATCCTCTTCTTGTGACAAAAATGTATGCTTCTGCTCAATATTTCAACTTTTGAAAATGATTTAGGATTTTAAACTATGAACGCTGGAACGCTAGAACATGTAAACTAATCAATACATTTAATTAACCTCTATTCCAAAGGGCATTTAACCTAACCAAAATCACTGTGCCGATTATTACCTGGGGTTATGTGTGGTATGTTAAGTCATAATTTTTTAAAATCAAGTTATGATATTTTTACGGGAGAAATTCTCTAGCAGCAAGGGAATAGACAAGGACGAGAAACGTTCGAGTAGGGAATCCCCAAATCAAAAAAATCTTTTTAGTTTTTCCACTTCTCGTGTTTCGTTTCTGATAATGCTTCCGTAAGCGGTGAGTAATATTAAAATATTAGCCATTCTTAAGTAGTGGAAAACTAATTTTTTTGCTATCACCACTTGAACATGTTCTGCTATGATGCTCCTGAAACAGGCAACTTAGATGGTGAATTCTCTACTTAGAATTGAAAATATGACAGCAACAGCCAGCTAGGAATGATCAACATCTACTTACCCTTCAACTTCTAGAGTCCCAAAAGCAGATTGGAGTGGGCAAGGTCATCGATCTCAAATTTCTACCGATATAGCGACCGCATGTGCATAACAAATACGACAGGGTTTCATACTGCCTCCTTTTTTCATCATCTTGGCCAGCTTCCTCTCGCTTACCCTCGTTATCAATCCCGCCCAGGCGGTCTTCTACCTCCGGCGTGGGCCTTTCTCCTCTCACCGGGAAGGGATTTCGAGGTAAGCGGGAAAGGGGATATTGCTGGGAGGGACATCCGTTGGCGCCTTTTTAACTCTCTTCCCTCGACGTCCCGCACTTCTATAGATACATGAGCATAATATTCTAGGGTCCACTGGAAAAGCGTATGTCAAGGGATGCATTCTTACACCAAACACGTGCAATATGCGGGGAATTATAGTCACGTATGCGGGAAATGCTAGTCAAGTACTTTGCTTAAAAGACTGTTTATTACATAATTTCTATTGAATGAAGTATTGAAAAATTACGGTTGTCATATTCATATGTATTAAAAATAAATATTGAGTGCAATTATGATAGTTTAAAACTTCTTGGTTGGCGTATTTTACTTGGCAATGAGGAAAGTTAGGTAAACCAAATAAAGTAAACAAATTACAAATTTAGCATCGATGAATCAAAGTATATCCATTAGAGCGAAATAGCAATCACTTCTTCACTGTCCTTCTTCATTTCTCCAGTATTTTCTCTTCATCTCTTAGAGAAATCCATAATCCATTGAGAGAAATTGGAAGAACTTAAACTATGTATAAATTTTCAAAATAAATGAGTAAGAGAAATGGTAAATTCAATGCTTGGATGGAATCATCATCATGGGTTATCAGTATGAGGATTCACTTGAAGTAGCTCTTCAATTTATCCTGCTACTTGAGGATTTATAATATTCCTCCATACTTTCTGGCACTGACGTCTGCCATCATCTGCTTCTAGTAACTCATCCTTAGTCTCCCTCCATAATTATTCCCCTCTAGTGTTTCCATTCATCGATAAAAAATGTTTCAGTGATTCATAAGTTACGGCTAAGTCTATTCTCTCAAAAATTCAAAAGGGTTATGACTTACCTAGTTAAAAGTTAGTCTCGTATTTTGTGAAATAAAGAAGGGGTTATCGATAGCAATTTTAATCCCGCTCCATCTTAAAATTAACCTGAAGTTCTATGATTCTGACGCATTGAAGGAAAAGAAAAGTTTAAATAATTTGTTCTAAATGAATGATTCTCAATATCTAAAAGGAAATTTGGCACTAGATATTAACAGGCATGCACGTTTTTTGAATTAATTACAAATGCACAAAAGTTAATCTAAACTCAAAGGTTCAAGAATAGATTAAAACAATTACAAAGGTATGGTATGAATGAAGTTATCGAGTCTCATGCTCAACCAAAGCAGAGGGAAATCCTGCTAAAAAGGTGATTGTTATGATTCATTCTTCCCTTGTAGTTCACTATCACAGTATAAATAATGAAACTTACAAATCAGTGCCAATCTCTATGCAAGAAATTTCCCCCAAAACATATTCTCATGGCTCCCAAACCCACTTTACACTACAACCTCGTTGTATTATAAGGGATTTTGTGTAGATACATGCCCTGCAAGCCATCGGAATATATCCATTTGAATTGAAAGCCCCAACGGAAAGGAATGGGGAGTGAAAAAATGTCAGTTGGGCCTGAATTATGAGTTTGGAATTTGAAGTTATGGTCGTCACATACTAGCGTGAAGATAAGAGCAACGGTAGATACTGCATTTTCCGTGAATTCCTCTGATTGTATATTTCTCTAATCGTGTATTTGCGGCCTTCTCTAGTAGCGCATTAAAATGTAAAACTGGAGAACACCGCTTCAGCTAAGTAACATTTACAATTGACCAGCATTGTCGATGATATTGGAGATTCATATCCCCCGTTGAAATGTTGTCCACTCAAAATTAGGACAAAAAAGTAACTTTTATTCCCCTACCTCGGCAAAAATCTTATTGCGCATTTTCTGACTTATATCCGCAGGATCATGTGCATTTAACGAGTTTGAATTTTAAACGGTGTCCAACCTTTAGATAGCTTCTGCTGATCATTATATTTAATTCATGATATGCAGTGCACCGAAATAAATGCTGGGAAGAATATTAAGAAAGTAAATTAGCATACTATCTCTTGTTTACAATTCATAATTCGAATAATTCGGATAGCCCCTACGAGAGGCTATCAAATAATGGATTAGAACAAAACACTTGCCAACTGGATGCTACAACTTGCGTTGCCTCTCAAAACCACTGTGGATGAAGTTATTTGTTTTAAAGTAGGGCTATTTCGATTGGGGGGAACTTCTTGGTGCCATTTTCCCTCTTCCAATGCTGGAGGAGCCATTCATCACGTTGTTTTCGGGCGTGAGGGGGAATGTGAGACAATGAGACCTGGAGATGAGTAAAGAAAAGAGCTGGAAGTCGTGCTCCGTTTCTTTCCCCTCCCCTCGTAATCCCCACTTCTTCACGAGCGCCCTGCCATTTGGTAAACAAAAGTCAAGGGTTGGCGGGACGAGTTAAAATTTGGGGAAGAATAATGAGGAAGGGGTAGGGGTGAGACACTGAGGGTGGGGCATGAAGAGAGGTGATCGGTGTGGTTGATGAGTCGAAGGTGCATGATGATATCTGCGGGGGACGAGAGATGAGGTGGCGATGAAGAAGAAAGACATAAGCTAGGGGAGGGATGAGGTGAGAATAGAGCCAAGGGATTATTATTAACGAAAGGAGTCGAGACAGATGGGCGAGACGCATGAAAAAAGGAATAAAAGAGGTGGAGAGGAGAGAATGGAGACGTGGGGGCGGGTAATAAGGAGGTTGGCGGAATAATCGATACGACGTGAAGGCGAGAGAGGAAGAAAGACTACGGAATTGGAAAAGACGTCCGCTGATGTGGTGCAGATGAGAACCGGGTTGGGGGGGGGGCAGGGGAGAAATAACCGCTGGGATATGGAACATGGCTCGGCTCCTCTGGAGTTGCGAGAATGGGAATGCTGATGAGGGATGAGTAGGTAAGGAATGCAACCTATATAAATACTTCCCTTCGGTATGGCCATTCCGAACAGATATCTCCCTGCGATATAAATGGAAAACGATTTATAAAGTTCAGATTAGAAACCCAGATCCATTGCATCTGAGCCCAGCTCGTGTATACTCGCATCACGCCTTGAAATTAAACATATTTTGTTTGTGTGAAAAACCTCTCCTCTAATTCCCTGTTTTCTAAATGAGGGCAAATGAAGCCATCACACAAATTTCGCTCGAACAATTTCTCCTCCCTTGTTTGAAAAAGAATGACAAAAATTACTTTCAGAAACATTCTGAATAATGAAGTTTTGGGCACGAGTTAAGTTTCAAAACATGATACTAATTAAATTGACCTTAATATACATACAAAGGCCATAATCCCTAGCAAGTGAAAAATTCAATCTTGCGAATGGCGAGAATTATGAACCAAACATTTGATTCAATTGAGATTAAATAAGTGCATATTCACATTAAGCGCTCATTATCAATCGCGGCCTGCTTTAAGGATTACATTACAATTACTATGGGTATCCATATACTGTGAAACCTAATGCTTTTAGTCAGTATATTTAAAAAATAGAGATTAGTAAGGATTGATGTGTTGTGTGAAGCGCTCACTGTTGTATTTTGACTTTTAATTGTAAACGAGGCTAGTTTAGTTTTGATCGAATGAAAGACAAACGTGGATACAAAGTGAAATTTTTAACTTCAGCATTTATAAATATGAAATTATAAATATACCTTTGTGCCCATATTTTGCAAACGCTGCCGTTACGCAGCAACCGAATAGACGTAAAAACAGTTGTCTATAACGTTTTTCGTTGTCATTATGATCACAGGTTTAATCTCTTGAGGAAGTATTTTCAAAAGCCATTGACTGGTTTGGAATATGACGATATCTTGAAGAAACCCTGGCTTCATTTATTCCTCCTTGAATGGGCTAATACAGCCTTTTCCTTCGATTAACCCTGGCCTCTCTAATAAATGAATTGCCGAAATTATCTATTTCTCTTAAACTGCGTTTCCGTTCTCAGTTTTATACTATCTCTCAGTGTGACTTTAAATCATTGCTCGATAGTGAATTTAAAAGTAATTTTAACCCAGGGTCAGCGAATGTCTTTACCTAATCCTTGACATCCCTTAAGGAAAATGCTCTTCTAAACCCGCACCACGAAGATGAAGACCCGGCGGCATATACAAGGAAATCAGGAGAGGTGGTGAGACAACGAGGAACCATGTATAACACTGTTTTCTCTTCGGGTAAACACGTGAGGGGGAGGAGGCCATGGGGGAAGGGTGGATGATGCGGCGGAGAAGACGTATTTGTTACCGGGCACCAGCGAGGCGCATCGGAGTAAGAGCACATCCTTACCCCTCCCCTCTGGCTTCTGATCTCCCGCTGCTCTCCCTCTCCATGCTCCCACTCACCGGCTCACCCTCCGACGACCTCTTCCCACCAACATTCCCCCTTCCCCCACCACCTCGGGCCCCGGCACCAAAAAGGAGGGGATCGGACCACCTCGTCGGGGAACCCTGGAGAGAGAGAGAGAGATAGAAGCATGGAGAGGGGGCGAGAATGGACGACTGGGTCGTGAAGAGAGGAGGATAGTGTGTGGGTGGGGAGGGGGGATCGGACTGGATGGGGAGAGACACCAGAGGGAGTTGAAATATGTGAGGGAGGGAGAGTCTGAGGGATGGGGGATATGGGAACAGGGAGCGGTGGGAGGAGAGCGGTCTGATACCGATGGGGTGGGCTGCGGGGCGATGAGTTGTGTGGGGAGGAGGGTGGAGGGAAGTGAGTGAGTGGAGGGGGGTTGTGAGTCGGTCTGGGAGGTGGGGGCGGAGAGGTGATTTCGGGGGCGCGATGAGTAAGGGCAAGGGAGAGGAGTTTGGGGGATGGGGAGGAGGGGAGAGAAATGGGGGGGACAAGTCGGCTGTGCTCCGGAGGCGGGCACAAACTGCCGTGGCGCCGGCAGACTTTGGCGGCCGTTTGAGGAGACAGAAGTGTAGCGATACGGACGCGACTCCCAGTCTATGTGGGCACGGCGAGACTGTGTGCGAAGGTGTGTCTGTGTGCGTTCACCCCGCCCCTGGCCCGTCGAGCATCGAGAGGGTGGCTCAAGGGCCCGTGGTGGGGTGGACTGGAGGGAGAGGTTGGATTTGGGCGGGTAGATTGAGGTGAGAGAGTAAAATAGGATTCGGAAGGGAAGTGGGCGGAGGGCCGGCAGCGGCGGTGTGGGAAGTGTGTAGGAGATGGGGATGCCGGGAGCAACGGGGGGGGGGGGGTGTCTGCGGGACGGGGTTCGGTGCAAACGGTGGACCGCGTCTGACCGGGGATGAAGGGGTGCATTTCTGTGCATGTGTGTGTGAGCGAAGAGAAATTTTTTGGGGGACGGAAGTAGAAGGGGAATGGTTTACGCCGCCGAGGAGAGACGAGAAAAGGGTGGCGGCGGTTGAGGAGGATGTCCTGGGCAAAATAGTCGGGGGTTCGGAGGGGAGGAGGAGGGTGAGGGTATGGGGATGGAGAGGGTGAAGCGGAGAGAAAGGGACGATCGGGTCGAGGGGTTTAGGTCCAAGGTGATCCACTCTTTCGCAGGGGTCGGGACGACGGCGTAGTGCTATGGCGTGTCAGTTGTAGCAATAGTAATTGTAAAGTAGTAAGTTTGGAATTATATAGGAGCAGGGCAGGAAATCGAGGCATCATAGGTGGGACGCACGGGAGGGAAGGAGGGAGTTTGGGTCTGGAACTGCTTAGGGGAGTGGCTGCAATGGAAGATAAATGTGTGGATAGGTTTGTTTTTTTGATTCTTCTTGCAGAAGAGTCGAAGAGAAGGCTAGGGTATGGATATAGACAGAATTTTACGGAGGGGGAACGGAGGAAAACACTTCGTTGTTAGAGATATTCTAAAAATCTTACCATCACGTAGGATAATTAAATCCAATTAGCAAAAGGGAGTGAAGGATATGAAGTACTCAGGTGTCACTCTTTGCCCAGATAGTAATACTACATATACATACATAAGGATGCGTTAAAATAGTAAGAAAATACAGATATTCCCTAATTGTATGTATTAATTATTATAATTACTTAATTTTAGCCTGCACATCATCTCCTTTGAAATAAAATATGCGTAATTAAACGAAATCATTTTTTGTCAACTGATTAAAAAAAAATATATATATATATATATATATATATATATATATATATATATATATATATATATACACAAATACACTGAGGTTGGGCAAAATATGTTAATTAAAGATTAAGGTAAGAATAAAAAGAATGAAGCCAAGTGTTTGGTTTTGATACCGTTCTTTTGGAATGCATTAAAAATATATGCCCATCAGTATTCAAATAATGAATGCTGTTATTAATAATAATCACACTAACATTAAGAATACTATTTAGATTTAGAACCCTGTATAATACGTTTTCACAGTAAAAGTTTAGAAGGTTCCAAGAAGTCCATTTGGAACAGCTTACTGAACATTTTGCATAACTCGTTTAAGAATGTGTTTTCAGAAGATCTTAATTTTCTCGTCAGTTGTCCGCCTCTTTTTTACAATAATAGCACATAAACTTTCTGTTACGATCGGTAAAATTTAAAATGACTCTTGAATTAGAAGAAATTTCCGTTAATGAATGTGCTTATGCTTAAAGCTTAGTTAAATTCCAACATTTTGGTAAATAACTAGTATTTCATCTGAAGGAAACAATCATTTTTAAATCATACATTTATTGTATGATTACTCAAAGAGAAATGACGTACAGTCATCGTACCTGTTACGTATTCTTCATTTCGGTTGAGTATGCTGGTGAATGTTCCATATTAAAACCTCGAACCGATTTCAATGTCTGTAACGTATAAGTGTACGCGACTCACATATTGGCTAGAATCATATTGCAATTATGAAAAGGAAATCATCCATCGATACAGACGGAACTGTGGTATTTAGATGAGTCACTCCACTCTCATTCACTGAATATTTAAGGCGACCATTAGAGAAGTAGGAATTAATTTGGCTAAATATCACTAGATTACACAAGTCCATTAGTTTGACACCAACTATTTCCCTCTATCTATAATCCTTTCTTTGCCCCTACGAGCATCAATCATCAATATAGCTCGCATTGTTGTTCACGGAGAATATTCTCGGTCCCACAGCCTGATAAAACCTTTAACAACGGCACTAATGAGCATGTAAAAAATTTGACTCATTTTTAGGCCAGTAGCTCTTGATTTAAAAAAAGTCAGATTTCTGGCATTAAGAGCATAGTGGTAGAGCATACACCAGTCCACTTTGAAAACGCGCGAGACCACACAAAAAAGTACATTTTAATAAATTCGACGAACAATACCAATTTTCAGTAGTTGTGGAACTAAAAAAAACTTATCCCAATTTATCGCCCAAATTGATGGAAATTTTAATTGTATTCTTAACGTAGTCATACAAATTCGCACTCAATATCGTGTATATCTATGTATTCAGTACTTTTCATCATTCTTTCATCAAACAAATTACGTTTGGTATTTTATTTTCCTTATAAGGTTCTCTTTGAATCTCCTTTTCCGAGGAAGCAAATTATTTTCTCATTTGGAAGTAATACCATTCACTACTACATCTACGTGGCAACAGCTCATTTCTGTCAGGAGCTTAGCAAACGAGGCTTTGCAGCTTTCATTTTATTCCATTATTCGGTTGCTTTGCTCTTATCAGCTCATCGTTGAGATTGATGGACTTCGTGTAAGCGAACAAATGTGTTCATCACTTCATCCTTATCGTTCCAAATCACGAGTCCAAAACTTTTAAATGTGAAAAAGACGGATTGCCTAAAAAAAAAGGACTTCATACAATCGGACAGTGACGTCTCTCCCCAGGCGGAAATCAATTGATGGAAGAAAAACGGAAAGGAATAGGAGTAAACGATTGATAAATCATTCATGTTAGTCCCTCTCTGTCTCACACACACACGTAGGCACACAAACCAAACGAAAAAAATAGATTTTACCCAGCAAATTGGCCAACCTGGCATCCAAACACGTTACATACTTTTGGGTGCCGGAAAAACCCGAATTCTGGGTCGAGTTCGTTGCATCACGCTTTTTCGAGTGGTCAGTGTCTCCGTAACGAATCTTGAGCGCTTCCAGCGCGAATTGATTCGTGAACGATATATTATTATTTTTGACGCCATCAGAGGCACGAACGTTTCAAAACCAATCCTCGATCATTCTATGCCCTGTCTCTCTCTCTCTCCCACACGCTCTATTATTTGCTTTCCGATGATGATTAATGACTCTATATAACCGGGATTCCGTTTAATGGACGAGTAGATGAGAGATATCTCCATACCAAAATGAAATGCAAACGAAAGAGACTCGGAATGAGCTTCGACCGAAGAAACTTACTCGTGACTGAACTGTTGGGCCAAGATATAGAGATGGAGTTGAATGAGTATTTACATTTTTTCCAAGCTTATACAGTCATTGTTAGATCATAAACTAAAATTTCTACTCGGAAGTTAATTGAATGCATTCACAAAATCTAACAACTCCTGCAGCTTTTAACTCTCATCTATATTTCTTCTATGTATTCTTTAAAATGAAAACATTCAATGACGACATTGTCTGTAGTTAGTTGCGAGTTATTTTTGCATTCTCCAAATATAATTGGAATGGAAGTGTTTTGTTTTTGAATTCCGTCAGGGGAAACGTTTTTGAAGAGTTGGGGGTCTTAAAACTACAGCAGATAAATAAAACTTATTTATTTTATGCGTACATACATAATATCCGAGGATTATCGTGCAGTCGCGTGAAATGTCAGTCATTTTAATTCCCCAATCAATACTCGTTTCTGTATGCTGGAGAAATGTTTTTTTTATCCTTTTGACAGTCAAGTTTTAGGTTAATACACGCGGAAATAAATATTTTGACCCGAGGCGATGGAGGACGGAAATAAGTTCCGTGAAAAGCGATGCATGAGACCACGCAACAAGAGGCGAGCAGATGATCCAATAGTAGTTCGATACCTGGTGGTCTAATAATAGCAATTGGCGTCGAAAATAAAAATAAAAGCTGACACTATTGAAGTTTTTATAGCGTTCCATTTATATCGTTGCGAGTTGACCGAAAAGATTAACTGTCAACACTGAGTTAATTTCTTTTTCGTGCCTTTGTTCCAGTCACAGGCGAGGGGAGGAGAGCAGATGGGAGAATTGCCTCTCACTCCTTTTCAACTTTATGACGAGAAAAGAGAGGGACGTGAAAACGAAGCTCCTCTTCCACTGTTTATTTCTGGGTTAAAGATTTATTCCGAGAGTAAGTGGTGCACCGAAAAAGAGGAAGTATATAGGATTTTGGCTTGAGGAAAATATTCCTCCCTCTTTAAAGGAAAATATCCCTCTTCAGAGGAAAATGTCCCTCTTTAGCAATGATGTTAAAAATGTACTATTAGTCCTATCTTACTACTGTAAGAGAACATATCAATAAAATTCGTGTGATTAAGAACAGAAAAGATAGATTTAAGACGTAATTTTTCCCACGAACGATAAGAGATCAGAATACAATAATATTTATTCGACCGAGCTTGGAGGGAAAGCTATTTTGGGTTAAGGGTAGTCCCAGCCATGCACCATAGTGGTGGTTTGCAAGTTGATAAATAACAATAAAACTAATAAGTGAGTACATGAAATTCGCAAACTATGTATTCAAGTAATTATCGATCTAGCTTGCTTTTTTACTGAAGTGGCCCCATCGCGCTTCACACGAGTGGGATCTCTTCTGATTTTTCGTCCGGAAAATATTAGAGTATATTAAGCCTGAGGATGAAAAGTCACTATTCTGCTCTGCACTGTTCTAAATGGAAGGCGCGGCGATATTAAGGAGTTATAAATAAATGTATTATAAATGGCCTCAATAAGTGTATTAATAACCACACCAGACAATAACATTTAATCACTCCAGCCTTGCCAAAGCAGGTAATTCAAGCTACGGAAATATTTCAAACATTGGCATTTGATTCAGCATAGGCACTAATCATCGTAAGTTCATATCTAGAGATGGACTATAGGGATATAGGAGCTATAGGTAGATGTCACGACCCTTTTCCAAAAATAAATTTTCAATCATGTGTAGTATGACCCGATGGTTAAGATTTTAACAACTCGGACACAAGACTTGACCAATGCTCCTCACAATAGCTCGTTCTATTGTTATCGATGCATTAGTGTTCTTTAGTGCATTAACTTCGTATGAAAAATACCCAATCTACTTGTAGACGCAAAAGATGAGAGAAGAAACCTTTTAAAATGTAAAAAGATCGCATTAATTATCCAATTCGGAGATGACGGATGTCATTCATTATTTTAGGAGTTATAGCATGCTAATTTAAAAACCCAAATGCCGCAGTATTCTCAGAAGTGATCATGCGTCGTTATTCCATCTCGGGCTTTGCCCTTCTCCGTCTTTTGAAAAATAAATATTTCAAAATTCAGGGTAATAAGCATCTTCACGGCCATTAACCTTAATCGTTGACTTCAAAATCCTCCTTTGAAAAATAGGTCATCCTAATCTGTCAGGTCCCAATCTCGACCCGAAAATAGTCCCGATGATATTCATTGAAGTTTCACTTCACGAAGGTGAATTTATTTGCTTGAGTAATCTCCTCCATTCGCATTAACTGGTTTCAGATGAACGGGACCTGATTAAAACGATCCCAATAATAACGTGAAACACAATACAGATTAAAGACTTAAATGCTCCCGACGGGTTTTGAGAGGCAGAATTAATTAAAACGGGACAAAACGGTGCGCCAATTCCGGAGGGCCTACGAAACTCATTCCGGAGGGCCTACGAAACTCATTCCGGATTCCCTCCGCGGGGTGAGGGGGGGGGGTAAAGTTAAGAGGGGAAAGGAGACGGAGGGAGGTGAGGGGCCGAGGGAGGGAGAATGAGGGCGGCGAAGGGTGGGGTGGTGGTTAGATGGGTGGGTCTGAGAGTGAGGTGAAGAGAGGAATTGCTGAAATAGTAATGAGAACAGGGAATCGTAGTTTTCCGCTAATGAGCTGCGGATGGCGAATGCCTCGACAAAGCTATTTCTCCTTCCAGTCTCGAGCTATTTTTACACGGCGCGGCACGAAGCCCGTGCAACTCGGTGCTCGCTAACCGACTCGCTTGTCATCTATTCGCCTCCGCCTTTGCCATGTTTTTTCCCTTTCACTTTCGTACCCGGAAATTCTTTGCGACGCATTAATGTCCCCCTACGGTGTTCTTGCTCCAGAGTAGGAAAACGGAAGCATCCAACTCCACCTCAATGTCTCCGTTGCCGTTTCAAATCTGGAAACTCTCGTCACAATCTTCCTCGTTGCTAATGTATGCATATCGAATAATGTTTAAGGTGTTCACGTTCATCTGAAATAGGTCACCAGAAGCATAAAATTGGAACAGAATTCTGCGGTGAAGGCTACGAAATATGTGGTTGATCAATCGAAATCTTTTTGGTCGTTGACGCTTGGCGTCGTTTCTCCAGTTTTCCGTTTTACGATAATTATGAAAAATATCAATCCGAGTGTTCATTCAAAAAAGTGTCCCCATTGGTGCCAGAGTAAATAATTTGATTCAAAATATAAAAAATGTTTTTTTAAGGATAATGTTTAAGACTCAAAACAACTCAGAAATTATATTCCTCTTTTACAAATATGCGTTTTCTTTAGAGGGTGTATTTAAGATGTGAGTGAACTGTAATTTATTTCTATATAGTTCTTTCAGGCTTAACTGTTCTACGAATTTTTCTACGAGGTGAAATGATTTTCTCACTATCTTCTCTCATACTATTTTATTAAATTCAATGTTATTCTCAACTTTTCTCAACTGTCAATTTTCCTTGCCACTGTGTGCCCACCGTTACGGAAGACGATTTTTGGGGGCTAGATCAGGATTATTTCTTTACATGTTTTACTCTTTTTCATGGTGCGACTTTAGATACCACTCATAATTTGATGCGAAGCCTCAGAACGCCATTTATGAAAATGACAATTTTTATAATCTTTACATCTGTAATCATGAAACTTCGAATCCACCTTCCACTCTCGTATCACTTTAATTAGTTTAGTATTAAAATATCCGTTATTATTTTAAAATTTATGGATGAAATATAACTCCAGGCACTAAGAAGTTATGATATGCTGAGTGTGTGTCTATGTTGCTCTTTAAGCAATAATAATGGTAAAATTAGTAATTCTGATACACCGCTTATCTAATTAAGGATCTCCATTCGTATCAACGCCAGTGGAACACTAGTACAACACAAGTGCCACCAGTACAATGACTTTTATTAGTTTCACGTCCCTTTATCTTTGATAATATATATATGCTGAATCAAATGTCACCAAAATCCTTTTTACAAGAAATAATACCCAATCTACTTAGCCTCTTTTCATTCGAATCTTAGGATTCCTTTGAGTTTGATCTTGATGAGAGAATAAATTAAATTAATAGTCTTTGTTTTGGAAAAATTTTAAATTTTTCGCCGCATTAAATTTACACCGAATCCTATGAGAATAATTTGATGAATCATTATTACGAAATGTTTTACGTGGGAGACGGATTCGGATCTGTTTTGCCGGGACATGTCCAATTTCTCTTCCCCCCCCTCTCAGTTTCAGAGAGGTTTACCTCCTACATCCGTATCTTCATACCCGTTTCCCACTCTCACTTCCCCTATCCCACCCTACTCTCTCCGCCTCCCCGTGACCTTCGCGAAGTCCCACTCCCGTCTTTTCGAGCCATTTTACTCTCGCCATACCTCTTCCCCCCTCTCTTACCTCCACGCCGTTCGACCGATGGGAAAACCAAATCTTGGCACAAGATCAAGTGAGTGGGGAAACGACTCACTTTATACGAGACTGGAGACTATCAATTTGCAAGATGACTCGAAACCAAACAACCCAAATCTCAAACCCCTCAGCTTCTACCGCGCTCGGCCCGCCGCCACAGACACCGCTTGCCCCACCCTAGAACCCGCTTGCTCTTCCCCGCGAATAGATTACATTCTTTTCCTATTTTCGATTCCCCACATCTCGCCCTCTTCCTATCCACGGTCTTCTGGATTTGGCTATTGATCAGTGCGTACGATACATGCTTTCCATCGGAAATATCTGTGGCCTTACTTAATCAATTTCTAATACTTTTACGGTTAGATGTGCCAGTTTGTTGATTATAGTGGGTGGTTGATGCCTATTCCATACCCCAATCCAAAAAATAATGCCGAGGTTGAACATAATATTTTTATAATTATTTAACTGAACTTCATCGATAATACCTGATGTTTGACAGCAAAATCTTGACTGTCAACATTTGCTCCGGTACAGAAAGCGCAGTTATAATTTCTCTCTCATTAAACATTTATTAATATTAGTCCTGGTTTTGGAACTAAGGGCGCCGGGTTCAAAATCATTTGGTTTCTATGTAAATCTCCCGTGTTACCCGAGCTGTATTAATTCCCAGATTTTCCTCGGAAACATCGAGTGAACATAGCAAGGAACCCTAACCGCACAAACAGAATGCAACTTATACTAGGCGTAGGGATTAGTATGTGACGCTTTAGAAGATTTTTTTCGTTCATTCTCTCGCTCACATTACGCTCTCTCCACTCTAACCAAGCTAACCAACCTTTGAGTTGGGTACCATATTTTCTGATCAGATACAAGGATTAATCCTCGACCAAGCGTTCGATTGTTTAACAATCTCCCTTTCCAGTGAATAAAATCTAGGGCTCAAATAGGGCTTATTCTAAAGCATGACCTTCATTTTTGATCGGGTATCGGGTAGTAGAATAATAAAGAACAGCTATCCTGTTTTGCATGGTCGTTTAATAAAATTTTACAGTATCTCCACTCATAGCCAGTCAGTTATTCTATAGTTATCTACTGTTCTTCTCAAAACAACTTTCCAGTTTAATACTCCTTTGCAGTAAATTTAACTCATTTCTTTAAGATCCTATATAATCCACTTCATTGTATTTAAATTTTCAGAGCATTCATTTCAATAAAATTACATTATGAAGCATATTTGTATCTGATTATCTAAGTCTTAAACGAATGAGGTTTACTTAGAATTTTTGTTTCTCGACCCTCTACTACTATATGTGAGTTCAAATCAGCGATTTTCCTGGGTCACCGTCTTTTCATCCTTGTCGTCTCAGCTTCTCTTATGCTTCATTAGGGAATATTTTGTTCAGTTAATGCAATGTATATTTCGTGCCAATTTCTTTTCCTATCTCCAGTTATTTATTGCCAATCTCGGTAAATCATTATTTTGAGTGTTTTCCTCAAGAGATTTCATGTCCCATCTCAATTGGTGAATTACTCTTTTCATCGTTTTCTATTGGAGTTTCTTTTCCATGACCACTAGGTTGCGCCTACTGCTTAAATGTTCTAAGTTATAACTCTTACATTACTTAACTTCATTCTTTTGTCCTTTGTCTTACAAGAATGTAATCAATTTTGTATTTACAGCTCTGCATTCTGGCATCTTCCATGGGTGTCTTCAGTGAAGATGTTGCCCAAGGAATCAGTTTCCTGCTGCTGCATTCATTTCATTTCAAACTTCCTGTAATTTTGGCCACAGTATTTCGTTGCCCCTAACAAAAATAATCCAGGTTTCTTGCTTCTCTGACCCTCCAACTGCAAAATTCCAATCGCCAAGTCCTACCTTTGATAGAAACACCTCATGTTTCTGTAACGATAACCTCAACTTCGAGAAAACAGGCATACTCACGTTCTGTTGTTTGGGTTTGATCAGTTTCGGAATCCACCGAGGTCAAACAAGTCTCATGTGCAATTTTTCTGTTTCCAACGCGTGATTGCCACTAAAATTAATTTTTGACATTGACGATACCGCTCTTGTTAGCGTTATTCTACGATCTTCTCTTACCATACTAGCAGCAGTGTTTATTTTAACTTCCGTAAAAGCAATGAGTAAAGGTTCGTGTCCATCTTCCTTAGAAATTGTCTTTACTATTTGAACATTGTAAACCATCATCTAGTTATGCTATAGGGAATACCAGGCCTTCCATGAGTCTCTTATAGTATTTTATATGCCTTGGTTGACGATTTTTTAGGGTAAAAGCAAACTTTTAATGCATTTTTGTGAGTCACCTTGATGGTGGGCGAAATAAACCTGTCGCCGTAGGCGAAATGAACCTGTTTCAAATTTCAACATCTACCGCTGCCGCAATACCAGAGGCATTGCAATAAAACTTGTACCATATATTTATTACACACCAAATAAAAATGAAGCATTAAATTGAAGTTTCAACCATACCTTGCATGAATAAAAATGTAAAACCACCCTTTTTGAACATATGTCATAGTTTTCCTAGCAGCAATAGCAGTGGTGATTTTCCGCTATCGCATTGCACAAATATCAGAAAATGATTTTTCAATTCAATTCTGAATTTTGCTTAATCGAGAATCGACCCGACTTGCTTCATCTAGATTGTTTTCTACCTTTTAGTATGTGCAACAAATATAGGAGTAAAGTACTTTTTAATTTATTTTCTCTAATTTCCAGAGCCGCTTTATTTTTAAACATTCACTCACGTGGTTTAAATTAATTTCAATTCATTCGCTCTCCGTCGTTTTAATTGTTTATGGATAATTAAAGTTAATTAGTATTCTACCATTAATTACCTAATGAGCACTGAAATTCTCATTACAAATGATCCATGTAAGTGATAGCGGAACATTTGATTTCTACGGTATTGTACAATTCCTATAGCTGACGCAACAGTACCGGTGAGTTACCTTCATCTTCAATGGACTTATATTCTTTTATATATTGGTACTTTAGCCTTTATATTTATCGTATTTTATTATGTATACCCTCTTATTGGGCATCCTTTCTCTGTGATTTTCTATTTCTCTGGCGACCCGAATGGTCTGTCGCCGTGCGTAATTAACGTGAGTTGTAAAGCGTGGTTCGCACAATCTCATAAGATGTGTGTGCATATTCTCTACATTCACCGATCACTTTAATAATAATTTTTACTGCTTAATAGGACATATTAAACTTATTAATATTACTACGTTTTTCAAATTAACGTGGTAGCTTCCCTAACAAAAGTGATCAACCTTTCGGGTGGATTGGTAACCTACCCTCGCTGCTAAAATATTTTGCGTAATTGAACTTCGCATGATTATTGTACTTTACCACGCCTCGTAACAGAATTCTAAGTTTCCGATTAGAGTGTATTTTTAAATGAACATTTTTAATTGTTGGTGACCAAATATAAGTTCTCACTGCGTATCTTTGGAGCTAATAACAAGGTATGTCGCAGGTCCGTTCTGGATGCCATGGGAACGAATATCCAAGGGCATTGAACGTTTACACGATTATACGTCTCCGAAGTGTTTTCCAGCAAATGAACCCTTCAGTTAATAAGGAACTCTGCCGAAAATGAACACAATGAATGAACCAAAGGCAATGATATATAAAATTTCATCCTGGCTTACAACTCTGAGCGGTAATTACGTAAGTTTACCACTTGAGTAATAATTTGCTCTTTTGTTATAGTCTCCTTCACAAAAGCGCATTCGTTTCATTGTGAATATAAGCTCATTTTATTCCCAACTTATCGCTTTCCTCTAGAAAAATGACTCTTGAAAGAATCAGTAACAAACGCGTTCAATTCCCAGCCTCATATCTTGACGGGTGCACAAAGGGGACCAACTTTCTCACTGGCAGTAACTTTCGATTTTCCCCTCTTTCCCTCCGCATCCCTCGCCCCTGTCTCCTTTCCTAAACCCTCACTTGTTTTCTCTCTTCCACTCCCCTCCTCCTCCGAACCTCTCCCCCTCCCCCCCCCCACAAGCCGCTCGCTATTCCTACTCGGGTTCGCAACCTGTCAGGTGCTCTCGATTTTCTTTCTCTGCCCTGATCGCCTGTGGAAAAAGGGCAGGCGTAGCGAAATTGAAAGTGACTGTCCAGGATGAGCCGCTGCGATGAAAGGAGGATAATAAACTATATAATGCGAATCCTCAACGTAATTTTCTTCCTCCGTGAGAAGAAAATAAAAATTTGCAAAAGCAAGGAGGGAACATCTTTTTTTCCTTGGTTACCTTATTCTTTTATTTTTCCCTCCCTCATCCTAGTTTTCGGCAGTGGAAGTAAATTGCTCGAGCAACCAGGTCCTTTTCATAAATTTTTAGTACGCCGATCTCATTGATCGCTCGTGTTTATTTTTATGCTACCGCCGGTAGTTTTTTGGGCTGAATCACTTAAATTTTCACGAAATGTCTGGGGTCATAAGTAAGATTTATCAGTTGGATGGACCGTTCGGGAGGCCATCGATGACGCGGTGAAATTTTGCAAAGGGGAAGATTTTGCGGTTGGTCGGGCTTGGAGGTTTGAAAAATGTAAATATCTCCCGCATGATGCCAATAGGGGAAATTATTTACGGCTACAGTTCATTTCTTCCCATAAATTACATTATTAGGTATCAGTATACCACGGAATTTTCTGTAATAGAGATGCATCACTTTGAGAGCTTTCAAACCAAACGTGATGTCCTCGGCTGATGACACCTTTACAATAGTCAATTTTGAAATCACTCCACTTAATTTCATTCTCAAACCACGACGTGATGTTACGGGCGTGAAGTTGCTCCTCATTTCAGTCAAATATACGACGCAATCTGCGGATTCACACCAGTTTGCTTCTAGACATGCGTAGTACAGGCGTCTTATATAACTGAATTGTTTTGATTGGTGGAGTATATAATTGAATAAGGTTTCATCTGAAGTTCACGTAATTCATTGGTTTATTCGAAAAAAATAGAGAAAACGTTATATTTAGCCTCGATTTAAGGTTATTGTTTAGAATTCCCATTGTAAAGTAACAATTTCAGAGTGCAAAAATTACTACGCTTGACGAGGATCATTTGAGTGTCGGTTCTGAAGAGACAGATTAAAAGGACGCCTCGATAGCTTAACAAAGCTAAAGCACTCGGCCGGATATCGAGGGATCTGGGTTCATATCCCGGTCAAGGTGAAAGATTTGTACACTTTGAAAATGTTGCATTTTAATCAAAATTTGCTGAATGATTTCGCTAAAGTTACTGTCGCAGCATATCCCGCAGTCCTTTGAATAAATCCCGAATATACACGTCTAAAAGAATTACCTTGGAATGGCCAATCTATATAAACTCCATGCCTCGAAACACATTTACATTGTGATGCTTTATTCTCAAATACCATGCCCTGCTGGTCGATAGTTCAGGGGGTTAAACTAAGCACGCCGTTAATAATAGCTTGCGTTTCCAAATTCTATTTTCAGCCTTCCATTATTACTATAGCATTTAATGTCACAATACAAAAATGCGTTCTAATAATATGCCATCGAAAGGCTAGCGGTGGTTGAAATTCTAGCTCACCCTTCCTCCTTATTAATTAAATCTTTTACTTAGAGAATTCTGAATGACTGGGTATCCCATATTTTACTATGACTATTTTTTTCCATTAACAATAATACATTCTCGCTTATATTATCGCTCCATTTCGCACCGATACCCCTCGCAGTGAGCCTCTGCTCCACCAACCCTACCCTACCTCCCATACCCCATTATCACCCCGCGACCCCATCCGATTCATTAACCTTTAAAAAACGATAGCTCCTGACCTTTTACTCACTTCTTGCCCATTCATGTTTCTCCCCGTACACCCAGGCTAAGCTTTCGTCATCCAACTTTATTGCCACCTCTCAATATTTTTTTCAACCTCTCCTCCAGGGCCAAAGCCCAAATGCTGCTTCTTACTCAGAAGATAACGGCTCCAGAATTAGTCGGTTAGTTTCATGGAGAAAATTCGGCCTTTACAAAGGATGCAATCAGCTTTATGTTTTTAACGATTCGATTTTCTCCTTTGAGCTGATGCTGTCAAAATTCTAATAAGGTATTCTTTCAAGTTCTGGGAGGAAATTAAACACAAATGTTTGAATATCTATAAATTCTCGTTTGATTTTAATTGGTGTAAGTGAGAGTGAATTTTTCACACAGAATAAATTTCGATAAATTTCGCCACTCGATTTCCAACAGAGGATATTTGGTGCACGGTGTTAGGCCACACGAAAAGGAGTTCGGGACTTAATTGCAGCGCTTGTTACGTTCATTGAGATAAATTATGTATTACGAAATTTCTGCAGAGCCCTTAAAAATCCATAGTAACATTTTCGTTTTTCCAAGAACGGAATTACTAATTACTTGGGAAACTTTTTTATAGCTGATGTATGATATAATTCTAAGGAATTTTGATGAAGTTACAAAACTGCAATTTTCACATGCATACGAATGTTTAAATTTCAGCCCTGTTACTTCATCAAACATTCCCAGTGTGAAAGATTTCCATCATGCTACACCCGTGATTGTTTCTCACGTAAAATAATCATTTTTATTATTCAACGATAAGTAATAGTTTTGCAAAAGAAGGGTGAAAATGGATTTTTCAAACAAAGTCAAAGTTATCTAATAATTATTATTGAAAGACGATGAATCACACAATCCTTAGTCAATTTAAAAAAAAATATTAGATGGATAGATTATAAAATAATTTAGTACATGTGGTACTACAAGCCTAATCACTGTATTCACCTGAATATTACGTAGCTACTCTTCATTTCAGGGATTACCATACATGTCTAGCATTTTGAGTGTTGGAGACTAGATTGTGCCTCAATATTTCGGCGTAAACCCTCAACATAGCACATACATTTTATCCTGAGATGGTGTACACCAAGCTGGCATACATCAAGGTGCATCGTAAAAATCATCAATTACATTTTATAGGGATAAAAATTTACGCTGAAAGTATGTTTTGCTCCTCTAAAAAGTATGTAGTTTTCTAACTAAGAGGTAAATAATTTGATGCAGTAACTTTTCATTGGGATATTCATTGATAAAATGCTGATTCACTCAATTAATTACGCTCAAAGCTAATTGTGTGGAGCATAGAAAATGAAATATTTATAATGAGAACATACTTGATTGCCATAAATAAAGCGAAAACATTACTAAACATATGTTAGAAGAGTATACATCGGTTGAATATTGTTTGAACATATGCATACACTACTCCTATATTTTATCGATTGAGCATGATTTTTACGACGAACTTTGATGTAAGAGAGCTCGGTGTACACCATTTCAGGATAAAATGTGTGTTTTGTGGAATAAAGTTAGTATGCTATAATTTATCGATGCATCGATGCGGCAAGGAGTGTGTTTCTGAAAGCCACAAGTCACCTTATAAGGTCCATGAAAACAGTTGTAGATAATAACGTTAAACACCTTAGGACTCCCATTTCGTGAAATATTGTCATTATCAACATTAAAGAATTATTTTCTCTAAAATTCTTAGTGTTATCCTGCTGCTAATTATTTGTAAATCCTTTTGTAGCTTCAAGAAACTGGGCTCAGGTGTCGACCGGAATATTTCATTGTAACTGCACATTTGGTGGCCGGAAACGAAGCATTCAGAAATGCTGATTAATTTGCATATAAAAGAGGACTAAAGCTGGGTCTCCAAGTTGATATGATGTTCTCTCATTGCTGTTGACAGAGTGCCCATCTGCGGAGGACGGAATGGAGAGGTTCGCATGTCCGACGCCAGACCGGATGGGGCGCTACCGATGCATCGACGACCACGTGCTGTGCGACGGATTCATTGACTGCCCCAACGGCGAAGACGAGGACCGGCAAGCGTGCATGTTTTATAAGACGGTGAGCCATGCACCCCCGTCCTCTTGAACCCCTTTTCCCGACTATCCTTGCCCGATTTGTGTCGCTTTCAGATCCAAGACCCCAAATCTTTCTAGCCTCCTCTAGTGTCCTCTTCTATCCTAAAACCCCGCCCGATGAGCCCTTCCCCTTGGCCAAGGGATCAATCAAAATCGATTCCTTTCCTTGAACCCTGTAGAGGCTAAAAGGTCCACTTGTTGATTACTTTGTGACATTACCGAGATAAGATGTGGATTAATGATGGGAGAACTTTGGCGGGACCGTTGTCTGGTTTGTTTGTCACTCTATTTTTACCCGTTTTAACCACCCTCTCTAAACACCATTATAAGAGATTTCCCATGAAACAATGTAGCTCTTTTGGCAGCTTCATACCGGGTAATTTGGGTTATTTTTCTTAAAGGATGTTCCAATTGAGTTGGCTTTGCGCCCAGCCAAATATGTGACGAGTGAAGTGCTACTTTATAATTTATTTATATTTAATTAATAAAATATTGCATTGAGATGCCGTACAGTAATGTCTATTTCATCCATTTTTAGTGAAGGATGGTGTCTCAGTTAAAATGGCCTTGTCGGGTAAGAGGCTTTTTAATTCGAGTAATGTTATTTCCCCAACTCTTCATTCTACGAAAACTGTTGCGATAACAGGAAAAAACAAGTCTTTCGCTTAAATCTTGACTGATTTTCAGTAGTTTTTGAAACACATGAAACCTGCCGTTGAAAAATTTTACGAACGCATTAGGCAGTCAATGAATTCAGTTGAAAGCATCTAACAAGGGTGATGTGTTTTTTTCTTTTTGAAAATGGTTAAATGGAGCATGTTGACTTCTTTTTCTTATTAAAATAATCACAAATAAAATGAATAAAAGTAGTCATCATCTCAAAAATTTGCTTAAATGAAGGCTCTTTCGGCGGGTGTGGTGTTTCACCTCAATCGTAGTTTCCAGTAAATTTTCATTCACCACGAGTGATTTTTCAAATTATTAGGTTTATAAAATATCAAATAGCCAGGAAGTCTCAGATTTATCTATACTATGCCTTACATGACACCCTGCAAGCCATCGGGTGGGGTTGAGTGGCTGGGGCGATTACACACGGAACCACTTTGGACACAAAAACTTTATATCCCAGTGTGTCATCCTCCAGCCAAACTCTCTCTCTAATAATCTACCAATATTAGCCATCAAACATAAATATTAGATTAAATGGTAATTTTATGTACTATAGAAAATTATATGTTCTATATTAAAATTTGTCGATAATCTTCCACCAATGAAATTTGCTCTATGAATAACTACTTTTCCTTCAATACAATATTTTAATAACTAATGATAGTTCTTGATATTTGAAATAAGGTCCTGACAGTTAATGTTAAAAGTCACGACACATAGATAATATATTTTGAGGAATATTTAAGTCTCACTATGGAATAAATTTCCGTTCCCTTCTCAAAATAACGACCTACTTTAAAAATTGCGAATTCCAGGGGGCCACTTCATTTTCTTTGCTTAATTAAAATGCTAGCTCAGCGAAAAATATTGGAAAAAGGCCTGCGAGTTGTGACACTCTTTCAAGCGCTTCCTTGCCGAGTTCGTACTAACCTTTGGACTCTGAGAAATTTGGCCGTGAAGACAGCCGAGCAAAATAAATTTGAGATTAAAGCATGTCAAGTAGCATCCGCTGAGAGAGACAAAAGTTCTTAAAACTTTTTTCGCTCGCCGTTTATGCCAAGAAAATACACAAATCCCATGAGCTATGTAAGTATATATATTAACCGTCATAAACAACAAAACTTCAAAGCTTATTCATCGTTAGTTTCACATAAATTCCGTTGCCGCACTTCTGGATTAACCTCACTCCTTTCTCTTCCCCTCGTACCGCCCCCGCTAATCGTATGATCCAATAACCAAGTTTCATCGCGTCCAAGTTTCTCTCTTGTCTATAAATACTTTGAAACTCGCAGGAGAGCGTATTCCGACTTGCAAAAACTCTTCCGCACGCCTTGCAGCGCCGCCTTTCACACTCTTTACTTATCCGTTTTTATTTGTCATTTGCTGCGACAAAGAATTCTTTAGAAGACAAGCAAGCAAAATTGGACAACTTTTCAGCATCGAGTTAGACTTAATTTAATAATGGTCACTTGAGAGTGCCCACCTTTTCTGGCGTTTATGCTCATCCCCCAGCCCCTGCCTCACTTTCGTCCATTCCCGTCCCATCTCCTTATCCCCTGCCCCATCTCCTTATCCCCTGCCCCATCCCCTCTTTCCTCCTGTCCTCCCAACGGGATGGAACTTAATGAAATTTCCAGAAACTTAAACACAATGCTCTTTGCCCCTTGCACTGCTCTTAAAAAGTCTCTAGTGCCCCACAATTAATCAAGTTAACAAAAATTTATCCTTTCTGGGTGGAAACTGGATATATTATTTTAACCCGTCTCCTGTGTTGTCTTGCTTACCCTTCCACGCATAATGACCATCCTCAAGGGTATCACCAAGCTCTATTCGGCGGAGGAGACCTCTTTTTATTGTTTAACAAATCTTATTGTTTAACGTGGACGGCTATAATTCAAGGTTATGATGGTGACATCAAAGTAGAGACATTAAGTATGATAAATCACCAAACATCCATAAAATTTCAATAAGGTTAAACACTTTGAAAAAGTTATAAGATGATGCCAGAGAAAATTATAGACTTCTATTCTATTTATTAATTAAATTCATATGTATTAATGAACTTAAATAACCAAAACTGATTTTCTTTAAAAATTTCTGTGAAATAGGGGGAAAATATAGTCTTTTGCTACCTATTTGTTAATGGAAACTATATCATAAGAAATAATTAACAGATAACACGTTAAAACTATAACATAAAGATTGTTTCATGGAAAAACTTCAAAAATTACCCTTATATACAGAGATATAGATATTAATTTGATATGTACAAAGATATTTTGAATGCATAATATTGTTTATCGGATTCCCAGCTATTTTTAACCAATCTCGTAGGGAATTGAAATTGGAATAATGGTTCGCGTGCTTAGTTGTAAAATATTATATTTTTCCAGTAAGTTAATATGTACGTTCATTTCAAAGAAAACACTTGAATGATTTTAAGGAAAAAATATAAAAATAAAAGTTTGAAAAATATATAACAAATAATGTGCATTTATGTTTGTGTAGCATGCTCATGAAGGTGTGACGGTTGAACGCAATTTAAAGAAAATAGTGTAATGAGATATTTGAACTCAAAAACCAAAGGTCGAACGCAACGCGATAGAATCTTACCTCCCCAATACATTCAGACATTCGCATATATAAATCGATTTCAGGCTTTTTCAACATTTATTAATCAATTCAATAAAAGAACGGGATGCCACTCTAGCTGACTAAATGAGAATGTATTTTTCTCTGCGTTATTGTTACGATGAAAAAATCTAATTAGAAAATCAGGGGTCATTTCAACCTAAGCGAAGAATTTATAGGCTTAAAAAACATTTTATTTTGATATGTGTATTCAACTATGCCATCAAGCTAATGTACAGACAAAGCAAATATTACACCTGCAAAAGTGAAAATATACACTGACCATCCATGCTATTCTAATTTAAAAATCACAAGGACCCAGTACGAAGTTATTTATCACGCAGAACTGTAATATCTACTCACTCGAATTTAGGTGTCTTATCTTTTTCAAAACCTTAGGCCATAATTTTATTTTGGTTTTTCGAAACACTATATTGCTATAAACGCTAAATGTACAAAAGAAAATGATTATATTTCCCTATCAAATTATTTTTCTTATTATGTACTGTATATTTTGCTCCTTTAAATCTTAAAACAACTGCTTAAATTTTAAAGCCAAAGTTTTGGATACTTTGCGATTTCATTTTGCTCTTAAGGGGAGAATAGTAAACTTGGTGAAATGCTGACACGTTTTTCTTGAGCTCACCTTTTACCAAAGTTGCCGAAATAATAAAGAATTGCCGCTCATTCCATTATCTAAAGATTTATTTCTAATAAACCGTCACATTTATTTTCTTGGAATTAAGTGTTGTTTATCGCTTCTCCATTTTCTTTAGACATGATCACTTACGTAAACTCGACACCGTTCCAGTCGGACGGGCCGTAACACATTGCCACCCGTTAGACTTCACTCTTCTTCGCGCGTTTCTGCTGCTCGAGGGCTCCCCCAACCAAAATCCCCATCCCTCCCCTTCCTCAACCCCGCACCCTCCCCCCTTTTCTCCGCCACAAAAGGAAAACTCCGCCCACTCCTTCCCTTTGAAACTACGCAGTTACTTTTGCGAATTTCTGCTCCTTGCGCACTCCTCTGTCTCCCCCCTAAACCATCGCTACCTCCCTCCCCCTTCCAACGCCCCCCAACCCCGAGAAATCATTCCACTCTACCGAGCCCACCTTTCTCGCTCTCTTGCTCCTCCCAGGGAGAGAGGAACACGAAGAGCTGAGAAGGAGGCCTTTTCAGAGGCTATCCCGCCTCCCAGCGCTCTCTTTCGCGCTTTTTAATTAAATTACGCCCCCATGGATCAGCTACCTGCTTTTCGCTGTGACGATAATACACGCATAATCGTCACCCACCCTTCTTGTTCCGGTATGACTGTCCTGATTTGGAAGTGGGTCACAATGCAATGGGTGACGCTCCTGTCAGGCAGTTCGATTGACTAAAACAATCTTGTGTGAAGATATGCGGTCGTAATCGCTGAATGCGGTTCAAGACGACGTAGCGTAAAGCAGGGGACGCTATATCTACGTTCATTCAAAACAAAAAATATCTCTTATCACACTATTATAAAATCAAAACACCAGACCTTGTATGCTTACGATTAATATAGGATGCCTTCCACTCATCAGCGAGGTGCAAGACAACCACGTAAATGTCAATTTATTTATTCTGATGAATGTTTATATTCAGACATGTCTTCTTATCTTTGACTATTTCGTTATCGCGATGTAAATTGACACAAACTTTCACTCGGACAACATAAAAATTTCCTGGTTAACATTTTTCGTTTTTTTCCTTTAGTTCCTACCCAACCAGAGTAATTCGTAGTGACTTTATTCTGACGTAACTTTCTTAAGCGTTTACAAAGATAAGTCAAACTACTACTCAAGGGCCGCACAATTCCTATCCTCATCGTTCCATTACTTTCTTTCACAGTTGACCCACTTGCCTTTCAACCTCCTGATAGTTTTTTTTATATTCTTCTTACTTTACATTGTTCCATCTCCAGAGACATTTCATTAATTGTATAAAGAAAACTTGTTTTTTCGATATTTATTTATGACAAATTTAGAATTTGTTCTAGGTGATCAACTTAATTTAAATTAACTTGATAACCTAGAAACTATGTACATACTCATGTTTACTAATGGTTATTTCAGTATACATGACATAATCAGTTTCAAAACTGACTAGGCATGCAGTCACCATTGCAACTAAGTGCTCTAAAAAACACTGAAAAGATTTAAACGAGACCGATTACATACCCCATGGATTTGCTTTATCCCTTCCTTTGTAACCTGTTATTGATACTCTTTTCTTCTCCCATGTGTCGTTTTTCAGACTAAGGCACACCTGGACGTGTTGGCCGACGCCCTGCTCAGGTGGGCGAGAGGGCGCTAGAGATCACGAGTCTGGAGAGGCGAAGAGGGGAGTTATGGGGTGGGCGGGCGGGGTGGGTGAAAGGGAGTGGACGTGGGCGTCAGGATGCAATTGTAGGGTCGGACGGAGGCTTGCGTGGCCAGGGAAGTTCGCTGGGAGGGAAAGAAGACGGTAACGGGTTTGAAGAGTGAGAACACTCCTACAAAGAGAGAGAAGCGAGCCACGAGATACAGAGCGAATCAACAAAACTCACCTCATTTATTTGCCATTGAAAGGAAAAGAGTAAGTGGTAAAGGAAAGAGTTCTGGGGTCAGCAAGGGAGGAGAACACCGGAGCAAGAAGGAAGATCGAGTGAAGCAATCGGAGGAAGAGAGTACGCTGAAGCAGGAAAAAGAATGAAAGTAGGTTGAAGGGCAGTCGAAACGAAAAAATCGACTGATTTGACTTCAGTTTGTTATTGTAGACGCTTATAATACCGTTAAAGATTGTAATATCGAAAGGATATGGGGAAAATGACGTTTGAAAGGTTTTTATTACTGAAAATGTGAAAGCATATATATATATAATATATATATATATTACATGTTTAATTTCATTTACGTCTCATCTGTTCACTGCTGTATGTCTATGTTTTCCTCTCTATCATTTCCCATTTTTATACATTCACATACTAAAAATCACATTCCAAAGTAAAGGTAGACTATGTAAAGGATTCAGTTTTATATGGCAGTGAGTTGATCTAATCCAGTTTTGACATTCCATAATACTCTTCATAAACGTGCTGGTGGTATTTGGTGGTACTCCGAATATTGAAGTCAATATTTGGAGCGTAATAATGTCTGGCAAAGTTTTACATACATTAAAGAGCACGCATTTAAGTGTTATGGTCCAAAATATATGCCTACCATAAACGATAATCAAAAGGTGTTTCAGAAGCTTGGTGGGATGGGGTTATGATTCTTTTATAAATAGATTTAAGAAATGCGCTCGGGCTAAAATGATATTATTATCATAGGCAAATGAACGCGCGTATTATTGTCAAATAAATGATTGGGACATTAAAAATATTCTCAAAGAATGAAACTTTAACTCCTAAAATCCCCTTCAGAATAACAAACATAATAAAATTCAGTCTGTTTCAATCCTCTTCAGCCCTATGGTTCATATTGCACGAAACTTTTCAATGCCATTTAGCGTTGTGAAATTTTATAAGTGTAAATTTGTCCATCATAAATGGTATTGGACAATTTAGTATTCTTAAGCAACATGCCATTGGTTCTATATGGACAAGTTCCTCCCTTTACATAAACATTTTCACACCTCCTGCACACAAAACACACCATTTCGCATGTAACACACAATGCACGCTCATTTTTTACGCACAAGATTTATGCACCATTGTTGTTGTTGTTGTCGTAGAGTTTTTTTATTCCTATCGTTCGCGCCTTTTTTTAAAAAGAGAACCCCAGAAAATTTGAAAAGTTATATATATATATATATATATATAGATATATAAGAAACTATACAATGAATGTTGCACGATTTGCACCGTTTTAAAAATTGCCTTGTCAATGGCTATTCTTGTTACTGTGAATTGAACTAAAAGAAATTTGGATATGGGGAAGTAGCTCTATTTAAAAATAAAATCACAGCAATTTCCCGCGTGTCGTGACGATAAATTGCACGCCGTCCGCCCTATGAAACTTTCCTATCTTCATGTGGAAAACAATTAGGTGATACGAAAATATTATTACGTAAAAGTTTATTGTGTATGGATATATAAAAAGAAATTGAGCTTGAAATCTAATTTTTTCGTGATGAATAACTTAAATTTAAAATATGGGAGGATGATGCGTGGGAGATACATATATATATATTTTAAAAATTTCCACAAAAGGCTGTTTTGAAACCTAACTGTGTACAGCAATGAAACGTTGTGTAAAATCTAAAAAACATTTGCCCAGTTTTCATCTTCACAACAACATTTAAAATAAAGTGATTTTTTTAGAATAATAATTTTGTTAATATATTTACTCAGAGGCTTACTGCAAGGTTTTTACAAAATGAAAAATATGTTTTCGTAATTTAAATCAACGATTGATTGATGGCCTAATTTGACTATGAGGGTTCTGAGCCATATCTTTCCAATCGCAGTTCCATCGCAGGCATTGAAATAAATTTGACGTTACTTCTGATGAAGTGTAAAACGGAAGGATATGACACGGCAATGTTCCAAGGAAGGTATCTCATATGAAAGTAACGAGCCCACTAGACCTGCAGACAGTTCAAGTTAAGTGATCATGTAAAAGAAGTATTTCTCTCTCACTCAATTTTACTCACTGCCCATGATTGGTGAATTAGATTTATTCCACCACATATATGGTACTAGCAAACAATCTTTTGGCGCAAGAGAAAAAAATTCTTTGCTCTCAGATATACAAAATCTTAGTATAACCGGCGCTTTAAACCATGAAGTCTTTCTAAAATAATTAGAGAGCATTGTTAGCCACAATTATATGCAGCCTCCTACCTAGAGCCTCGGCAGGACGCTGTTTTTTGTTTACGGGAAAGCAAATAGCCAAGGTCGTCCAAGTCGAATTCGGTTGAAGTATTAATATTCAGGACACGTTTGGAACTTCCTCGACAGCATTTTCCAAATTCTCCTGCAGTGTTTGGGGCAAAATGTAGGATCCCAATAAATGTTGTAGATGTTTATGCTGCTATGTGTATCGATGTAACAATATATTTAATGTATAATAATGGTAAAACATGTAAGAGAGATCTAAAGTATAATCTAGACCCATACCTGTAGAAGGCATGTGGCTCATATAAAAGTATATATTTATCGAAACTTGGTGTTATTATGTGTGATTGATGTTTATATTGACGTTGAAACCGGAAGTTAGAGGTCAATAGCCAATTAGGGCACGTATATGATACGCCTGTTTGAGCATTTGAAAATGTCTCTCGAGGACGATGATAGAAAGTTGCATATTATAAACTACCCATCAGAGAAGGTAATCAAAATGTTGATGGCGCAGTGCTAAAAAGAACTGCCAGCAAAATTAGTCTTTGTAAGTTTTATCACATCTGATGACAATTGAAGAAAATTAATTGGAGATTTGATGAATTTAAATTCGCCGCAGCGTGCGAACAGGTTTGAAGACAAGGAAAATCTGACTACTTTAAAAATATTTCTATGTATTTAAAATATGGAGGTCGGATTCATCTTTCTCGAGTCCGTATGGGTGACGTTTTTTTCGGTAGAGCGGCAACAAATCGAAGCCCTATCAGTTTTCGAGGGGCTGGACCAGTTTGCGGCGGGAAAACGGATGAGGTTCCCTCCAATACCTCAGAACATGAAGGGAAATCCCTTCCATGTATTTTGGAAACAGAGAAATTTATGAAAATTATCTTCCTTTGGGCGCAGCGTCACTTGCGCCATCTTGTGGATCTGAATCTCTTTCGCGAAATGGCGGCGGGGAGCATTATCGCCTCGCGGAATGGCGGAACGACCGACCCCGGTGTAGAGCCCGGGCGATGACGTCATTATCATCCTGAGCCCCCGGGCGCTCTACACCGGCGTCGCAACCTCGCACCGCCCCCGCGACGCGTGACGGATTTGATTGGGGCGACTCGCCCCGGCGTCGCACGCCGCTGACTCAAAATTCGCCGAGGCGTCGCTGGGAACCTCACCCGAGGGAAACTGTCCCGCCGCGTGCTGTTCAAATTTGAGTGGGAACCGAGTGCGCTTCGAGTTTTCGTCCGCCCAACGAAAAGCCCTCACCCGTACAGGAGTCCACGAAATGGATAATGGAAGCCGAAATATTTGCAAAACGCGCGACGACTGAACGACGCTCAGATTACATGCCGTTCTTATTTCCATTTTCCCTGAATTCAATTAGTATTACAACCCCTAGAAACTTCTACAAGGGTATTAGAGTGAGAGAGCTTCGGTGGTCACCTGCGCTCAAAGCTATAGATCAATTAATGGGCTCGACATCTAACGACACAGCAATAACTTCCAAAGAGTACTGGACATTATGGTGGGAATGCTAGCCTAAAATTAGTCATATTGTAAACTCAGTTTCCTTGAGAAATGTGGTAAAAGCTCAATCGAAGAAATAAAAGTAAACGCCATCATCTGGTTAAGAATGTGGTCAATAATGATTTCGTTATAATGTTGTCATGCAAAAGATATTTGAAAGGAAGAGGACTAATATTCATAGTATAAGCATAAATATATTTTTCCAAGCTCCCATGTATATAGCCTGTTGACACGCTTTATACGACTTCTTAAAAGTAAATAAATCCGGTACTCAGTTGCAGAGGCACTGAGAAGTGCAGAACTTTAAGCTGCTTGATTGAGCTTGAGATTTGGACAAGCCTATGAATCAGCAATGAAGTAATAAGAAGCTGGAAAATTTTCACTTGAACTCTTTTGAAACATATTACAGCAGATTTATGAAAAAAATCATTGTATCTGATCCTATAAAAATGTTAAATATCAGATGAAAAAACGTTTTTCTTATTATTATGGGAAAGCTATTCAAAAATGTCAATTTGCGGGAAAACGCCGTGATGCTTCTTACTCATTCAAAATCAAACGAGTTTGCATAGGCTCTCAAGTTCAATTAATTATGATACGTAATATGGCACAACATAAGTACGTATCAGAGTAATGCACAAATAGTAAACTGCATATTTTTACAATTTAAAAGCACTGAGCACTCACATGCACAAACAATTTCTAAACATAAATGCCTTACGAAAAAATATATGTATACACGAATTTATGTTACCTGTGCTTTGTTGGTACTTACCTTTTATTTGTTATTTTTGTAAAAATGCACGCCTATAAGCACGAAGCACTGCTATTTACCAGCACACGCACAGCGAAGAACCCCATTTATAGTAGAAGTGCAAGAAACCAACCATCAAAAGGGAATGGGGAAGAAGTAAATGCACCATTCAAGCAAATTTATAAATTGCACTCTAATTTTACTCTCGCACATACACACCAATTAAAAATTTATATATGTATTAATATACAAATATATATATATAAGGAATTTAGTGTTTTTTTACGGTAGATAGCACGTTGAATAGAATGTTTAAACAAGCACTGCAACAATGTGATACGATATAAATCCTGCCACTTGTTATTAATTCTTTATATTAGGTAGCCGCACCTAAATGTGATCTTTTTTAGGCTGTTTCGAATAAAGACACTGTTTACTTTTTTAAACAGCACCTGATGTTGTAGTTTTAGAGCTATTTAACATGTAACGAATAAGAAAGCGTTCGCTAGCTGGTTTTATACACACAATATATATATATATATATATATATATATATATATATATATATATATATACATACATGTCTATTTTATATTCATTCACGGCACCTGAAACCACTGTCGACACCCTTTTATGTCCTTTTGTCATCCCACCAAAGTGAAAAGTAAAATTTATTAACTTGTTTGATATCCACCCCATCCTCCAACTGATTCTATAACATCCCAAGATTTGGCTCCACTCACAAAAACAGTCGTGGGCCTGTGAAACTTGGTGACTACGAAACATGAACGATGTAAAGGCGCACGATCCAATATAAATTGTTCTGAGTATCAAAAAAATGCTTTGATAGATAGAGATCAATAGAGTACTTGCCGATAGTATTTTAATTTTTACGGGAATAATTATTTATATTTCATTTAAAGGGTAAGAGTATTTCACTCTTATAATTTCCTTTGCGTTGTTTTGGATGAGGTGAAGAAACCGTGAAAAGTTTCGATAAATGGGTTTTAGCTGAGTCTCGCTGAAAAGGTTTATACGGTACTGAAGAAAATGGGCATTTATGTGTCTAAGATGGAAGATACCAGTCCCCCCAACCCCCTTTTGGAAGCCTGGAGCCTCACATTCACAGGATTTTTGAAAGCAGTAGTCCTGTCTTTGTCCCCTTTGAAGCATACACAAACATACACTCTCACACATATTCAATGTGTATATTTTACTATAATAAATAATTACTAATTATTATAAATGTGCAAACCATATCTTAGAATGTTCATATTGTGGGAATAAGATCCTCACAGTCCGATTTACCTATCTGTCCCATCTCCTAATAAATTTATCTCCTAATAAAATTCCCCATTGTAAAAAAAAGAGTATTCATCCCGATTAAATTACATTGAAGAAGATTACATAATTTGGAAAACAATAAACCTCGAGGTATAGGGTTTTTAAAACCTTCTCATCAGCCACTAACTCCCGTAAAAGATATTTTTAATGGAATTACATCCTGAATAAAATGAGGGGCTTTCCAAACAACGGAGACGAACTTTTCAAAAGACTCAACGAAATCTGATAAAATAATTGCGTCAACCTTTGTTGGAATATGTACCTTACGAGGGGTGAAGTGGAATTGGTAATATTTCGTCATTTTAAAGTGAATGTCGTGCTGTAAACCCTTAGTCCGACTAATTGCCTTCTAATCACAATATACCTTTAACCACGAATGAAAGCTTTCACCCTCTATCTGAAACCTAAAGAAATTAACAATGTAGTGCTTTCCTAAAGCTCTAAATAAATCGGATAGTCAACAGAAATGTGACTGTAGTGCTCATATGCAAAATAAAATGCTTATGAGTTAAAATAAAAGTGTCAGAGAAACTATATCTGTTAAGGGAGAAGAGATCATTGTCGGGGGTAAACATTTTTGGCCTACTCAATTCATAATGAATAGAGATGATGCTCAGAGGGAATAACCAATTTTTTCATTACTTTCGGATTATTTGTTCACAATGGAATTAATAAGACTTCAGAGTGTAAAATGAATGTAGGGGAAATTTTCATTCACAAAATTTGTCACTCGTATCCTTTCTTCCTAAATGCGAACAAAACGAGCCTTTCCACGTAGAAAATAAATAAATAAGGGATAATAATAACAAGGTTGGTAATATAACTTGATGCAATACAACTCTTGTCAATTTTCAACTTACATGAATTTTACTTTACACACAGACTGCTGTTGAGAGATTTTTTCATTAGAATCCTCTTTAATGCATGTGGTGATTTCACCATTAAATGGAAATGGAAAAAAATGATCTATATTATAATAGAGTGTGTTTTACGTGTATGTACATAATTAATCGTTTCCCAAATGTTAACGGAAAAAGCCCAAAAAAAGTAAATAGAGTATATTGAAAAAATTGTGACAAAAAAAAATACTGGATTGAATGCCACCCTAATCAACCTCACAACCCTTCTTTCAATCTATTTTTGTCTTTATTGATTCATCTTCTACACCCTTTCTTTCTTATTCCCGCTTTGTTATAAAACTTACAGGTGTTCCTCTGTATATTGTATAAGAATAAAAATATTTAAAATGTAATATATTATGTATCTGTGTTGTTGTCAAGTAAGTTTGTCTAAAAATTCGATGCCATCATCATGGGCGGTTCTGGTTACCAACAACACGAAAAATATAAATATGTTCTTTATTTGGTATGCTCTTTTGTCCGAGGCGATTAGAGTGAAAAAAGCCTGAAGCTGTTTGGATAAAAAGCTTCCTAGGGGTAGTTATGGACCTTGTGCCATAACAAAACTCACACTCTGGAGCTTTGTCTCCTAAAAGATCACATCTCTCCGGTGTGTAAGTTTCCTTTTGCCAATGCTTGTTGTTCACTCTAGTCGAATCGAATGTTTTTTTTTATTTTTAGAGAAAACTTATTTTTGCGAATGTTCTTTTGTCCTTAATTTATTGTCGGGATTGTTTCAAGTATTTTGTATATTTAATTATATTTGATTCAAATTCAAAGATGGATTTGAATACTTTTTAAGGATTCAATTCCTTCTATATCAAGTATTCAACTCCATCTTAGGTATTCAACTCATTCATTCAATGTTGATGTGAGTTAGCCCCATGGAATGCACCTATGTAAAGGAAAACTAATGGAAAGCAAAGAATATAAAGTAAATATTATGTTAGTACACTTCCAGTTTCCGTTCGACTCATTGTTGGTGATATGGTTTGTACCTGCTGTAATATTTTTCCTTGAGAAAGGAGATGAATCAGAATTTATTTTGTGAATTGTGTTCTTTTTTTACATAATGAAATAAAAAGAGCGTGAAATTTTCAGCCAACAAACTTTGAACATGAGTATACATGTTATACTATATTTTTTTTAAAGTTATGATGGTGTGATGTGTTATTATAAAAATAATTATTAAAAATACAAGCATTATAAAGTTCTGAGTGATTTTTCGTTTTTATGCCTCTTGTATGAGAATTATGAAGAAATATTTAATTTCGCTTGGGCGAAGCATGAAATAAAATCCCAGAAGCAATTCACAACTCGAATTGTAATTGACCGCCATATCTTAAGAAGATATTCGGCAAGTTGTATGTGCGACTCTTCTCAAATTTCAGTGGGATGCCTTACCTCTCCATACAGGTAAATATTGTTTGTTCACTGAAGATTTATACTAAAGGCATGATACGAAAAACTTTATATGCAATATTATGATGAAAAACATTAGTGAACTCTTTCCTGCAAGTCGCCGACGGGCGTGCTTATCGGAAAATGCCATTAATCATATGGAAACGGTAGAGTGAAAAAATCGTGCGTTGAGAACCAATATATTAATTACACTAAGTTTTATTCCTAAAATTATATTCAGTGTCATGGGGTAAACATTTCTTATGTCTATATTCACCGCAAAATGAAAACAACTGTTAACTGACATTGAACTAAACGTTGGGCTGAGGTACGTTTGATGAGTTCTACGATGTAACTGTGATATCTCGATGGATTTTGATAGCTTTGAAAATACTGAAGGTTTCTCGATTTTGAAAATCAAACTGTATAAAAAGAGTAGAAAGTGATTTTTACAAAAATTTTATTTCACTATAGTAAACACACTGAATTATGAGGAACTATTTTTAATGTGTGATTGCAAAGAAATCAAATCTTATCCGAGAAATCATTCGTATTGAACAATTACCTGATTAACAATTCATCATTTTATCAATTGATATGGTACATTATATTCAAGTTAAGACATGAAAAATGCTATAAATGATTTCACGTATTCTCTCTTACAGTGAATTGAGACCAAATGCAAACTACTGAAATAAAATAGAGGGTATTTAATGTACTTATTTGAGAAAGTCCTTAATGAAGGTTATTTATATTTTCAATCTCTATTATTACATTAAGACTTGAATTAATAATTTCTAATAATGTGTGGATTATAATTATAAATTATTTTTTAACACTTACATATTTCATGCAGAATATTAATCTCCATTGTACGAAGGTTAATTCAATCGTTTAGATTGATTTTTTAAGCGTTAAAATCACCAATTATCCTTTAAAAAATTCTTTAAAATCACCGCCAACCGGTGAATACATGTGAAGTTTGATTCGAAATATGAATGAATAATACATTTTAACTAAGTTTGATGACTTTAGAATAAAATCTGATTCAAATATGGCATAATTGGAAAAAAAATGTTTAGAAAGTAAAATAGAGGCACCAATTTGGTAATGAAGACGCTTCAAAGAATGATAGTACATGAAAGGATAATAATGGGAACTGAAGGACATTGCGCCCTCTACGATTAGTATTTGAAGGCACAGTAGTTCACTGGAGAGTTAAATGTGAGAATTCACAAAAGTTAAGAATAATGGGTGGTGAACTGAGAATCTAGTGATGAAATATGTTAGCTTAGGAACGCGAAGAAAGGAAGAGATTGCAATATTTCTTACATGGCTACTTCAAACAAATTGCGAGGATTGCGAGTCCGTTAGAACGATAAAAGGTTTTTCGTGGAATCGAAGGATAGTTTGAGTTACGAGCTTCAATGGGTATAAGATTATTTGCTAAAAGATAGGAGTTAAAGGTGAGTGAGAAGGGTATAAAGGAAACCGGGAAACCATATTTTTGGGAACTTCTGAATTCGGAGCCCCAAATGACAAACGGAATAATGTACGCAAACGATTTCACGCTGTGATAACGTACCTGAAGTTCTCTGCACACTTTGCTTTGTAAAGAATAATTGAAGTGATCCTGAAATAGCACCTCAATTCGAACCCAAAACCAAGGTGTCGGAAGTCAGTTCACATGCTACTGTTCCGAGACGATATCCACATTTTTTGACGCTATTTGAAAGGCGTATCTGGAAGATGATGGTCATCATAAAGATTCATGAGGTAAATATCCCTAAAATGATGCTTCACTTCCTTATTCCTGAAGAGCAATCCATTCGGATGATGATTAAGGTGATTTATGACCAACTAAGGGGATTTAGATGGCTTATGGTGATGAGTACTACCGATAATTCTAAAAATAATTTGACTACTGGTGGAAGAACGTGAGAGGGATATGTAGCTTTACAGTATCCACGCCAGATCTATGCATAAAAATACTCCTAGGCTTTACCCAGCATCAGTATCATTATTTCATACAAATTAATGGTCTGTCTATTTTCTACCACATCGGCGGAAATATTAATCATATTTACTTGGCCTAATAATAAAAGTGACAATTAAAGAATGCGTTAAATCCCAAAAAAAAGTCTTAAAAAAACTGGATTTTGAAGATTCCTTTTCAAATGCGTTAGATCTAGCTTGGTAGCCAAAATTAAAGCCTCTTCACAAATATGTTACTGGATATCATAGTAGAATATACAGGCAAAAGAGAGGTTGAATTGAAATAATGTAATAAATAAAAAACAATGTCATAGGTTTTCCGCAGAAATAAGAATAAAATTTCTTTATTTAAAAATGTAATTTTTACTTCAACTGAGTTTAATCAACATTACAGTTTCAGTTTTAACTTAGTGGAATTCTTTCATTATGAGGGTAAAAAGAAACTTAACACTTCTACAAAAAAGATTTAATATTTCACGACCATGGTTTCGATGCTGCGCATCATCATCAGATGGCTTCAGACCATGTTCGTGAAATATTAAATATTTATTTTGTAAGTGTTAAGTTTCTTTTTACCCTCATAATGAGTTTAATCATATAAATTACAATAAATTAACTAAAGTGGCAGACCACCTCAATCACTTAGTTCACGAGATCAGAAGGATTCCTTACTGCTAATGGGGGTAGTAATTTTATGCGCATGATTTATAGGCTGGGTATTAGAGTAAAACGTGAACCTGTAGGAGTTTCGGGTTTTTTGCTGTAGATACTCAGAAAACAACGTATGTATGCATGAAAATTTTAAGGAAGACAAATAGCATTTCTTCTGAAGGCCCCAGTATTAAAGCTATTTAATAAGAAAAAGCTGTGCTGAACTCAAAAACGATTCTTCGTCTCATTTTATATTATTACATTCCTAAAATGAGCTATGTTAAATGTAAACTATTAGAAAAATTATACCAGAATTTCGAGAGCTCACAACTCAACAATAGCATTGAACGAGCCAAGATTACATGTCCTTCATATAATAATCCTGTCAATTCTGAGCAGATGTTTTATTTTTCCCTGATCTTTTTACCTGGTTTATTCTTCAAATGACCAGCATGTTTTAATCGTTTAATTTAGCCTTGCAGTGGTAGTAATAAATACATTCATATCTTAAAACTTTTACGTAACTTGTTTGCAATTTCACGCCATGTCAATTTCAATAGGTCAAACCTTTACATCATCATCAGGTCCCGCTCTTACAGCCTTTGGATTAAATGGTGAGAATTGCTTTTAATTTCTTGATAAAGAGGAGGAGAATAGAGGTCTATAAATCTTGTTTTGGCAACTTTTCATCCAATTTAATGTGTATTCTAAGAGAAAAGACTAACCTGACTGGTGACTACTTAGTATGTGATATGAACTCATAATTTCGTATGATCTGATATGTGGTCAATGGAGCACTTTTGTATTCTCGTTTAAACCCAGTTGAGTACTAGACACTTCTGCAATAATCAAAGTCATACTACAAGGACTTATGTTGAATCATCGTGGCAACTTAGTTAACTCCTCGAAGAGCCTTATTTCATGCATCTTAGACACCATTGTATGCGTTAAACCAATCATTATAATCAATCAGAATAACCTTTTAAATGCTTAACCTACAAATTCGTCACCCTCAATCAAATCTAATTTTCGCAAAGTTTATACTGGATCATACGTTTGTTCAGAGCTAGATACATTCTTGTATACCTGTCTCACATTCTAAAGCCTTTGTTCAGAGCAAAACGGAGTGCTCTCTCTCTCGATATGTTTTAATTGGGGCATTACGCATGACTAAAAAATTATGGCGCAAGTCTACCTCTATCAGTGGCTCCTAGTGGCCTCCTCTGGTCTTATGTTTTTCTTGTTTCTTTATATCCCTAGATTGCCATCGTTCCTTAATTTAAAAGCCTTTGTAATCTACAAATGCAGTCTTAAGCTCACGCATCTCTTCTCTGATATAATTACTTTGTAATATCTCCCTCGGGTGAGCGCCATCAAACGATGGGGTAGAAAGAGAAAGCAGGAGAAAGTCATCGATTTAAAAGCGGCAGCGCAGCCTAAAATACAGGAGCAATATTGGTAGAAGCACCACTTTTCCGAACAGATTATCTTTAAATTACGAAGGAACTCGTATATGCGTGCGCAGGGAAAGATATCCAGAGACCCCCAAATGCTACTTGAAGGTGTATTTAATTATGACGTTTAAAAAAGGTTCAAAAATATGGTTATCCAACCAATATTATTTAAATATTTTACGCTTGACTGACCACGAACTTAAAATTTTATTTTATTTAAGGCTACAGGCTGAAAAAGGCAACTAAATATGAACTTCATGGGCTATTTTTTGTTTTCTTTCACAAGGGTAAACACACCAAACAGTCTTTACACATTACGACCTGTGTGATAGAGGTCATGGATGGACCTCTGACCATGGACCTTAGAAGATCTATGCAATTATCCAACGCAATTATAAAGAGATATTGCTAACTTTTATTTGAAAATTTTAGGCAAAACGTGAAGCTTTCGTGTATTGCTGGACTATGTTTAATCTTGCAAAGACATGGTTATACGAATAAGCATGGCTCTACGCAAATAATCACTGTAAGGAAGCAATTGGAAAACTTTTTCAATGATGGTGAAGACTAAAATCAAAGCTTTGCTCTTGAATCATGAATTAAAATAATGTTAAAATATATAACTAATTATTTGAGTAAATATGAGCATAAAGCCATTGTTATTTGTCATTTCTCTAGTAGAATGGCGTTGATATCTAACAATATAAATTTAAAGCCATAGACACTTCTATTTATTAGCTGCGAATAGATGGTCAAAAATGTGCACTGAGGTCAATAGCTATAGCTGTTATTATTATGTCTTGGTTGCTAGTAAATGTTCTGGAATTAAGTTAAATGCTAAACTCCTGTGCATCAATGCCATTTTACTTAAAATACTCGCTAAAATGACTGCAATGTCTTGCAGTCGTTTCGTAGATATTATGCAGTTCACTCTTCTCAAGGATAAAAATAATCAAGAAAAAAGTACTCCCTTTTACAAGTTAACAAATATTTTGCCAGAGAAGTGGCAATTGCATTGTATATTGGCTTGTTAACTTTCTTGGACGACATCCTTTTCGTGTCCCAGACCCAGACCTAGAAATTCTTAAAAAGCCAAGAGATTGGAAATAAAAAATTTGAGTTTTCGGTTTTCAGAAAATATTTAGTGATGAAACTTTTCTGCTTGCTTAGGCAATGCAAAATGCAAAAACAACAGCCATCAGTGACAAAGATCTGCAAGCTTTGCTACGGAGTTAAGCGTTAAGGTCAACACTGACGAGTTATTTCCTATTGGCCTTGGTCGAAGTTGATGAGACTAGGAAATATTGATGGTAGGAGCTCTAAAAAAAAGGCGTTTGACAGGCTTTTTCCATTATTTACGTAGCAAAAAAATTGAAGTATTTTTACAAAATTTTAATTAAAAAATTGATAGTTTAAAAAAAGTAATCGGTTGGACATCGCGGTATCCGGATTAGAATTCCGGTCAAGGCTAATGATTTTTACACTCTGAAATTGTTCCATTGTGATGCACATTTAGCGGATGACTCCTTTATTTTCACAGCATCTCTGGAAGTTTCTTAAAATATGAAGTAATATTGCCTCTTTCTTTGAACCTAACCCGAGAATACCTTTCTCCTTTAACCACTAGAATTTTTATGTTTCCTTCTTACCTAACACATTTTCCTTTCCACAAAATCCTTACATGAGTTGTTTCTTTTATGGCTATTTGTTGCTCTTGAATATTAATTTATCGTGGGACTTCTCTCCGTATTTTCTTTGAACAATGCCATGCCAAGATTTCCAAAAATAATTTTTGCAAAAATACCAAAATTAGTTTTCATTAAAAAATGCTTAATATTCCCGGTGAAGATAGATTTCATCAGGCATATTTCCATATACTGTTCTGTACAGAAGAAAAATAACGAGTTTTATAGGTATAAAATATCGAAAAAAAGAGGGTTTATACTTTTTTCATTTGGTAAAACATCAATGCTCGAATGAAAATACAGTTATTGGCTATTACAACGAAATTTGAACGGCAATTTTCCCTCAACCGGTACAAATTTGTAGCAGAAACCAAATTTCCGTTTCTTACACAGGCGAGGTAAGAAAATTTAACTTTTCAGGTAAAATTTTATACTGAGACTATTGCAACATATATAATTCAATTTAAGTGAATTTTCCTCTCAGCCAGCAAGTATTTATGTATCTTCTATACCTTTATTTCATCCTAGGGTCTATCCTTATCGTTGACGCCCAGACCCTATCGTCGAAACACTGTTGTATCAGCTACATGGCAGTACAATAACGTCAAAAAGTGCGCTCAATAAAATGTGGTGTTTACGATAAACGTTCTATAAAAATTGAAGAAAAGTGGTTAGTGAGAGAAATAAAGTATGCATTGGAAGTTCTTCGTATTAGACAAAGAGGTATTCCACCAAAATGTAGCCAAGAAAATATTCTGCGAGGTCAAATTTGCGCTACAGTTGCAAAAATAAAGAATATTAAATGAAATAAAATGAACCGAATTGATGATTTCTGATCCATTTGACAATCAATTACGCACTAAAACTAAAACTGCTTGGTTACTCGCAGTAACCTTTTTTTCTTTCGTATATCTCTGGCCATCTACATAGATTTTAAGAACTAAAAGCGTGTTTGACTATAAGCCCAACCATTTCCGCTACCAGCGTATCCTTTTTACTAGTTAGCTAATGGCTAATGTAAATGTGTTTGTAGGAAGAAGACATGTGACAGTAGCATAGTTTGGTGTTGACAGGGGTAATTATGCACTGTCGTATTACACGCTAAAAACCTTAAACCCTGTTAATTCTTTAATTCAAGTAAATCGGGATGGATGGAAGTATTTTTGGATTTTCAGTATGCATAATTTTCCGAACCTTTCCTTCAGCGGAAAGGAACACGTCATAAGTGTAAGCATAAAATTAGGTTTAAGCCCATATGAACAATTATATGAGAATAGTGCCCCAACCTCTGCAACCCGTGACCCATGATATGGGGAAGCGTCAAAAGTAAATTTCAAATGAAACCGGAAACGGAAAAGGAAATATGAAGTCATAAACGGTTGAAGAATACGGTCACCCTCATGACTGCCACACGCTCGTAGATCTCGAATCATTTCTCGTGGTGAAGGGTAAACATTTGCGCGGCAACTAATAGAAGGGAGAGCGGAAAGAGTATTTGCACCATTGGACTTAATAAACATATTTTTGGCGAAATATATTATGACAAATTTGGGAGCGACAGAGCGTTATACATTCCCAAATTATTTTCATTTGGCTACAGAGTTATTTCACTTTTTGCTTCACTGGTCCGACTGATGATAATAAAGAGCGTATATGTGAGTGGTGCAGTTTACGCTCAGGAGGAGCTTTCTATCACGAGGCACGCCACCAGTCTTCGTGTCGTGTCGAAGGGGCCTGAAAAATTATGACCGGTTGGGTCAGCGCGGGGAGTGGGGACGGCTGGCAGTGCCCCTTAGTCTTGTCAAAAATACATTTAATAGTTTTTAGTCATCGCCTTTTCTTTCTTTAATGTTTGTTTACGCATTTAATCCGGTAAATAACTAAACCCAAGGTTGGGCGAGTCGATTTTGGCTTATCTGAAGGCACGCTTCAATTTTTTCTGTAATTCTTCTGAAAAATAAACAGTCCTCTCCATTTCTCTGTACAAATAACTGAAAGATTAAAATCCCAAACGGAATTAAGGTCCAATGACACAGGACAAATAAACATGATTGTATTGATACACGTATTAGCATCCGAGGCAGTGAATTACTTAAGTTCCGGTTGATATGCACATAATGTGGAGCCAGGAGTCGCCGCAGGATGCCATTGTACCTAAAAGATGACTAATATTTTGTTAACTAGAGAAGTGGGAGTTAAAAGACAAATTTCATGGAAGTATCTTCTTTTAAATTAAAATTTTAAAATATAATCAAATTAAATTCGCTGCTCTAACCTTGCTTTCTTTTGTCTTCAATAGTATGATTGGTTAGAAGAAACGGGACTACAGCGTTCCCGGACTGATCTTTTTCTTTTCGAAACTGTGTAGTTCTCGGAGTTGGTAAAGCCAATGATCTAAAGATGAGATTTCCTAGTTGTGCCCTTCCCTCTTTCATGTTCCATAGATACAGAATTCATAGAACGGTGTCTGAGGCACATTTCATAGAATTCATAGAAATGTCTGAGGCACATCCAGTCGTTTATGATCATAATATGACTAATTCCTTTCAAAGTTTACCTTAGAGTCCTATCCCTCTCTACACCCCTACATTAGAAATATTTTTGGCCAGTAATCCATCGGAATGTTTCTGTAATGGTATTACTTTAAAGCGCCTACGTCTTTTTTTCTCTCTTCATCAAATTTTTTGTCCCTCTTTCGTGTATTTTAATTACATACTTTTCAATAAATGAACTCTGAAGTTTTCTTTCAATGATTTTTAAATGAATATGCTCCATTGATTCAGAGTCGTAAATGGGAATAGGAATTGCCAATGAAGACAAGAAAATATAATTTTTACGCTCAATATAATGGAATAAGATTGATAGGGTCAAATGGTGTTTATGAAAGAATAATAACCAAGGTCAAGGTGAGGACAAACTTAAATTTGACGCGGTATAATTCTTTCCGTAGGATGATTGATGACTTCCGACGTCTCAGCCATGGCATATAATTTATAAGGCTTCTTATGCACAAAGTATTATTACAAATTTACAGGGCTAATATTACACGAGATATGGCTAAGGAATCTTCATTCTGGTATTTCACGAAAAGTAACCAACTGTTACAGAACGTAAAATAATGTATCTGAATATGCAAAAATAAATACATATGTGTGTATACACTAGCACACACAATTGAAAACGCTGAAGATCTAAGATATAAATATAATAACGCAATACAAGTTGCTCGAACATTAAAATATGAAAAGAATACTCACTGTGAAACTGTAAAAGGGATTTTGTCACACATATCTATGTACACACATGTATACATATATACTGCGTCGTGTGCAGTGCTTCCGAAACAATCGATATGGAAATTCGGTGTGTGCATGACTTCAAGCAGGTACCAATTTCACCACCTTAAGGTTTACTGGAACCTTTGAAATCTCAGTGACACACAGAAGGTACTAATTCGGATATTAATTATTTATTTAAAAATAGTATGTGTAAACATTTCTAGTCTTTCATGCGGATATTATATTCTCTTGTGAATCCATCACTGTAACAAAACCTAACTTGTTAAAGACAATAATGTAAAGGTAATGGAAACAATGAAAATAGAGGGGTAAAACTTATGAATGTGTATCTATAATCAAAATACCTTTGTGGTAGAAACATTTAGACATATAGGGGCGAAAATTTGAGAATTTCGAGCACAGGGAACTTGAAAATTCCTATCTAATTCAAAACCGGTAATTATGTAATTATTTGTTTCTTATTTGACTCCATCATGTGCGGAAGATCATAATTTCAAACTGATTCCATCATAACAAAGAATGTGGATAAAAGTGTAACTTCTGGGATGATAAATAAATAAAATAAATAAATGAAGATGAAAATAAACTGAAACGGCTCCGTTACACGCTTAATTTTCCTATACTGCTCTTTAATTCTCATAAAGTGCATTACAAGTATTTTCTATTGTAATGCTTCATTTTATATTCAATGTTCATTAGAGTTCAAATACATGAACGATTAGAAAGAGCATTTAGTATTTTTTAGGCAGTCAGAGACAATTTTGCGTGCTATCCTGAAAATGTTTTTATCTAATCACGAAGTCCGGCACTTGGGTTTCATTCTCCCATCTCAATTAAATTTTATAAACAACTTCATTAGCCATCCAGGACATAATTACGATTAAACTAGACTTTTGACCAAATCCTCCTTTATCGCTCAGCACATTCCTAACTCGGCGAGTAGGTTTGAATCAAATTAAAACCGTGACTGTTTTCTCATTTTTTCCGTCGCTTTTTCCACATATTTCATGCACAAACAGACACGCATCCAAAGGAAAAGGATGAATGCAATATTGCTGAATAAGAGGTTGTTCTTTTGTGGTGCGGGCGCACTTAACCGCACGGTATCGCTGCGTACACAGCCTCGCATTGACCGGTAACTCACGGAATGACCCTTTGGAAGTTCCAGCCTGCGTGTACGGCTGCGTGCATTTGAAAGGGTAAAGCTAACGACATTTGACCTTGCTCACGCGATGGCCGCACGGGTACGAGTACTAATCTTACAACCAAATGAGGGGAAAAAAACAAAATAAACCAAACAAAGTGAGGGAGCAAGAGAGGGAGATAGGGAACAAAGAACTTCACGGAGCCCTTTATGTAATTAATTTTTTGGACGAAATAGAAAAAAAATACTTCCACAACCTTAACCTATTAAGAAGTACGTAGATGAATGACCAACCAATCATTTGTCCTACGCAAAGATGCATTCGGACATGGGATTTCTGCATTCATGCTGATTGTATTTACTTTTACCTTTAAATTTCCCCACCTTTAAAAATGGATATTGTGGAAAACGTCTTTCTAGAGATAAAACATGTAAAGACTCTGAGAGTTGCTGCGGTCCGAGAAATGGTTGACACGCCATAGTTTAGGCATTTGCTATTGGTATGAATGCAAGACGAGCCGGTGGTATTATATCAATTATGTTTGAGAAATAGCATGGCATATCTATGAAAATGCGTGTTGTTTTTTCCTGAATGTCTTAAAAGGTTTAAAAGATAAAATTAAGTGCATTGTACGATTTAGGTTGAGTTAGACGAAAAATTAACTTTTGGTAAGGGATTAACGCAGCACTACAAGTCTGGTTGTAAACACATAGTTAGGTGTAGATGCCATTATTTTAATTATTGTACCAGTATTCTAGGGATAGAGCGTTGTACTAATGACCAGAATGCCCGGGTTCGATTCCCGGGCAAGCCTCTCAGGGCACCTGCAGCTCCACCCAAGCTATGTGATTTTTCGGGTACCAAATCTTCCTGGGAAACCATAACCGGCACGGGGAAAGGAACTGGCCCCCCTACCTTGATGTGTGAATTTCACACGCCGTCGGGATTAGCACTGAGTGAACTCTACATTCACCTACCAAGACCTTGGGGTTGAATACTGCGTTTATGGTTTCACTACATTTGATTTAGTAACTAACATTTAAGAGACAATCAGGTTTAAAGTTGTACGCCTAGTGTGGAATCGCCACATACCCTAACGTTGGCTTGCAGGTGGCCACACTCATGTAGATACGTTTTGGGAGGAACGGAGAAGGCTTGCTGCAGATGCCTCCGATTCGTCGTCGTTTGAGGGAATGGGAGAGGAGGGGTTGGGGATAGATGAGCGGACTCTTCCGGAGCGTTTGGCGGGAAGAGTGTGGAGGGGTGGGAATGAGGAAAGAGGAGCGATGGGTTAGGGTCAGAGGAACCCATAGGACGTAAATCCAGTTTTGCGTGGAAGAGAAAAAGTCCTATTCGGTCGAAGAAGAACTCAAGGAATGTGCCAAGAAGACAGTCAGCATGGGTTGAGCTGTTCGGTTTGTCCTAAATGCACTCACTCCCTCCGCTTCCGCTCTCCTCTCCCCCTTTTAGTCTTGGGCTTCATCTCCTCACCCACCTCCCTCAACGTGTATCCTCAATGTGAACTGTTCCCTTCTTACCAGACCGATGTCGCCGCACTCGTCTGTGCATTTCCCCTCACTATTCCCCTCCTACCCTCTCCGACTCCACATCGTCTCCTCAATACCGTCATTGAGACGCCAGGAGGAGGAGAAGGGACGATCGGGAGGATGGAGGGAAGGAGGCCACGGCACAGCCAACACCATCACCGTCCAAATATCCCCGCACGCACACCAATCCCTATTCCACAAGAGGGGTTATATTCACCGAGAACCAAATGGCTGCATTTAACTTTTTTTAAATCCTTCCCCCTTCAACTCCGTTCCCTTTCCTCTCCTCCGACCTCATGATTGGTGCATTCGCCGACGACTATAGTGGATCTAGGATCACTTTAGGGCCTTTGCTCACCTCATTTCTCCCCTCTCCCAACCCTCCTCCCTCCTGTACCCACTAGCCGATCTGAAGCTTTTACCACTCCCTACCACCGACCCCCATTACGCACCCTCTCACTTCCTTAAGCTCGCGAAAGGTCCCTCGTACTCATTCAATTCCTCATTGGTCCTGAGGACTCATCGCCACCACCGCCGACCGGGGTAAAAAAGGAAGTTATCGCGGCGGTCCCTTCCTACGCCTGCTAACGAGAAATGAACGCCCACGGCAAGTTGGTCTTCTCAGGAAAAAAATTATTTCCGCAAATCCCCGCGCCCCATTCATTTCTGCTCCTCCGGGATACTTTTTTTGCCGAAACCCTCCCGCACAATGACTTACCGTTTGGGAATTCGGAGTCCGGAACTCGAAGAATGAACCACATGTGTTGTCGTTTGAGCGTACAAATTGGGGATTACAGAAAAACTTTGGAGATTAATCATCCCTTTCCCAAGAGTTATTCATCTTCTCATTCGTTTGGAAATTCAGATGGAATTGCTTAGTGTTGGAGCATTTTTGTGCATTCACCGCATGAGCACCAGCGTTCTCAAGGACTTCATATGCAAATGGTTATTTTTTCAACTGATGGTCACATAGGTCCTTGCACGAAAAATAAAGGATAGGTGGGAAATCGAAAATTATTGGATTTCAAACGAATTCCGAAAAATTAATTTTAAGGTGACCTTGTGTGACCCATAAGTATAAAAGAGGAAAATGCCGTTTACCATGACTGTTACAGTTATTCAATCCAGGGCTAATGATATAAAATCTCTAGTTATAAATACTCAAAAAACTAGGAAATAACACTAATCTGCCCTACCTTATGCTTCTTGTTTACGTATTCCTCCATCAAGTAACGTCAGTATATATAATTGTTGCTTTCACCTCTCCCGGCAATTTGTTTCATGATATTTGAATTATTTTTGGTCACCATGTTCTTTCCAACGTGCCGGCCAGATGAATAATGAAGTGGGTTCGGGTCAACCTATTCCATGGCAATCCGAAAAATTAGCAAATATGGCGAAGATTTCGATCCGTGGAATCGACGTGGAATCGACAATCCCTGTGATTATGGAGCGGGATGTAACCAGGTACCTCTTTATTTTCTGGAAACGAGACGCAGAAAGGACCTTAGAAATGCATAGCTAGGAAAGGCAAGTAACTAAGAAAAGTGGAAGTAAATTTGGATAAACAAAGAAATTTTTCTTTTAATACAAATCAGTATAGTGTAAGAATACCAGTTAGTTGCTTCAAGATCAAGTATTTATTTCCTATCAAGTATTGTAAGCTAATGGCATCATTAATTGGACATCATAATTTCAACGTTATTCTGATTGGACCATTAATTAACCTCTGAATTTCGTCCATTCTTTCATGAACAGCATGAGGAATATATTGGACACATTTTATACGAGGGGGAACCCAAAAGTAACGGAAATTGGTCTGCGATGGGGAGCGAGAGTGGGGGAAGCCTTTGTTTGGCCGGTCGTACGTCAGGCTCACTCCTCCTGCGCCAGTATGTGGAACGCCGTCGCTATGACTGGATCGGTCCATCCTTGAGAGCTGTTTCAGTGGAACAACTTTTTTCATGTCGGCGAAAAACGTGATGGCGAATTAGTAAGAGCAACGTACTGTAGTGAAATTTTGTTTCCTGTTGGGGAAATCGGCCGCGGAAATTATTGTAATGCTGAAGACTACTTATGGGGAAGCTGCCCTAAGCAAAACCAGAGTCTACGAGTGGTTCACACGTTTCAAAAATGGTGAAATGTCAATTGAAGACCAACCCCATCCAGGCCGCCCTTCAACATCAAGAACTGACGAAAACTTCAACAAAATCAATGGCCTCATTCTTGAAGACCGTCGTAGAACCATTGATCAACTCTGTGAGATGTCTGGAGTGTCATAGAGTCCAGTTCAGAGGATTCTATCTGAATATTTGCATATGGAAAGGGTTGCAGCCAAATTTTTCCATCTCACTCGCTGGCTCATACCGCCGGTGCAGTTTTTTTAAAAAAAACCACGTTACATCGATTAACCACCCCCTTCTCACCGGATATAGCTCCCTGTGACTTCTTTTTGTTTCCCAGACTCAACAGGGACATGAAAGGAAAGCGTTTTGACACTGTGGAGGAGGTAAAACAAAAATCGCTAAAACGACTAATTTCAGAAATGTTTCGAACAATGGAAGCATAGTTTGGAGAAGTGCATTGTGGTCAATGGGGAATACTTTGCAGGTGAACAAAATTTAATATAAATATATTGAGAACTAAAGAATCTATAACAATATCCCTGTTATTTCTAGGTCCCCCCCTCGTATAGAGACATTGACTTAGTATTGCTCTTGCCTGGAATATTTTTAATGACAGGTCATTCATTTTTTCTCTATTTCTCCTTTGTCTCTGGTTACATCTCTTACCAAGCTTTTTCTACTTGTAATCTCACAGGCTAAAACAAAAAATACCAACAAATAAAGGGAATTTCCCTACTAAGCCAATTACTCTGCGTATAGTTGAATTAAAAAATAAAAACTATCATTGTTATTTTTGCGATTACTATTCTCATTCTATCATACATTTTTATTGCTGCAAAGAGAGGAAGAGCACTAATTTAAGTCCAGCCTGATTTAAATAATAATATTGCGATAACTATATAGAAAATGCCAGGCAAAATATTGACAAATTTTTGTACAAAATGTTATGACATCGAATGGAGCCCATGGTCATTATTGCAAATTGCGGACCATATGCTGAAAAGATGCACTACTGACCACATACTTATTTTTCATCTGGATATTAACAGTGGGAGAAATATACCAGTGTAAAAATTTCATCAAAAGCTTTTTTACATTGAATTAAAAATTACGTTATATTCAAAGTTTTATTTCATTTCTCTCCCTATGGTACCAATACATAAAGCTTTCATCCATTAGATTTATAATTTAAGATTTCCCAATTACATGTATCAAAATATAAGACTGAAAGGAATACTAGAAAAATGATTTATTTTTACAATATCTCCAGGTAAAGCCTTTTTAATATCGATCTGAATGTTTATTTGATAGGTGATGGTAAGATATTTCAACTTAGTCATTCATGCTACAGTGCATTAAATTCACACTTTATGATGCAGGGGGCAGTTTTGCACTTTGCCTGTAGCAGTTTCAAGATAGGTTTGATAACCTAAAAATTAAACTTCTTAGGTTATGCTGAGGAATTTCAAAGTTGTCTATCAACTTAAAAATCACTAGCCGAAGGCTATACACTAGCCTTCACCTTATACCAGCATCACCTTAAATACCTTACTTAGGTTAATATATGTAGAAATATCTGGGTGGGTTCATCGTGGTGAAGAAGAGTTGGCACTCGGGTGGGAGAAAGACAAACAAACTTCCTCATTAATCATTACCCCGTTTCTCCTTTGACGCAGATCTGATTCTCCTCAAGCATATACTCTTGGTCGGTTTGAATAACTGAGATAAATTAAATCAGCGAATATTAAATGAATTAGGACATTGTTTCCACTTACTCCTCCTGCTGAAGTTCATGCCGATACAGAAATCATAAAATCTTGGACCATCAATACCATTTTTTCATTAATTTAGTTCAAAAAATATATACTTATATTACATATACATGCAATAATTGTTTTTGATGCCATTTCTCAAGGAATTTTACGAATTATTTGTCAAGTCATTCGGTTTTATTAAATATTTAACCGCCAACGCCATCGACAACTCTTCGGTGACTGCATAGAGAGATGGCTACGTACCCACATATAATCTACGCATCGAGAAGCATCTAACCCCAGAGATATCATACGGTCTCAATTTCACCGTTTTTATAATACAATAGGCTCTTCATACTAGCTCTCTACCCCAACAAGGTTACAGTAGTAGCATTAGCATTTGATGATTAAGAATCAACCTACTCTCCACAGATTCAGCCACCATCGCGGGTGTCAATAATGCCAGCACTAAGTTAATCAGCATTACTATAGTAATTAGGGCGGGTATTAACAAAGACAAAATTTTTTATAAAAATGTTAATATATAAAAAAATATTTTTAAAATATAAACATAAATTCCTTGATATTGGTGATTTATAGATATTATAGATCTTAAAATTTCAAATATGCTTCCAAAGTGCAGTTTTCCGGGCCCTCTAGCTCCTGAACCACTTGATCCCGAGTTTTCAAACTTTTTCCATTTAAATGATGTATTATTTTCCTCAAAAGTGGTTCCTCTTAAAAATAAATTGATTTCTTACAATGAAAGTTCAAAGAACAATTGTTAAATGTCGTATTTATCATTTCTTCATTAAGGACAACCTGTCAAACAAAAAATATTTCCATTCTATTTCTTGCATTTTTCGTCCGCTCTTTATGGTGATCATTTATTGAACTCTATCATCTAAACTCTCACTTACAGTTAAGAATTTTTGCGTTATTTCCATTATAAAGTCTATGTATGCTTATTTCTTGAAGTGTATAATATTTGCTATCCCATCCTGACGTCACTGGAAGGTTAAAATCAATCAATTCTTCATAAGAAATAGAGTAATGAATTTAATCCTGAAAAGTTTAATCCTGGAAAGTTTGTAATTTACATGAAGACACATTTTTTCCTCATGTAGTACGACACCCTTTATGCAATAAAACAAGAGCTATAGTTTCCTAAGGTATAAAGTTAATTCCATGAAACTTTTATTTGCTTGTTAGAATGTCTGAACTGCCTTATTCCGACATGTAATTCAAGACGAAGAAAAGAGTTCATATAGAAGGAAAGATAACTAAGAGACCGAGGGAGTTCTATTACAAAAGGAAACGGAAGTGAAAGAGAGTGGGTGGGTGAGAGAGAGGAAAGGAAAGAGAAAACGTGAAACGAATGATATGAGTGATATACTAATGTCAGGCACATGTATCCCTATACGTATAAATATATTTGTGTGATTCATATTTATTATTCTTATTAAATTTGCTATTTTTTAATTTATAAAATAAACATTAAAACACAGACAAATGACACTCACTTATCGATTTTCGACGGCACGGCAGCTAAATATGTAAGTATATATATATATATATATATATATATATATATATATATATATATATATATATATATATATATATATATATATATATGATTTTGTCGAAGCATCACGGAAGTGTTGAATAACAAACTTGGACAGCAACAGACAATATAAGAACACATAAAAAGATCACTAACACATTATTTCTTGATCATTTCGACGGAATTAAGCCCCGTCTTCATCGGAAGAAATAGAAGTAATGCATTATTATTATTATTAGGTAATCTACCGGTTAAGGTAGGTCATAGGACACAGGTACTAAATAAATATTTTGTGATTCCTAAAAAATAAAACATCCAGTATCCTACTCTACATCAGGTCCCTCTTCATCTCTGAGTACTTTCTTCCTCTCTGCATCCCGTCCAACATCCCTGTCCTGTTCCTTCCCTTTCCTCGTTTGCCTAATATTCTCCCCTCTATTACAGTCTTCAATACACCACTGCCGGTCAATACCCCCTTCATCCACGTTTCCTGCCTCCATAGGATTTCTCCCAACAAACCCCTCTCTTCGCCCACCATACCAATTACTTCCTCATTTGTTTTCTTCTCTGTCCATTTCACCTTTTCCTTTCTTCTCCGCACCCACATTTCAAAAGCCTCCAGTCTACTTCTATCATCCTGCTTCAATGACCAAGTTTCCGCACCGTGCATAGCTACGCTCCATAACTAAGTTTTTACGAGTCTTTTCTTAATATCCTTACAAAGTCCCTGTCATATATATATATATATATATATATATATATATATATATATATATATATATATATATATATATATATATATATATATATATACTCATATATACTCATATATACAGAAACAAATATAAGGAAAAGGGATAGGAACACGTATAAAGGACGAACACAATAGAGGTGGGGAAGGCGGAATCGAACGGATCACAAGAGTAAAAATATCTCCTCAACCGGGACTCGAACACCGGATCTTTCCACTTGCCGGGCGGATGCTCTTAACCACTTGAGCTATCGAGGATATGTAATTTACCCTGATATCCGTGGGTCTTATATGTCGCCAAGCGCCCCGATTCTTTAGCCAAGAGATGGCGTCAGGGGGCTGTATTTGGCCAATGTGGCTCATCTCTTTCTTCTGGCTATGCATGCCACGAAACGCACTATTCTTTTCCTGTATGATGTTGTATGAATTCTAACCACTGCCCTTGCCTCTTGTGTATTGTCTATTTCTCCTTTGGTGGGTGAAACAGCCCCCTGACGCCATCTCTTGGCTAAAGAATCGGGGGGCTTGGCGACATATAAGACCCACGGATCTCAGGGTAAATTACATATCCTCGATAGCTCAAGTGGTTAAGAGCATCCGCCCGGCAAGTGGAAAGATCCGGTGTTCGAGTCCCGGTTGAGGAGATTTTTTTACTCTTGTGATCCGTTCGATTCCGCCTTCCCCACCTCTATTGTGTTCGTCCTTTATACGTGTTCCTATCCCTTTTCCTTATATTTGTTTCTGTATATATGAGTATTTATTCGCCGTTTGGCGGGATTTCGTGTTTGAATATATATATATATATATATATATATATATATATATATATATATATATATATATATATATATATATATATATGTTTATATATATATATATATGTTTATATATATATGTAAATATATATATATGTATATATATGTTAAAGCCCTCACAAGATACATATAACTACACGCCCTCTTCACATCCACCATACATAACACCGCCTCATTTGCCTCTCTTTCCGTCCATTTCACCTTTTCCATTCTTCTCCGCACCCACATTTCAAAAGCCTCCAGTCTACGTCTATCATCCTCCTTCAGCTACTACTTTGACCATTTCGGTCCCAAACACTTCAGGGATACGTAAAATGCTCCAGCTGCTAAAATTTTTCCCTCCTATTTTAATGTTAACTTTGGCCTGTCTCTTTCTAGAAAATCACATTAACTTTGTTTTATTTGAATTAATTCTCATCCCGTATCTGACACATTGAATTTCCAATGCGCTCAGCAATGCTTGCAGCCCCTTGGCTGATTGATTAAGTGAAGCTTGATCATCAGCAAACCTAACTGATTTTACGAATACCCCGCCGACTTTCAATAACTATTTTTAGTTATTTCTATGTCTCTTTATTTATTTTCTCCACATGCCTGTTTAACAGCACCGGTGATAATGGACAACCCTTCCTTACTGCTCTTCCTAAAACTGTCCATCCACACTCTCCGTTCCCCTTTCGTACCTCAGTAGTCTGAGACATGTACAGGCTGCAGATTACCCTCCAATCTATTCCTATTTTCAGCAAAATATATGTTGACTACGCTTCTTCCTACCATTTTATTCAATATCATGGTAATCCCTGGGTGGCTCTCGTCCCCTTTGGCTGTGTAATATTCTATCACTATCTCTCGTGTAATCCCCGCAATCCTTCCATCTCTCCTCGCAAAAACTTAAAATATATTTCCTCTTTCAATTCTCACTTTATATTCTCTAATATTCCTGTCCTCAACATTATCCTAAAAATCCAAGTTCCTATTCTTACTAATTTGGTCTTCTTCTCCTGCGTCTTCTGTCCTGTTTCTGTCGGTTTTCCTTTGAAAGGTTTCCGTGAGATGATGACCGCGGAAGCCTTGCCTCTTCCGCTGCCAGGCACGACATACGGCCGATTGGGCCAAGTTCCGCAGTAGCCAAGATTCATTTTCTCTATACTGTCCATCATTATGTCATTGGAATGATAATTTAGGTGGTTTCCCGTTGCCTTCCTCAATAGTATTTTTAACGTGACACCATCACTCAATGGCTTCCCCCTGGGGTCAGACGCTATTGCAGCCGCCTCACTGAGGAAGAGACGCTGCGTGGACTGCCTTTCGTCTGGCTCCTAACCTTTGACCTATTTGGCATGAGTGACCCTACCAGGAGCAATAATCATTGCTCCCTACAACACAGGTCTAGGGGTCATTGGAGCGCACAAGACGTTAGACTTATATATGTATATATAAGTGTAATGTTGTACTTATATATGCATATATTTGTGTACATACATGTGTGTATGTTTATACAATATCCATGTACATAGATATATTCATTAGATGCAGGAAAATGGATACAAATAATATTGTAGATATAAGAAAAAGGAATACGCAGACGCATAAAAGATAAGCACAGGAATTGCGGGGAGAGCGGAATCGAGCAGATCATGAGAAGAAAACAGTTTCTTTGACCGGGAGTTGAGCCATGGATCTTCAACTTGCCGAGTCGATGCTGTTAACCCCTTGAGCTATCGAGGAAAGGTAAATTGCACTTAAATTCTCGGAGGAGTATGCAATAAAGTGCACCGATTCTTTGGCCAGAAGATGGCGTTCGGGAGCGATTTCACCCACGAAAGGAGGAATGGACGAGGACATACAATAGGGAAGGATAGCAGAAAAAGGAATTATACAACGTCATAAAATATTGGAACAGTGCGTTTCATGGTACGCACAGGCAGAAGAGGGAAACGAGCCACAATGGCAAAAATCACATTCCAACCAGAAAACCCGCCAAAAGGCGGACACACATTCATTCACATAGATGTAGATATAAGGAAAAGGGAACACACATAAAAAAGATACATATATATAATATATATTTATATTTATAATTTAAATATTGATATCCATTAGCATCAACATTTTTATCATTTTGGCGATTATATTATGGATGTTCGCCGAAACGTTAAAAACATTTAGTCAAAGTCGTTTTCCTTAGTGTTACCAGCATTTAAAATGTTTTGTATTTCCATGCGTGGGATATTAATTAATATTAGAAATACTAATGTGGCACAGTCATAAGGAAAACATTAGAAGGACACTTTTTGAGAATTCCTATGGGAATGAATACCTTATTTCCGAGTGAAAGAATAAGAGTAGTCGTCTTTCTTTCTTTAATGTCGTGATGTCATTAGGGTAAATTTACCGTGTTATTTCATGCGCTTTCAATTGCTACCCTATCTGTTGCATCATGTTTATGAAAATAAAAAAATATATTCGCACGAAATAAAAAATAATTGTGTGTTGATGTTTGCAGTTATATTTGTGTATGTACATGTATATATGGAAAGGGACACAGAGAGAGGGAAAATAGGAAAGGGCTGTATCAAAGAAGAATGGAAGCCGGAGGAGGATGGGAAGAAGAGAGATGGGGTAAAGGTTAGCATCAGCCTGGGTAACTGTATCCGATCCTTAGTCGTTTTGTGGAATGGTCGTTTTTTCATTACTAAGAGAGAGGAGGAGAAGGAGACGATTGCGGTGGAAGTGGCGGTTGGAAAGGGGAGTCGGTGGTGTTATGGAACAGAGACTGGAGTTCGACCTCCCCTCTTTCTCTCCTCGCTTCTCCTCATCTTGAAAACCTCCAACATTTACGCCTTCCCCTCCGGTACTCTTCTCCCCTGCCCCTCCCCCCATTTCACCTCCAAAACACTGAGAGCGCACACACCCCGTAGCTCCCCCACTTGCCCCTTCCTCACCATTTCCCTTTTCATTTCCCGCTCTCCCTCCTCGGCGGGGTGGCTCTGTCTCCACCACCCCACACCCGAAGGATCCAATTGCAACGCCGAGAGAGACGAGGGCGGCACGAACCAAGAGCGTGGGATGTCTGTTGATGTGTGGATTCGATGTCGTGGTCAACAGGTAATCCGATTAAACAGAGTACACGGCCCTCCAGGCACCAGCCTTCACCCTCCCCACACTCACTTACACCCCCCCTGGGCGGACGCCCCTTTTCCCCTCTCCCACGCTCTCCCCCATTCTCCGGAGCATCGCAGAAGAGGAAGCACGACCCCCTCCTCCCAACCTGCCGAGAGCGCTCCTTTCACGCTTTTTTTGCGATAGCGGGCGATAGTTCCGTTTTCCCAGCAGGGACCAAAACATAATTAACGTTTGTTTATGGGGTTACACGTCTTCTCATTCCATGGGCGCATCCCCTTGGATCGAAGACTCTGTTGGGTAAAAATATGGATTGCGGATGCGTGAGGTCATTGCGTTTGTTCATGCGGAGAGGGTGTGCGTGAGGAAAAAACAGATGATTCGGTGGGAGCTCTATCCCGGCGTGGCTATCAAAATATCTGGCAAAAGCGAACAGCTGTAAGCAGAGACCGGTGCTACACCAGCAATAACTTCAAAATCAATACGCTCCTAATCGCCAGAAAGTTATCTGCTATGTGTCTACCGAGTCATAGGCGTTACTTCATGGTTCAATATGTATGTAATTATAAGATATTGAAAAAGATTTCGGATTCTTTTAAGGAATTCTGTATGCGGCAGTAGTCATAGCATATCCTCTACTCAATCGCTTCGAATTTCCATCAATTCCATTAATAGAGATCATAAATGCAATCCCGACAAATATATATCGTCTTTTATAAGTATTGATGAATATATATATATATATATATATATATATATATATATTTATATAAATTCAAGAAGAGTGTATCTTGGAATTCTTCACGGAAATTAATTACTATGCAAAATATTCTATTTTATCGAACTGAAAAGTCAACCCTGGCAGCAATAAAAGATGAGCAATTTGTTGAAAAATAAATATTCCTATTTATATATCTTTTAAAGATGATGACAATTTTGATACCAAAAAACCATTGTCGTGGTTCACTTGACCTTATTTACTTATTTCTATTTTGCCCCTATGCTGTCGCTGTGAAGTCTTGTCCTACAATGTACACTGAAATTTCATTTGAATGCGTACAACAGTCAAAGCAATCATTTCTGCGATGCATTTTTTATACACTGAAGCCTTCCATGTCAGAAAACCCAGGATGCATTAGAATAGTTTTGCAATAACGTAATGTATTCTTATTCCGCTATACTAGTATGGAGAAACATAACAGTACATTTTAAAATCATTCAGTACTCATCAAGATTCTGTCAAACGATTCCTGCGTAAATTCGCAGGAGTTTTAATCTCCAAGGCCTATAGTAAGAGTACGAGGCCTCGGGTGCCATTTTCCATTCTGATCAAATCTCCAAAATAACGTCTACATAACGACTCGCAAGGCATCCCAGAGTTTTTGGGGAACGACGAACTTTTGGTAGCGACGCTGTGGAGGTGGCGGGGAATGGGGGTGTTAGATGAGGATCAGGCCTACAGGGGGCGGTTGTGAGAGGGCAAGGTGAAAGAAGGGAGGCAGATGTAGCTCCTCACTTCCCTTTTCCCCTCCCTAGGCCTCCCACGCAGCTTCCTGCCTCATCTTCGCTCCTCGCCCCGCCTCAGACCCTCCCTCAGCTCCCGCCACAAGGAGGCGCTAATGGCTTCCTTCCCTCCGGTCGAGGAATCCCCTGAACAATACAACAGAGGCCGACTCACTTCCTCCCTTTGAGTCGCCAGGGCCACTGAACATCTCGTCCAGCTTCCTCCTTGCCACCTCCCCACCCTTCCTCTCTCTATGGAGAGCTCTGAAGTCCACGGCTTCCCACCCTAAGGGTCGGACGTCCCTGTCCTCACACCGATCCGATCTCATTCTCTCTCTCTTATCCTTCTTCCTCCATAAATCGAGACCACCGTGCGCGCCTGGCCAATTACCTCGATAAATTGGGTGCTGGAAGTCAGCACACGGACCTTCTAAGTCCCCTTCCCACCTCTACCCCTGACATTACACAATGGTTGATTGATAGATTGATCAGCGGCCCATTTCGGTGCTCCACCTTGGAGCCACACAATTAACGAGGCTAATCGGAGGCGACAAACGAGGTGGTACGTGGAGTGAAATGGGGGTGAGTTGGATGAGAATGACGAGGGATAGGAGAAATAAGAGATAATTTAAAGGTCCAGAGAAGGACCATAATTAGGTACCTCAAACTCGGGACGCATTAAAAAAGGGATCGCGCGAAGAGAGAGAAAGAATGGAGTGGAGGAACTGCTGTCATAACATTTGGGGATGGTGGTTGCAAATCTGATTGCACGCGCGCATTCACACGTGAGTCAGCACTGCGCCGTTGGTCACTTTGAGGATACCGATTGGGTCTAACACTCTGCTACCCATCCTTGTAGCCTAGCGGAGGGGAACTTTTATGCGTGGTGGCCAACCATCCAGGAGCTACGAGATTCCAATTCCAAGTGCCCGAGAGCTTCCAAAATTGTTGTGATTTTGTTTTGTTTTGTTTTATAAACACTCACTGTGTTTGTAAAATGAGCTTTATTTGCTAAAAGGTGAGATTGAGAATTTAAGTTAGCCGTGGAAAACTCTGTAAAATTGTTTCACGGTTTCTACCCATGGTGCTCTACTCTCTGTCATCGGTTAAACCACTTCACTGTAAATTGTAAATGACTTCATCTATGCTAGCTCAACAATATTCAGTACTCTCGATTGATCACGGTGGTCTATCTCGTCGCAACCCGGTATGCAGCCCCCGGCATGGAATTTTTTCATTGGCCTAAACATTTATTGCTTTCAAATAGCTGTCTATGCGAGGGATAAAGTTTATTTAGGTGACGGCAAGTTCACTCAGTTTATTTTCTATCAGCAGTCGGCGACAGTAGAATTTGTTATTTCAAATGCATTATCAGGTCCCGACTGGGCGCAAGCTTCACTTGTTTACTCTTATTTATTAGCACAGGGTCGCATGTTTTCGTAGTTTTGTGTTATTTCCTTTCCTCACAGTAGTTCTACATGGTGGCTACCGAAATAAATGTAAATTTGAACTGGAAATTGCTTTTATGTGGCTTCATTGAAATATTTTATACATTTTGACGACGTCCCTTGGGGTTAAAACATAACATATATGTTGGGGATTTGTAGTTGAATTTGTCACATCATTTGGGATTGGTCGATTATAATTAATGTGAGAAGAATAAGGTACTTGCACAGTTAATTGTAAAGAAATTTTTATGCCTGTACAATATGTAATTTATTAATATATTCAGAATTATCCTGAGTTTCAGAAAGTTTACATTCCAACGCATCAATAAATCTTTTTTAATGTACACAAACTTAACACCCACACATTTATTAGCCTTGCTTGCAAGACACAAGAGCACAACAAACTGTTCTTCAATCTCGCATATATTCTCCCTTCATTCACTCCGTCCTGCATACATACCCTTTCCTTCTCATACGAGGATTGCTATTTATTTTTCAACCTAACCATAAAAATACAGTAATTCATTGTTGAAAATTGCTATTTTGTTTTTCGAAGTATTCTCCATGATAATCAATACACTTTTGCACACGCACGAACCAATTTTCGTAACACTTTTTCCATTCCGATTGAGATGCCTCCAAAACATGGTTTTTCTATGCATCAACGGCTTCTTCAGGCGCCAAAAAGCACAAGTTATGATCAAACGAGAGAGAGTTCTGAAAAATTCATTATTGGTGATGCCTTTCATGAGCAGGAAAAGATAAGGAAAAGGAATCATCCCCTATTTGTCGTAGACATACTCTTAGTACCTTTATCCATTAATTGCAGTTCCCGAAAGACAAGATACGTCATTGCATGTGAAATCATAAGATGGCTCAGGATGCATCCTGCAATTTTTTTCTGAAGGTAAGCGTACAATCGAGTCTACATTATCATGCCAAAATGAATTTTTGAATTATATTATTCTACCTCTGAACTAAGTGGTGGCTATTTTTGTGCTGGTTCATAATTATGTTTTTGAAAAGTTTCAAGTTAGAATATTCCTAACATCAGTTTAAATGGGGACTGTGAATTGAAAATATTACTACGCAATGATTTTTGCTCGTTACCGAATATATAACTGAATTTTTTCCTTTGCACTTTTTTCCTTTACTCTTGACTTCAACTGTACTCGGTGTCATATCCACTTTTTTCTATCGTCATATCATTTTTATACATACAATACTTTGAAATTATCGAGGAAACAATCTTGAAAGTATCTCTCAAGTTGAACGCCTCAATCCTAATTACCGTGTGAGGGGTCTTCCGTCGTTGTGTAAGGTATACCTCAACCGTTATCTTATAATGAATCCTAAAGAGTATTCAAATATTTTTTTAGCTATTCCTTACTCCTCTGTGACCACTTTTAGGCCAAGCATTTTGATGGTATTTTGAGACGACTACCATAATTTGTTTCAACTACCATGCACTTGCTCTCCTTTTCTCATTATGTTATTGGTTATTGGTGGATTATATTGGTGGTCTTGAGGCATGTCAGGTGATCTCCCAAGCTTATTAAAGTGATGTTAGGGGTCACTCACATGTATTCTGAAGAGAGCAAAAAGGAGAGATAAATCCTAAGAGGGATAAGGCTAACTGCATTTTTTCATACCTTCTTATGGCCTTAAATATGCTTACTTGCGGTCAATTCAGTAAATGAAAAATCTGGAGCATTGCATGTTTTTATTATTACGGAATATAAAGTTTAAGTTAGGTTTTATATAGATATAGATTGAACGCCGGTACATATCTTAGCCTCACTGAGAAACCAACCTGACGCCAAACACTATTATAAACCCATATTAAATTCCGCAGGCTTCTTCCTCCTTTTATTTCGTCCATCAGTTTTATCCTTTTCCTCCCCTACAACGCTTGCCTAACGTCCTTTCCTGTATCACATTCTTCAGCGTCCTATTGTGCGTCAAAATGTTCTTTATCCATTGTTCATTCCTTTTTCTAATATCTCCAAACAATCCTCTCTCCTCCCCATCCATACTTAGGCACTTCCTCCTTTTTTTTCCTATCATTCCACTTCATCTTTACCATCCTTCTCCACACCCACATTTCAAAAGCCATAAACCAACACCTATCATCTTCTTTCAATGAAGATATTTTCACGCCGCTCAAAACCACGCACCATTTGGAAATTTTCACTAGTCATTTTCAACATTCTTACTCAACGTCCCTGGCGACAACTTCCTCCTTCTCATGTAAGCTTTTTTCCCAAATGAAATGCTCGAGTTTTTGCCTTCCTCCTTTAATGTTTAAATTATTCTACCTCCTTCTCTCTCTTCCTCTAAAACCTCATAAGCATTGTTTTGTTTACATTGATTTACATCATGTACCTGTCACACTGATTTTCCTATGTCCTCAATAAAGATTGTAACCCCTTGGCTGATTGGCTAACTAAAGCTTGATAATCCGCAAACCCAACTGTTTTTATAATGTCCCGCCAAATTTCATTCCTATTTCAAGTTCTTTCTATACCCATGTCTCTACCATTTCCTCCGAGATGAAAAATACTGATGATAATAGACGCTTGTGCCGAACCCCTCTGCCTAACATAATATTACGACCCATCCCGACTCACCATCCGTCACTCGCCACTGAGGAGTCCGTGACGTGCACAGGTTGCGGAAAATTCACCTATCCGCGCTGTACTCCGATCTTCTCTAGTACATTCATTAATTCAGCTATAGTTTCTATATCAAACGCCTTTACGAAACCTACGAACAAAAATCCTGAGTGTATTTTATGTTTTTCTCCATCGTGACCTCTTTATTGCTAATACGTCACGCGTACCTTCCTGAACCCAAACTGATCATCTTCTAGGCAATAATTTTCCCTCATCTCCATTCTCTTATTTTGAAAGCCTAAGTATCACTTAAGCTGCATGCAAAATTATACCCACTCTTTTATAGTTCTCTTATCATGGCTGCCTTTCCCTTTTTCGGGATTGAAATCAACATGGATTTAACGAAATTTTCCCACAAATTATTCCCTCATAAGTTCTACTCATTAGTCCATTAAAATTCTTCCTCCCAGGTTTTTCTAAAGCCTTAAGTAGTTCCGCCGTAATTCTATCTGCCCCCATGACTTTATTTGCTTTCAAATGCCTTTGTTTCTCTTTATATCTTTCAGTAAAATATATTTGGGCCTAAGTTATCCCCATCCACGTCAGATTCTCTGAGTTAAAGGATGATGACTTTACAAATGTCATTTAATATCTTTTCTTTTTTTTATATTAACAGGTTCTTCCATATTTAATGATTCATTTAATAATTTTACCTGGCTTACATGCATCTTTGATAGTGTGCCCGGATTTTTCCTTCTCACTTTCTGATATTTCTTTCGCCATCCTGTGCATTGTACCAATTTCACCCTTCCTTTTTAAACTTTCCTTATTCTCAAACTCTACCTTCAACCATGCTTCTTTTGCTCTACTAATTTCATATCTCGGTATATTATTTATATCTTTACACTTACTTCTACCAAATTCTATATTTACATTCATCAATTTCTTTCCCTCATATAACCACCATATAGACATATCACAGCGAAATTTACTTCAGTCACTCGGAGGGCCCTGTGTTTGGCTCATTATTTATTTTACATAAAACTCCATCGCAGTGTCTAAATGTCACCGGATAAAACTAATATTCCAACATAGGTCGTTAATAACAATCTAAATACTACGAAATCTATTCATGAGATAAATATTAGCGAAAGAATTTAATAAACAGGTAGATTTTTAAGACAGAATCACATTTGAGATACGCGAATGTTCATTAACAATATTTACTTAGAATTATCCTATTATTAACACAACATAGGAGAAGTCATATAATAAGTAAGCAAGATAAAAAATTACAGACAGAAAATGAATTCTAGTGATACCCAGTCATCTCCACTTCACACTATGCAGACCAGATAAAGTTTACCATAAAGAACTGAACTTGCAGCTCAACTCAATTGAGAATTGCTACGAGGAAATTTCACATCACACCAGCAACATTATCGAATGAATTAGCCTTCGAGAGTTCGGGAGATGAAAAGAGAACGTGGGCAGTAGGACGAACGCTCAAGGGACGTGGGCGAGGGAGAGAATAATAAAGAGGTATGACGAATGGACGGGCGGGGGAGTGCGGAATGTGTAGTAGGCATGCTACAGGAGCGGCAGAAGAAGCGTGCAAGAAGGGAGTATAGCAGGGAAGCAGCTGGTTAGATGATGGGGTGGATTGGAGGAAAGGGAGGGCATCGACGGTCTTTCAGAGATAAAGAGAGGGGGGGTCACGTCAACCTCTAACGCGTAAATCTGTATGGTTGTGTGTGCCGGGGGTACTTCGAGGGCTGGGGGGTGGGGGTCGGAGTGCGGAGAACGTAGGAGAAAGGGACGCCTGCGGAGGCATCGAAAAGGGTTGAGAAGGGATGGGGAGGAAAAGGAGGAGGGAGGAGCGGGTGGAGGAGGGAGGTGATAGGGATGAGAGGGATAGAGAGAGAGTAGGAAAAAGGGGAATAGCAGGTCACAGGAGGGCACGAGAGGGGAGGGGCGGGAAAAGGCGCGTGGGTGTTGCGGAATGGCGTTTTCCTCCCTGTGGCGAGGGAGGGGTGGGAGTGGGGTGAAGGCCGGATGGATGTAGGAGAGGGGAGGGAAAAAGCGGAGGGAACGGGGAGAGAGAAAGGCGATGGGGGAGTGGGATGGTAATGGTGGAGGATGGGGCGGATTTCCGGGAGGGAGAGTAGGGCGGAACGATGTGGGTCCGGGTCGGCGAGGGGGGCGGCGAGTGACAGACAGAGGATCGGAGGGTGCCGCTCGGTGGGAAGGAGGGTTAAAGGAAGGGATTGGGTGTGAGGAGGGGAGAGAGCGGATAGGGGTGGAATTGGTAGTGATTGCGGAGTGCAGGGTTGAAGAGAAGTTGGAAGGAATGGAAAGAGTGGAGGATTCAGAGGAAGAGGAGAAGCGGGGGAGTGTGTTAGATTGCGTGGGAGTGAACGAGGGAGGAAGGGTGGAATAATGTGGTTTGGTCAAATACTCCGGCGCTCCACCGACGTCTTACAAGCAGGCAATAATTTTCCGTCGGGAGTGAACGCGAGCGAAAGATGCGTAGGAGCGAAACGCGGAGAGCAATTGCAATGACTAGAATGGAAGCCCCGGGCATTTCGTCCGGAAACCGAATGATTTTTTATTGGCGGGAGAGGAAAAAAATCGGGGAATGACGCTTCCCCGACCATGTGAATGAACCGTGGCCAACCTTACGCAAAAGGTACTGGGGAGCACAACGAAGAGATCAGGGAGAAAAACTGCCGCCCGTCATTTAAGTGAATAAGTTATGCTTGCGCGCGGAGCATAAGATAGGAAAGACGAGTCGTGGAGAAGTGTTGCTAATGGAAGCCATGGGGGTCGAAGATTTTTGAGGAAGGGATGGCGTGGGTTGAGCGTGGATGAAGGCGGTAAGGGTGCGAAGGTTGAGTGACGGATGAGGGAGAGAGTGATTTATACGCGGATGGTATGAGGAAGGAAAGTGGTATGAAGGAAGGGGTTGAGTTGGGGGGATCTTTGAAGATAGATGGATGGAGATGGTGTTCAAGGTGGGAGAATGAGGGCGGCAGGGACGGAGTAGGAGATGGCAGCGACGCAAAGGCCTTGCGCCTAGAAGAGAAGGGGCGTGACCCCCATCTCCGGTGTGTCGCACAAAGAGTCAAAGGTCAAGAATGTTTATTAGAGGCTGAGACTAGCGAGGACAATTTTTTTCCATTCCCGTAACCGAGAAATCCCTAGACTCATAGGGCCTGATCATAACATTCCCTGAGATACTTCCCTGGGAGTACACGAATTTTCCACTGGAATTCTTGAGCGAATATCACGAATGGATGGATCCAAATCCAGTTTGACCTGCCATAATTGATATGTACAGCAGGCCTGGGGCGTTGCTCAATTGAAAAAATATCCGATTGCCTTACAATCATCCTATTTTCACGCGATGAATATATATATATATATATATATATATATATATATATATATATATATATATATATATATATACACACACACATGGAAATATTTGCCACCATATTGAATTGAGTTATTAAGCTGTATTTCTACAAAGCAATACATGGTGCTATAGCGATTTTTAACAAATATTTAATATTACTGTTTCAGTCTAATACGAAAACCATTAGAATGAATGCTAATTAAGGGTGCTTGTAATTATGAGTCTAAATGCCATAATGCAAGTATGTTCTCTCATTAGATTTTTATGGTTAGATCCAAGAATGAGGAATCAAAAATTAGAAACTCTACATAATTTTTTTATAAAAAATGAAGAGCATAGGAATCCAAATATCCTAGATAACCACCCTCTAATGAAGAAATTTCCCCGTTAACATTTTAATGGAGAGTGGTAGAGGGGCTCTTAAGAAATGTGGCAATCTGTTTGTGCACTTCAATTATTCACTTCAATTGTCTTCAATTGCCCATTTCAACCATACCACTACGCCACTGATTTATGTACTTCTGACCTTTTTAAAATCGTAACTCATTGTTTACCTCCGATGGGGCCATTAATTTTAATGTTTCAGATATTCTGTTCATAACCCCCAATCAATGTTTTATTTATTATCAGTGAAGTGACTTTTGCTCATCATTTAGATGCTAATAGTTTGAAGTACTTCAATTCATTTCTCCAGATGACAATATAGCGATAAAAGCGAAATCTTTACAAATGAATGGCATACCTATATATCTATAAGTAAATTTCCATTAGATCGTAAATATTTAGATATCTAAAATTCGAGACGTTACTGATAATTCCCTTTTTCCACTATTAATTAATTAAGTTTCAAATGGAAAAAAATGTTTCCACGGCATTTATCCGCAATGGCTAAGGTTTTCGAACATCCCTCCGCGTCAGGGTGTCTCACGTTCTCTCCCTCCTGTCACGTCAGGGCAGACTACTGTCACCAAGAGTCACCAAAGTCGGCAAGGTAGATTTGACACTCTGTGGTGGAGGAACGCCCTAAGTTTTAACCATAGTAGAGTTTCAGCTGTTCTGCCTGCCTGTTCATGATTCATGCCTGTTTCTGATTTGGCATGCACGAAACTCATATTGAATAAAACATCGTGGTGTTTTCCCTAGATTGTAGTTATTCTTTGATACTTTTCAACGCTACTCATCTGCCAGGTTACTTTAAAAAAAATACCTATGTGATGAAAGGTCGGCAGGGTCAGTATTTTAATTGTTCTTCGGACATTGAAGTAATAAGTGGAAGATTTAGGAAATTGATTAACATGAACGACCATACCAGGTTTATGGATGGTCGGTCAGAAAAGACCGCTGTTTTGTCTAAGGTTTTTCTCGACTACAAAAAATTATTCATCTCTTACCGTATTCACCACGAAATCTACATTGATAATATAAGTATCCATTTTTAAAGTACGAAATGGCTGCCATTTAAATATATTTGTTACCGTGGCAATCTTGTTGCGATAATATGGTAGTTAATTAGTGGCTAACATTGTGGTAAATGATTTGAATTTTCATGTGATAGAAGATAATACAGAGTCTAATTAGAAATACTTTTCTCGAAATTTTATCTATAATATCCTAATCAACAATAATTTTTCTGTTCCCTGTGAAACTTCGAAACTTACCAAGATATTTAATATGTATTTTTATAATTAAAAGAGAAAACTGTCAATACGTAAAATCCAATGGAAGCCACGATACTCTATAATTAAAAAAATGTGAGTTCGCCATGATGCATGGCAGCGAAACTTTTCTTAAGTGCATTACAAATACATAAAATAATTTTTAAATTCCTTCAAAATAATTTTCAAATTCATCTTTCCTTTTATCAAAGCATTATTGAAGAAATGGTTCGAAAAATTAATTATTTTTACATTTAAGTTCAATCTAAATGACAGCAACATTTGAAGAAGGTCAAAGGTTGTTCCAATTCCTTCTCCAATTTAAAACATCCATATTCATTTGTATGAATAAATATCACAAGTTAATAACCCTGAAATGGCACTCCTATTTTCTTGGACATTAAAAAAGCATGAAAATTTCATATATCCGAGATAATATGCCCATCCGCGCTTTCATAAAATTTGTGAGAATTAATTTTGATTTTATGTTATGGTAAAAACTACAATGAAGCATTTTAACCTTTTCCAAATTTCAGTGTCATCATTTCTGCAAAAAAATTATATCACCCTATGAAAATCTGAAAAATGTGAAATTTTTCCTTGTCAAATATTTGAAAAATCGAAATATTTGATTTCGGTTTCGGCAAAAAGTCGATTTAATCGTTTTTGGCCCTAAATCAATCCGGTTCAAACTGAAACCCCGGTAAAAAAAAGTCAGTACGCAAAAAATCAGGTTCCAGCTGTCTAATCCTAATCAAGGTGTCAGACTTACCTGGCTCCCTAAAGAAAAAAAAAGTGAGATGGGTAATTACATTCAATCAATGATCAGTCTAATATCTCTATGCAATATCAATTGGATTTTTAACAAGATAACATCGATATACTTACTGGAAAAAGACGAAAATAATCGTGAAGTGATGGACATGATGAATTATTTTGAACAGCTGCGGCAAAAACAAATCTTGTCACCGCTTCTTTTTTCTTATGCAAATACAATTTCAACCAAGATGTCTCATTAAAATATTGAGTTGTTCAAGGAACAAAGGATAATCATGTAGGAGTAACCATAATCTCATGAGTATACGGTTCCAAAAAATGATGGTAACGGGGTTTATTATCAAAGTTATTTAAAAAAGGAATTTGTTGCTGGTAACCCCTATCTCGATGGTTGCACATAGAAGAGTCGTGACTCTAAGGTCTTCCGCATAAAAGATCGTGAGCTATTAACTGCTGAAAGGAATGAAGTTTTCATTTCAGACGATGGAATTTTTCGGAGCAATGACCGTAATTTGGTTGGATGAGAAATAGCACGGACGCTTCTCTGGTATAAAAGGAGGAGATGCAATTCAACTTGGCCTCGAATAAATTCTTGTGAAGAAATTTTTTTTCCTTCATAGACTGGCTGCTGTGAAAACGATCGTTAGTATACGGGCTCCTTCATAGTAAAAGTACCATTCTCCCAATTCAACCACTCAAATCTATTCTCCCTTCACGTACTTCTTTGTATAGTCCATCTTAGTTTATTCCATCAAATACTTTGCCCCCCCAAGATTTCAGTATCAAAAGAAAACAATAGTTTGGTACTAATGAAATTCGAAAATATACCCATCACTTTGGCAGTCAATAGAAAGTATTTAATTCTGAGAAGGCAGTAGTGTGCTCATTTTTACAAGCGAGCCGATATAAATTATTTGCAAAGCATAAACCCCATATACATGTACAGGTATGTGCTTAACTATCCGCTTACAATTTTACGGAATAATCAACTACGAGAATATTCACTGTGAAAAAGGCAACAAGAAGAAATCACTACATAAGAAATAACAACAGAACATGAATATATTGTTTCAAGTCAAAGCAAAACATTTTTTGAAAAAAAAGGAATTCTTATCCTAGTAATTGAGAAACTATGCTGATATTTTCCTTAATTTAATAATTAAATAAATAAATACATGCATATGCACGTGCATGAATATGTATATGTGTGTGTTTATCATTTTCGATCTACCTGCTACAGTAATGGAATCAGTGCTCTTAATCGAGTATGAGATGTTGCATCTTTTTATGATGGAAAATAAAGGGAGGAGAGAAACTAGGATAATTTAATGAAAAAACTGAAAGTTAAATAAACTAAAAGGTTTGTAATTAGGGGACAGAAAATTTCTAGCTTTACTGTGGATTAATTCAGGATAATGACCTCGGAGGAGTATGTTACGTTACTCGAAGAACAACACTGCCGCAGTTATGGACGAATGAATTTTGTGTGAGTTTTACCATTCGCTGATATTAACGTTTTGGCAGAAGATTCGGATGATTTTTTAATTCAGAAAAAAACCTGCTATTGGAGATTTAAGTTGTGATGGTGCTATTAATACCTGCATGTGCAATTAGAAGTTTTTGAATGGCACTTCGGTGCTGAGCGATTGGGATTGTTCGCCATTATTCGATTTTAAATCGCAAAATGGTGTATTAAAACTTAATAATTGCATGCTTCCAGGTTGGTAGGATTTGACACTTTGAAGAGTAAATCAATTAGCAAACTACTCCTGTAGTAAATTCTGGACAGTAAAGGGCCTCAAATATTGCTTATCACTGCTTGTCTGATTTACTGACAACTGGGACTACTGAAAACTCCAAATCTACGAAAAGGTAATACCTTAAATTTGTCAAACAGGCGTTTATATGGAGTTATTCCGCTACCACATAGAAAGATGCTTAGAATCTTGGGAAGAATGTTTAAATAAATGATACGACTTTTTCATGATTTATAGGCCAAAAATGTTGAGTTTTTAGTCCTTCCATGTGGTGTAGAAGGTGAGAGGATTTCTGTGTAGGTGGCCTATCATCAAATTTTTGCTACTAGCCTCCGTCGGGAAGAGGAAGAAATTTTTAAAATCAATGAATTTTGGTGATTTACGAGGGTCATCCGGAAAGTAGTACCCGTTCGTGCCGCATGAAGTGCTGACGACGCGAGTAGCCGCTGGACGAGGTCAGATAGCTTCAGTGGCTTGTCTGCCTTCTCTGAGCCAAGTTGCGTGACGCTAGCATTGCCTGTGTTGTTTCTGTGATTGTTTACAATGTTTAAAAAAATTGAGAACGCCGCCAGTTGTGAAGTGAGGGCAGTGATTAAATTCCTCAATGCAAGAAACGTTCGCCCATGTGATATTCATCGCCAATTAAAGGAGGTGTATGGAGACAATGTAATGGACGAGTCGTCTGTTCGGCGGTGGTGTCGCAACTTCAACATGGGGAGGGGGAACACACACGACGATGAGCGTTCGGAGAGACCGTCTGTCATTACAGACCAACTGGTGAGCTCAGTTGACGAATTCGTGAGGAACGATCGGCGCGTCACAATTGATGACATCTGTGAGCATTTTCCCAATGTTTCTCGAACAATTGTTCATGAAATTGTTAAACACCATCTGCATTATGCAAAAATTTGTGCAAGATGGGTCCCTCGCGTATCTCAATGAGCTGGCGGCGAAGGACTATGCAGCAGGAATACAGAAACTTGTCACACGTTATGACAAATGCCTTAATTTGCTTGGAGATTATGTTGAGAAGTAGTTTAAAGTATCCTCTTTCAAATAAAATTTTTTATGTTTGTTAATATTTACTTTTGTGTCTTTATTTCACGAACGGGTACTACTTTCCGGATGACCCTCGTAATAGAAATGACGTAAGATGACAGTTTGTGTAAGTAATACAATTGCAATAATATTGCTTTGAATCCCACGTCCTCCTTAGTTTATGGTACATTCATGAATATTCCGAGATTTTCAAACTTCAGTTTAAACCAAGTCGGGTCAAAAATTATCCGAATAGTAAATTATTTTGCTTGGGTAATGAAAACGCAGAAACCAAGTAAATGAATCTAACTCGCTGGTGTTGAAGAATATTTACTGGTAAAAGAAACAAAAAAACAAAAGTAACTCATGGTTTCAAATAGGAATTTCACCATGCAAAGTCTGATTCTCTGATCTGGGAGAGAAGGTTCATCGGTCTAAAATTCAGATATATTGGAGTTGAAGTATTTAGGACCTAAAGAAGAATGTTAGCCACACATGCGCACCTTGTGGGTCCATTTGGAGAACTCTGTTGGAAGTCAATTTGATTTAAATGATGAAAAAGTAAATTCCTCAAATTTGATGGGAAAATATGAGAATGAGGGAGTAAAAAATGTATGTTTGATGCACGAAGATATTGAAGTGATAATCAGCCCGAAAATGGATAATTCAGAGAGTATAGGAAAACATCGATAACTAAAGAAGGGGTTTCTATAAGTGTGCCGATTTTATAAAAGCTTGTGATTAGCTTTCTACCTAGAACACATTCGAGGAATATTGATTCATTTAGTCGCTATGATACAATTGCCTTGAAATTATCTGATGCATTTGAAAAACTGCAAATTATAGGGGTGGAAGTAAGGCTTTATAACGTAATGTACTCGCCAGATATAAAGTAAATTAGATGAAAGTAATAAAGACCATTTTCACAAGTTTATTCAAAACAATGCGTAATTCAATGGCTCATTAAACATAATCAAATGAGGAGGCACTACCGACTGGGTTCTTCATCATTTTATTAAGTGCAGGCCCACTTCATCAGACACGATCGATTTTATAACCGATGGCCAGGAACCTTAAAATGTTTGTAACGACAGATATTATTGAGGAAAGTAGATAAACTTATTTCTTGTGTAGGCATAGAAAAATATGGAGGAAAAAAACTGAGCAAAGATGATAGGAAGATAAGGAAGGAAGTGTCTGAAATTGCAGGATGAGAGAGGAAGTTTTTGTAAGAAAAGCAAAAAAATTGAAATATTTCATAGAGAAGATGTTTTGAGATGAGGAAATATTTAAGACTTATATAGAAAGCAGAGGATTAGTGAGGAAAAGGCTTTTAGACTGCATCAATTGGGAAATGTTAATCTTTCGAAGGAATCGAAAAAGGGAAATACATTATCTTGTGTAATAGTTCTTAAAATACAATGAAAATAAGAAATAGCTTTCATTAACTGTTAAACACCTATTTTAGCAGCAAGTTTTATTTTGGTGAAAAAGGCTCAACTAGAAATATTTTTGTGGGCTCGGGGATAGTACCTATTTTTTCTAAGTACTTGATTGCATTTTTAATGAGGATAATTGCATATGTTTCCCCGATTAAAGAGCATGACCTTCTTCTAGTAGACCAGTTTCATTGTTTCCCATCGCCGTCTCATTGTCACGCATTAGGTATAAAGAGAATTTGAACCTTCAGATTTACGGAGGAGATTAATCACTAATAAATATTCCTTTGATTTTCATTGGTTTTAATTTGATTGCTTTAATTTGCGTTTAATCAGTAGTATTAATGATTCCTATACCCATATTATCTTTAAATAAAAGGGTAGTATTATATTTTACTAATTACAACGCATGGTCGTAAATGAAGAACTTCATTTCGTCTATTCATTTCATTCTAAAGTAAAAGGTTAAAAACGTACTTTAAACTAAATTAAGCATCACAAAATTTTCTTTTTTTGCTTTGAATTGAGTCATAAATATAACTCAATAAAATTTTGTGCCTCATTTGTATCCCCTTTAAGTCACAGGTCGATATTTCCGCTGGAAGAGCCGTTTGCACGCAAGCACCTGGACCACCACCATAAAGCGGTCAGTTACAATACAAAATGTTGCCAAAAATAGAATGTGAGAAAAGATAAAATAATTTTCTTTAAATTTACCTTTTTTTCTATTTCAAGATAAAATCATTCAATTCAATAAATTAAATAGGCTCTTGAATGCTCCTAGCATGTGAAGCACTCTATGTAATGAAGACTGAAAATTCAGTATAAAAGTAATAATGACATATATCATTCTAGCAATGGAAGCATTTTGTAATAAGTTGAAACAATCTTAAATTTTAATGTGCGATCATCGTAGGCGGAATTCCTATGAATGTGATAGATCGAAGCCCATTACATTCAATTCTACAACTACTGCCTGACTATTAAATGTATCCTTTTCCCCCGTTTTCCACTTGGTCACTAAATAGCTGGTGTTTGAGAGGGCAGGTGACGTGACTCTGTGATTCTGACTTCCAAAAGCTAGGTGCTTGTGAACGAAAGCTATGCACCAAAATATATTTCTATGGACGGACAATATTAGGACAAAAAAAATATGGAGACTTTTTGTAGGTAGTTTTATCTCTGAGAAAACGACATTAACGTTATTGGTCGACCGATTTAAGAATAGCGCAATTAAATTTGGAAAAAATGCATAAGACTGGAAAGGGTTTTATGGTATATTGAAAAGTTCTCGGAATGGAACATAAATAAACGAATTACCTCAATGAAACGTTTTTTTTTCAATTTAGTCTCCCTGTGAACTAAAGCGCTTGGTCCAGTGTTGTTGCAATGTCTTGATCTCATCTAGAAAATTTTATACCTTCAGGCCTGCAAAGTACCTGTCTATTTGGTTGTTAGTTCTTTGTCTGAAGAGAATCTCCGCCCACCGAGGAAAATTTTGAGCTTGGGGAAGAGATAAAAATCTGATGGAACAAAATCAGGCGAAATGGACGGGTGTGGCAACAATTGGTATCTTAGTTCACGTTTTTTTTGCTATGGCATCGAGACGAGTGTGAGCGTGCATTGACTTAATGAAAGATGACTTTCTTCCTTGCCAAACCTGGCCTTTTTTTCGAGTATCTCTTGCTGTAGATACCCCATGAGATTAGCGTAGTATTGTTCAGTAATTTTTTGACCGGTGGAAAGGCTTTCGCATTTCAAAAAACCAACCACACTGCCTTTGCTTTTTTTGGTGGTGGTGAAGCAACATGTTTCCCCTGCATTTACTGCTTTTTTGTCTCTTAAGTACAATAGTAGACCCAAGTTTCATCTGTGGTTACAAATCGGCGCAAAAAATCTTGTTGGTTGCTCTCAAAACGGGTCAAACATTTGCCCGGAAATTTAAATGCTGATGCGCTTGTGATCCTGAATCAAAGAGTCGTGGCACCCGTCTAGCAGTCTAATTTTCTTAGATGCAATTCCACCATTAAAATGCGATACACCCTTTCCTATGACATCGCTACTGCTGCAGTAACTTATCACACTTTCAGTTGGTTATTCTCCAAGACCAATTTATGCACTTTAGTAATAACTTCTGAGGTAGCGGCACATTTTGGCTGACCACTACGCGGATCATTATTTAAGCTGTCCCAACCAAACTCAAGGTCGTTATTCTACTTGGCAAAAGTTGAGTGCGAAGGAACAGACTCCTCCAAAGTGTTCCGAAGGTCGGCATGAATTTCCTTTGCTTTCATACCTTTCTTTACAAAGTATTTAATCACTGCTAGAAACTCAATTTTGAACAAAAGAGAACAAAAACAGACGGGCGTTTGCATCACAGATCTTTTTCTTAGAGCACTGATGCTTTGTGTGTTTACTCATAAAGGATTACCTATTACTTCGCAGGAAATTTGTACCATAACTAAAGATGTAAGAGTATTAATGTATTGTTCTTTATGCGATTGTTATATATTGAAAACCAATACAATAACTTATTTAAATAAAGATATATCATTAAATGCACGATTCATTGAAAGGTTAGCTTTGTATTCGAATAAAAAATCACATGCAATTAATTACACCCATTCAAAATCATGCTATTCAAGATCAGTCATTAAAACAACGACAAACAATTTGTAAAAAAGTGGCTATGAAATGAAAAGGTAGAAATTCACAATAAGCAAAGTATTGAATCGATAAAAGCAATCATAAAACCAAAACATCTTTAAAATAGACTGATTGCGTCCAAAACATACCCGAATGTCGCTACCCTCAGCTGTAAGTAAAGAGAAATAATAGTGAAAAAATGAAACTGGAATAATTTTCACATGGAAATAAATGCCTAAATGATACGATATCTAGGGTTTATAAATTAGAAGGCTGGGCATCAGGAGATAAAATAGGGAAAACATTTCCTTAGAGTAGTATGGCTTTCAGAAATATTTTAATATATCTCAAAATGAACCGTTAGCCGAAAACAAGTTTGACTGTAAGTTATGCAATTTAAAATTATTTAATTACATATGTAAATGTTGGATCGTAGTCTTCCGTGGCGTTCAGGATTCGTGGATGTCTCCATTTTCCGGGTTCCCGCCGCGTTGGTTGTCATGGTTGACGACAGTTTCCTGGTTGGTTCCATGGTTGACGACACTTCGACCTGAAGACGTCTGGTGGAATCCAGGCGAAACTGTCGTCAACCATGACAACCAACGCGGCGGGAACCCGGAAAATGGAGACATCCACGAATACATATGTAAATTATCATTCTGACCATTAAATACCGGGCAATCTATAATTAAGGCAATTAAGGCAAATTAAGGCAAGGCAACTGTTCAACACTAGTCATTTGTTGTATAATTATGAGCTGAAATAGGTCCGATCTCATTTCAGGAAAACATATTTTTCATGTATACAGTCCTGAAATTTTAAATAATAGCCCCAGGATGTTAAGCTTGACCCAAAAAAATTGCATAAAAATTCATTTTGCATGGTTTTTTAAGTTTTTCTTCCGACAATTATCAAATTTTGACGTATTAATGTTATTTATATGGAAGAATAGGATTAAAGATACCCAACAGGCAGAAAAGGAAGTAGTCTAGACTTTACTTCAAAATTACCCGTTAACGATATCATTTAGCCGGGAAAATCACTGTAAACCCACTTGAGGGTAGTAATATTGAAAGAGAAGAAAAGTCCGTTAAGCAGATAGGACTGACGGCAGACACTTCCCTGGCACAAAAAAATGGAAATCTGCACAATTAAAAATGCTAAACTGGACAATTATGGGTTACAATTGGAAGAATATAAATGAAAGCCCTGGTATGTCTGCCAAACTGATGGAAGAAATAAATGGAAAGCACGTATGCGTATTAGAAACGGCGTGAAGCAATCAGATCAAAAAGCTCTTGGGTGGAGCGAAAGAGGCAAAGGGAGGTGGAATTGAAAGGAGCGCTCAGGACGAGCGAAATTAAAGAAGCTAGCAAAATTAGTGAGGAAGGGATTGGGGTTGGGAGGGAGGGTTGGGATCGAAGGAGGGATATTCCCATGGAGAGAGAGAGAAAGGTGGCGCAAAGGGAGATGATGGAGAGAGAGAGGGCGGCGAACAATGAAAATTCGATAAGTGGATGATGAATAAAAGTCGGATTGAAAGGGAGAAGAAGTTTTCGGGGTGGAGAAAGACGTTCTTAGGCCCAGGGAGGGACGCGAGCGGAAGATTTTTCGGTGAGGTGGGGCAGGCGGGAGGGAGGGGAGAAGAAACGGGAGAGATGGGTAGGTGGACCGAGAGAACGGGGAAAGCTGAGGGACTCCTGTGGATTCCGGGGGATGGGAAAGAAGGGAGAAAGGGAGGAGGGTATCCGGGCGCGGAGGGAGAGTATCGAGAAGAGTCCGGGGAGGGAGGGAGAGGGTGCAAGAGAGAGGGAGAGAAAGGGACGGCAAGTTAGTGTGAGGGAGGAGAGAAGCGTGTGCGAGAGAGAGAGAGACCCAGGACTATTTTTAGCTCCATCCCCAAGTACGTGTTCCGAATCGTGCTTGCCCTGCCACAGCAGTAGACGCGGAAAATTCCAGAACTAAAGTACGTCCGCGTCCTCCGAGCGAGCTCATACAGTGTTGGGAGGGAAAGACGGAGTGGTGGGAAGAAGAGGCATCTCCATTTAACTGCAGCAGATTGGTTCAGGGAGGAATGAGAGGAGGAAAGGATTGAAGGAGATAGGGAGAGGATTTGGAAAAAAATGGAAGCAGAGGGAGGTGTCCTAAAAAATAGCAATGGAAAAATGAGGGCCTATTGATAAGGGGAGGGAGTGAATGTCCTTTATGAGGTGAGGAAATGAGTTCATTTTTTTCTTTTTATTAGCAGCTGGTCTTGTATGCGTTAAGAAGCATTTGAATAACTACGCTCCAAATTGCATGTGGCTACTGTAAGCATAGTATTTAAATTACTTAAAATATTGATGTCTCGCTTAGGGTTAAGTAATATTTACTTTGAGTTCATTATCTGGTATGGAATTACTCTCTACCACACACCCTAGCGCCGTCTCACAGGGCACCATGCAGATGTACAGTGCAAGATTGAACAGAAATGTGAGGGATGGGTGTGGGAACACTGCTGTCCCACAACAATGATGGAGAGAGAAAGCGAAGGGGGGGGAGTGTAGTTCCCCTGCTGTGGAAGGAAGAAGGGGAGGTGGCATGACGTGAGAGCACCAAGTGTGTGTGATGGGGAAGCAACTGGGTGGGGGACGAGGTCGTGAGGATGGAAAAGACAAGCGGGGGAAAGAGAAGTGGGCAGGAAGAGCAAAAGGAGAAATGCTGATTCCTTCAAAAGCGGAGCGTCATCGTCACGTAATGGGCATCGATATCACGTTTAACAGGCAGCCAGCCACGACGCCAAAATAATCCCCCATGCTCCGGCCAGTGCAAGGAAGGAGCAGATCCCCTCTCCGCGGAGGAAGGTGGTCGGAGCGGGAGGGCGGGAGGGGACACTGCAACGGTTATCGTCGTATTCGCATCGGCATCTGAGTTGCCTTTCACTATTTCTGGGGTGAGGGAATAAGCATGGTCGTGAGGGGGGAGGCAGACGGCCATCTGTGTCTGATGAGGAGGGAGGGCTAAGATGAGGATTGGAAAGTACCTATTGGGTCAAATTATTCTTGTCGCGTTCAAGGGTCACACATGCTTTTGCACTGCCTCTGCAACTAAAGTGTACTCCACGAGGAAAAACAAGTAGATACGTTCAAGATTTCCGAATCAAACTCTCCTCATATTACCCTCCTTCTCAACACCACCCTTCCGTTTATGTTAGTGAGCGAATAATTAAATGTCTGTTCCGTAACAATACGAATATTTTCATGCGTGGGATTTATAATGCTTATATATGATTAGGTCTAAATATTTCTTCAGAATTCTGGTCAATTTCTTCTGGTGACATTCAATGTGTTAAAAAACATTAATGATCGTCAACAATTGAGTAGGGAATACTTACAGCCCGATAAGGTCACGCTAAATCCAAGCCTACGTAAGTCCCAATAAAATGCGAGTTGCACAACACCTGGAGTAGGCGATTTGAATGCTGGCGATTCCATATTACTTTTATAAACGTTATACGAGGAAGAAATTGAATACAATGATAGTGAATTTATGAACGCCATTCCGTGGAGGGCTCCACAAATATTTAAAAACAGGAGTATGTTGGTCAAGATCTTCAAGGGTATACGTATTTGAATGTATATACAGTATATACCTGTATATATATATATATATATATATATATATATATATATATATATATATATGTGTGTGTGTGTGTGTGTATATATATATATATGTGTGTATATATATATATATGTGTGTGTATATATATATATATATGTGTGTGTATATATATATATATGTGTGTATATATATGTATCGGTAAATATTTTCAAAAACAGGTTTTGTCGTTACCGTCGTATTATCTGAGCGCCGCTTGATATTCTGAGGGACCAGTGGACTGGGTGCAAAGGAATAGAATGCTCTCATCAGCTAATAAAGTACGGCTAGCAATTGCACCGAAGTCATTTCATTTATACAACTGCGGAGCTATCACTCATGGACGCCTATCAAACATGAGGTGGTACCATAGTTTGGACAGTTAAATAGTTTTCCTAATAACCAAAAGCAATAATTATTTACAAATTCAAGAATATCCTGCTCCAGTGGATCAATGACTTCAACATGGGCAGACATAAATCGTCCCATTGACTTCGTCAGTCGATGAAGATTCGGACGAACTCACTCCGTCTCAAAATCGAGGCGGTATCATTTCATTGCCGTGGATGAATGGTGATAGCTGATGTACTGCGGAATAAAGATGACACGGAGCTTTTCTGAAGATTAATTGTCCTCTAACGGGAAGTGAGCATCTACGAGTCACATTACCGTGATTCTAACTATATCCTTGTAGTCAATGGTCTCATTATTATTATGGTGTGCAGTCCATGCCACTTTTCACGAGGAGAAGAGGAGGAACAATGTGCCACGCACATAAAACTCCAGTGACATTCTTTCACCCATGGAATTTAGATCAATGCAATTGGTCAATGGCACTTAGGGTAGCTTTTAGCTCAGCGCGAATAATTTCGCGTGTTTCAACCACTTTAAGGTCGTGATTCCCAAATTACAGCGAGGCACGAAGCCAGGCGGTTTTCACAGCGAAAAGAAATCACTCCGAAGAAAACCTAAAACTGACTTCGTTTGAGGAAACATTGCGCCGTGTCTGGTGGCCGAAGTTTGCTCTCTGTCCCCACATGCGTATTTACTGTCCTGATTGCAAGTGCAATCTTTACCGAAGATCCCACGCATTAGAGAACGCCCATGGTGAAAGAGTTTCGAGGAAACTCCACATGAAGACATCCGCACCCCAATGAAAAAGGATGCTCTCGCGTGAGTACGCCATACCTGGTGTTTTATTAAATCGCTATCTGCATCTGTATTTTCCATCTTTTAGTTTGCCCTTAAACTACCACTCACACTCTCATACATTCGCGCGCCGGTCCCCAGTGACGGTGAGACGTGGTGCTTTTTCCACCGCATTACGTAAGTGCTTCTGAGCATTACTCTCCCGATCGTCTCCTCGGAGATGAATCCCATAAACGCCTCCTTTCTTGAGTGCCAGTGGAAATGAATTATAACATGCCGCTGTCGCCGAGCGAAAATGCACTTCGGTCTGAATGTCGGCCGTTTTGCGGAGGTGAGACGACCCATTTCCCCACACCCCCCTCCCCCTCCGTTCTCTCTCTCTCTCTTTAGACGCCTTAGAGGGGAGGCGAAGGGAAATACGCCGGAGATTGAATCAGCTTCAAAAGCCACCACGAATGCGTTCCATATCGCTACAGAATTCATCGTTTCCTAGTGCGAGGGAACGGTTGACTAGAATGGATATGAGTCTTTCATTTTGGTCTGTCCGAACGACCGTGGTCACGTCCCCGCCATACTCATGCTCGGATATGGATCGCAATGGGCGATTCACACCCCCGCGCCAAATGCCGTGCTTGGTCCCTTCACCTTCTGGTTCAGCAAGGAAAAACATCGCTGCCCACCATTTTACCCAGCATCTTTAATTTAATTACTAAGGCGGCTGATGTTTTCACCAGCCATTATGCATGGCATCTAATAATAACTTTGCGGTTATAATAAATTTGGCAATGTTGTAGTTGCTCGCAGCCCAATTGAATAACAGTAATCAGCACGGCACACATTTTAGTTAGAGAATATGAGAGCCAAAAATGACTTCATGCACTAATAATGAGTTTCAAAAGCTCCTTATAGAAATGGACCCACAAACGCGACAGAAAGAATCAGATGCGTCAAATATGCAAAAAAAACTAAGCTCAATTAAAATTGTGCGGGGGAAATATGACAGAAAGCTAGAAGAGCAACGTTATATTTCAATAGTTAAACCCCACTTAGACTTTACTACTTTTGCAGGGAATCCTTAAGATGACCCATTGTCAAATTTTGTCATGATAAAGCGAATGTGTGCTAGATTTGTAAAACGACGCCATAGTAAAAAAACAAGGTGGAAGTCACTCGCAGATCGAATGTTAATTCATATAAATCTTCCGATAGACTTCTTTCATAGCTTAGAAGAAAAGTGCTTTTGTCATGAAAAAATGGAAAAGTCAAGGCCCTAAACTCCCTCAATGAAGTTTTACAGCCTTGGCTTTTTCGATTTTTCATTATTTCACGGTTCTAAGTACGTTATTTTCACATTTATACTTATGCAGTTATTTTAAAAACGTATTTCTAATACCTTGTACTACGGAATGACAGAAAATTAGATAAAAACAATTATTTTTAAGACAAGAATGTTTAAAATCGCATTTTTCCCAAAAAAGATTAAGTCAACGGAGTCACTCAGGAAAAAAGTATTATATAGTAGGTAGTAATTTACTCAACCATTATTATGAATTGTGTTTTAGCCATTACTAGAAGTTTACTTTTCCTTCATAGAGTGTATTGTGTTGTACTTATATGCTGTATTGCATGTAAAGTTTGAACGCAATATCTGAAATAAAACTCTCCTTCGCTTGTGTCACCTAACTTCTTCATTAGCCTGTAATATTTACGAGAGTGCTATTTATGTATTAAACCTTGACCACATTTGGTGCTTAAGGCGCCATCTGACGTTCCAATCTGAAAGTTTGACCCTTTTGACACTAACTTTTTTCCGAACATTTTGTAGTTTATTCATAACTTGTATTGTGTACAGTGGCTCGAAAATTTTGTCTCAGCGAAAAAATGGAGTTAATCGTAAACACTTTCGAGCAATGATTTTTTACGACTTTCGACGTGAAGTAGCAAGACAGGAGTGCATCGATCAACTTACTTCCACTTTTGGCGATGAGGCCCTATCCTTCGCCACAGTGAAACGCTGGTATCACGAATTCCATCATGACCGCCGTTAGCTCTGCGAGGGAAAAGGTGAATGTCGTCCAAAATCAGTTGTTGTGCTATAAAACATTGATGCTGTGCAAGAACTAGTAACGGAAGATCGTCATGTAACTTATCGTGAGGTTTAGGCATCCTTGGGATTAGTATGACGAGCATCAATTTAATATTGCATGAACTCTTAGCTGTGAAAAAAATGTGTTCGTGTTGGATGCCACATAATTTGACAAAAGATGCTCGTGTCAATTATTGCGAAGAAATGCTCAAGAAATACAATCGCGGTGCATCAAAAGCCTCGGACAACAACGACATAAGTGGCGAATCTTAAATCAATGCGTATTAGCCCGAAACAAAACAGCAATTCATTGTATGGGTCTTCCAAGACGAGCCAAACCCGACAAAAGTGATTCGAGCACGAAGCACATCGAAGCAAATGATCGCTTGTTTCTTCAGAATAACTGGACCTGAGACAACCATACCAACGTTAGAGTAACGCAGAATCATAAATTTTGAATGTTTAACGAGCATTTGTTTGCAAGAAGTGCTTGGTGAAATACGTAAAAAGAAGCGGCGACGACGGATTATTCTTCATCGTGACAATGCAAGATCTCTCTCACTGATCGGCGGGAACAACTACCTATATAGCTGCCAAAACCTCGAATAGATGGGTCATCCTCCTCACAGACCAGATTTAACACCAAATGACTTCTTTTTACTCCCGTTTATCAAGAAAAAAATGCGTGGCCAGCCAGCGTTTTTCGGCGCCTGAAGAAGCCGTTGATGCATTGCAAAACTATGTTTTGGAGGTACCTCAATCGGAGTGGAAAAGGTGTTAGGAAAATTGGTTCGAGTGCATGCAAAAGTATATTGATTATCATGGAGAATACTTCGAAAAACAATAAAGCCATTTTCAACAATAAATTACTGACTCTTTTTTATTGGGCTGATAATATAACTAGCAACCCTCGTGCGCCATTAAATACAAATCAGAACTATTCCAGGTTCTACAGTCTTTTGAAGACGAAACAATCGCATCCGGGGCCGAAACGCTAGATTATTCGTCAATTATTCTCATAGAATTTACTTTTTAATTTTAAAGAATGTAAGTGCATTTAATAGTGAATTACTTCATCTGTGAGTGTTTTTGTGTGCACATAAATACATTTTTTTATTCTGAACATGGCTCAGCCGTTGAGTGGTCCCGATTTCGTCCTCATGCCCACTTGATTGTTGTAGGTGGCAGGATATTTTTCAACAGTCTCTCTTTACTCGCTGAAGGCTTACATTGATAACACGTCAAGTTATCGGACTCTCGAGGACGACACCATATAAGTGTGAACGAATGCTCACCCGAGCGCTCCACAGACCAAACACTAACGAGAGCGCTGGAATTGCTGTTCGTAGCTTTGATACAATGAGGACGCACAAACACTTTAATACCGCGGCTTTTACCCACTGGGGAGCATGTAGATACGAAGAGCGGGTTCAAGGGGGGGCAGAGAGTAGGTTTGAAAAAGCTGGAGAGCAAACACAAGCTAGGGCCAAGACCAGGAGGCAGGGAAGGGTGGGTGTTTAGGTGCGCAAAATTGAATTGGAGCCCGGCCGGACGCTGAAACTTGATGGAAGGGTCCAAAGAGGGCGGATACGAACTCGAGTGGCGAACTTTCCGATCTCCAAGGACCTTAGGGTGAATATAAGCGAGTGGAGTAGTGGCTGGAAAGAATTCTTGAGCGATGTTAGTAGGACACTCGCCGGAGTAAGGACCGAGAGGGACGGTGCAAAGTAGATGGAAAATGGGGTAAGGGTAGAGAGGGAATGCGAATGAGTCAGAGGACGGGTATTAAATGCCCCTCTGTTAAGGCTGTAATGCAGTGCAATGCAATTCCAGGCCTCCCCACTCGATGCAAGAAAGTTTTCATTGACAAATCTATTGTAAGTCAAAAGACCGATTAGATTTCGTTTCCGCCAAAAAGAATGTGGATGTCAGTTTTCGCTGAAGGTTGACGAGAAGATTCAATGCGAGACGTGATCGGCGGCAGAGCACTGATATTCGCGGTACAACTCTGTTCCGAAAAGCTCCGTTTTTTAGCGTAAAGGGAGTGGTGTTCTGATGGCACAAAGCTATGTATCAAAAATAATGTATGCGAGTGAATAAATTGCTAACTTTAATTATTATTCCTGTGATCCGTTGGCTTAGAGGGCAAAGGATGGTAAACAGTGGATCGAAAAACGGTGGTGCTTTCACCGGTATCGCCAGAATTTCCCTCGCGATCCAAGAAATTTCAAATTGAATTTATATCGGAAGGATACCATCACAAAACCAGTGAGTACGTGAGAGGACGGCAGTGGCTTCATCAGCATCACAACTGACGAAGAATGAAGTTTCTCCTGGGAAATTTCATATATTTTAAGGTAATTTAAATATCCTATAAATGTAATGTCTGTCCTCTGGTTCCAACTCTTTACTCTTTCTGAATGGTAGTCAAGGAAATCCTACACTCAAGTTTTTCAGACAATGTTGTGGTATTAATTTCTTTTAAATTGCTAAAAGGTATGAATTTTCCTAGTCGAGTCGGGTATTATTACAAGGGCAAAATTCTCCGATATCGCCATTTCAGTCAGCCAGGCCCAGCCTTCGTTGGGGAGAGAAAAGATTGTTGAGGATTTGATACGAGGAGAGAGCAGGTTAAAGTCTGACTGTTGTTGAAAGAGTGCTCAGGTTGGAACACGGGGGGAGAGAGGGAGATAAGTGAGGCGCATGTCCGTTTGAGGCTGTGGAGCGGAGGTAGTGTGCGTGCGGGGGGGGGGGGGCTGACAAGAGCAGTATTTGGGGAAAAGGAAGTAATTGGCTCGTTGCCCTTTTTAACGTTCGGTTTGAATTTTTTTGAAAATATAAACAAAGTGAACAGTGCATTGCGGGATTAAGATCATTAGTTAATAACGAAATCTTCTTCTACCTAATTTTTGAAAGACATCCCGTGTCAAGCCCCCCACCCCCAGGATCCTCTTCTCTCCACAGTAAATCCACCGGTCAATTTAGGTTTGTCTATTCATGTTACTAATCTCCTAAAGCCCAAAAATTATGACACGAATAGTAATAGATTCATTCATCACAATCAACCATTTGTCATATATCTGAATCTACATGACACCCTGAAAGCCTCTGAAAACCCCCCAAGCCCCAAGTCAGGCATACACAGAATTCGGAAAGCTGTAGCCATGTTCCGTGTGTCAAAATTTGGTAGTTACGACTTCTATCCAATACGGGAATGAAAAATCACGTATATTAAATTTCAACAACCATCCTTGTTTTTAGAGAAATCAGGGGAAAAAAAGAAACAAACTAGCTATTGCTGAAAATGTCCAGTGGGTATTTATAATAAATTCTACTTCCCTTCAATCTGCCAAAAGTTCCTTCTGTCCATTTACACGATTACCGAACATTTTCTGCTAAATGAAAGTGTTCAACACTCCAATGAATCTCAATGTGCCTTCTGCTCTTCTTGACTACGTATTTCGAATTTCTCCTAATTTTTCGTCCCTTAATACTTCAAATTTCTCCCGTTTAATTTTTTTTTCTTTTCCAAATTCGTTTCTTAATATGGTCCTTTTTCAACCTATACTCTACCTTAGCAACTAAGTTTTAGACCCATATAAAACTAATCTCCGTATTAATGTTTTCAATAATTTTTCTTTACGTCTTCCCTGAATTCTGAAGTCACGATCATCCTCTTTGTCTGACTTCTTCTAGTTTAAGGTATTCAAATTAAATATTTAAATCATAATTATTAAATGTTGATGCATTAACGGCACTAATTGAAATTTTCAAAATTTATGCGAGTACTCTGAGCGTTATTTGACGGACTTCTCTCGGAATGGTATCAGCGGTGTTAATGATAACTTCCGTAAAAGCAGTGAATGTAGATTCGTGCTAGTTTTCCTTAGGAATTGATTGCCATCCCTCAATGAACATTTAAAAGCACCTTCTACCTATACTATAGGGAAGAGCAAACTCACGATGAGCCTCTTCGGGTATTATTTAGGCTTCGGTTGATGATCGGCTTTCAGGAAAGTAAAATTTAATTGCAGCATCACTTGTTACCCCCATTTTTGCCGTAGGTGGACTGAGCATGTTTCAACTTTTGACTACCTCAGACGCAATTCTGGGGTCAAATTAATCTAAATTTTAGTATACTGATGCAACGCATTAAGTTTAAAATTTGACGTATAATTGAAATTAGGTGTAATAAAGTATGATCACTCTTTTTCTTAAAACTCTGGAATGTTATGTAATGTATTCTTATCCCTGGTTTCAACTATTACCTAAAGCGTGCTACTTGCGATTCTGAATCCAAACTTATCTTCCTCTTAGTAATTTTTCCCTCCTCTCCATTCTATCAGCGATGATTCTAAGTACTTCCAATTCCAAGTGCAACTGAAAATTGTGGTCATAAAGTTCTCACATACTGCTGATTTTGTATTCTTTGGGCTGACATTCATACTGGTTTGACGAAGTCTTCCTTCCAAATGCTCTCTCATAATTGCTATGAATGAGCCCACGAAAACTTTTCCTTTCGTATTTTCCCAAACCATTAAGTTTGTCTGCACGAGTGTTTTACCCAAGCAGCTTCTCTCGATTTCTTTTTCTTTAACGTATGTTTCCTTTTCGTAACCCAGTATACAGAGGCTTCAAAATTCTCATCGACATCACTTTCTATTTATAAGCATGCTGGCCTAAGACCTATGTACTTCTACGTGTTTTCCTACCTTGTCTTAATGTCTTCTACCTTTGAAAATATTTTGTCTGTCGTTTCTCTGACGGTGTTCGCAGATTTTCCTCTCTAATTTCCTTACAGTTCCTTCACGTTCTTATAGCCCATTTTATGCTGTTTTATTAAACTTTTTCTGTCACATTTCATTTGAGGAATCAGAAGCTTCTCGAAAGAAAACAAATGTGTGTTTATGTACGTCTATATGTGAGTGTATAAATATAAATATAAATACTCACATATATTTATTTATTCAATGTATAAATTCTATGATAGTTATACAAAAATATCTACTATAATTAAGTTATCAACGGAGGGGTTTGGTGAACTTGATAGCATGAATATCCTAATTATTTTTGACTCCGTTAGCACATTTTAGAGATCACGACAACGTAATTAGAAGAAATAATGACGATGTTGTTTCAAAAAATACATAGTTTACTGCTTTTTATAAACTGAACTCAAGCACTCAAGAACATAGCAACAACTACGACATTAATGGTAGAAACGTTATTTAAACTTATTATTATTCAGAGGGAATAATATCCTCTGAAAAATTTTAATCAACTCTGCCGAATACAAATACGGACTGGAAATCGAATTCTGAGGAATGGAAAATTTTCTGGACAAACTGTGAGAGAAACCAAGCTTGCACAATACACATTGAACTTTACATTATATTTGGAATGTAAGGAATAAAATTGGACTGAATTACAATGGTAGAAGATTAATACACACTCCGCATAGGGGAAAGGTGGCAGTTATCAAGTTTGGTGAAAGCAGAGATATTGGGTGAGGTTGCTTATGATTGTCGATGAATTTTACTGTATGAATGGAAAAGGACATGAAGGAGATAAGCCAAAAATGCGGTATATGTGTTTGCATGAGTATTGGATGAAGGGATTTTTGCATGAGTGTGTGCGCTGCTGTGGGTGTAATTTTCCGTGTTGTTTTTTTGCATGTGGTATTTTCCTTTTTTACGGTTGGTGACCTAACACCCCCCGCCACACGCCCTTGCGGCGGCTTGCGGGGTATTATGTAGATGTAGATGTAGAAAATACGAGGCGGGTATTATATACACCTAGTAAAATTAATCATTTTGCGATAAGCGAACGATAAAGATGTATGCATAGATAGTAAAACCTTTTCATGGCCATATTAGCCTCTCGACGACAACTCCCTTATGAAGGAAAATATCAAGGTATTAAAGTATAAAGCGGAAATAGTGGCCTTTAGTTCACGCATGAAGACAATTTCCACGATCGCCTACGAAAGAAAATATGAACGAATGAAAGAATTTCACTCCTGGAGTGGCTATATCATTAACAGAGGAAGAAGAGAAAAAAAGAGTTAAAATAACAATGTCAGTAAAGAAAATTTTCTAGCTGTAGAAGTTATTTCGACCATTGGGGATAAATGGATAATTTTCTAGGAATAGAATTTTCAGGGAATATGGGGGGGGAGGGGAGTTAAACGGCGTCTACATTAGCATATTCAATAAACATAACAACTATATATTGGTACTTACTATTCAAGAAAAGAATTAGGATAAATCACGCGATATATAAAATTAAAGACAATTTGCAAAAAGGATCATGAATGAAGAAAGGAATTGAATAATGGACAACAGTTGGAGAATTTGGACATTTCTACAAAAATTGGATGAAGAGAAAGGTAAATGAAAGGCATTAACGGGATAAGGAGAAATTGGTGGGAGTAGCCACACATGGGAAGAATCACAAGCAAATTATGCATTACGTTTTAGTTTTTTGAGGGGCCGAAAGCTGAGGTTATTTGCGTCATTAGGGATGGACGGGAAAGGAAGGGTGGAGAGAAACCCGGCGTCGGCATCAGCCTACTCTTGTCAAAAGGCGCCAAGGGGTCCGCAGTTTAACGTCCCATCCGATGGTCATCGTACTCACTCAAAGCGCTCTCCACAAAGCACCTCAAGTAGAGATCAGGATACCACTGAAATATATTTGTCACCTGGATTTGAGCCTAGATCCTCTCGATGGGTAGCCTGTACGTTAGCCTCCGCACCATCCCGATCCCCCTTATGTAATACCTTGACAAATATTAATCGTAGAGGAGTCAAGTAAGTAAATATTGGCGGATAATGTGAAATTAGAAAGGGTTGCTCCAAGTGAATTCTGGAATCCTGGAATGAATTATTACTTTTATTGATGAAACTTTTATTGGAATATTTGTAAGATATATTTGCTTGAGATATCGAAGGGCTTAATATAATTACATTGCAATACATTCTGTTATTATTTTGCTACTAATATTGAAGATAACTAGTGCCGGTAGAATAATGGTTACATCTTGAATTCAACCTTCCCAAACGCACTCACAGAAGACATTTAATTCACTTTGACCGCACATGACAGCGAAGTACATAGTAAAATTTTGCCAAACTATATTGCATAGCGTATAGATACGGCAGTTAATGCGATGCTTTAGAACCAATGGTTAGACCCTATTCAGAGCCGAGGCGTATTTTTCAGTGTTTTACGAATATATGGATAGATACTGTAATTTTACTCCGTCCGTCAAACATCGTTTAGTTCTTGACCAAAAGTAAATAATAGCCAATTGCTTAAAGAATCTCATTTTTAGTTCAATACCACGTTTGATTGAATACTGTGCAATGAAAGTTCTTTCTCGCCTTTTTCTTAATATTAGACTAATATTGATATCGGGTTCCTCTTCATTCAAAATAAGTTTTTAAAATCTTAATAAATTATTAACCTCATAAAGAAATGGAGCTTCCCTACTCCATAAGTAAATTTTAGGTGAAGAAAGGCTAACGTTAGAAATATCTCAGAGGAATGTTGCACTCCTGTTGGATCGTTCATGACCAAATGCAGTGCACTTCTCCACTCTTAATATAAAGAGTCAAATTTAAATGTCTCATTGTCCGGAATGATAGTATCTTTTTGGCCATACTCACAAAGTATTTTTCTTGCAGCATCTCCGACAAAAAAACTAGGGACCACAAATGCATGAATTTTTGTTGATTTAGTCCCAATTTTAATTCTATTGTGAATGCAACGATATTCCCCTCCATTCAAACGGTGAAATCAAAATATTTTTGAGCATCTTGTATTGTATAATGTATATTTATTGTAAATATGTTAAACGTTAGCTATATCATTTTTGTATCAGACGTCAAGAGATTACATATCTTCGTAAATCTCCAGCTGTTATGATAAAAACGATTCCCAATTCCTTTAGCAGACTCGGAAGATTTGCTCGCAAATATTAGGATAATACAAGTAACCCATGAGAAATCAGAAATCTTTAATGAATAAATCACCAATGATTGAGTACTCCTAATATAGTAGCAGGTATCTTAAATCCTTCAATAAAACTTCATGCACTTTTCCATATTGTATTGTATTTCAATAATTGCTTCCATGTCATTAGTAAAATTTAGCATTCGGGGTCAATCGTCCATGCTAACCTCGGATGACAATGGCGTTACCATGCACAACACCAACGACGGCATGAAGTGCTGAGGCAGGTCATGCATTAACTTCAATAGGTACTAATAAATTCTAAAGTGTAGAAAATGTGCCTATACTTTGATTCACCTAGGGATCCACCGTCTTAAATTCAAATAAAGTGAACTTAATGTATATTTAATTTAACGTTTATTGTATTTTCGGAAATCTCATCTTAATGAGCGTGGGTGACAGGGTTGGGGTAATGGATTTATGTGGAGCGGTAATGGAAAGTTAAAATCTTCCCTTGGGTTAGCAGAAGGGGGGGAGAGCATCGGTCCTTCGAAAAAGTTATCCAGCGAGCGAAGAAGAAAGGACAAAATATATTGTGCGCGTCGCATCAAAACTGGAACCACAACCGAAGGCAAACTTCTCCCAAGGAGTTCGTTGGGTACAGAGAGGGGAGAATCCACGCGCTCGCCTCTGCTCCCACCTGTTCGGCGCCCCGGAGGGAGGAGAAATATCACGACGCCCCTCCCGTCCGTCTCCCACCACCTTGCCCCCATCGAGCACACGCCCTCGCACCTAGAGCTCAGGTATACGCCGCGCGAGCGGGGGCCATACCAAGCACGAGCGGCCTTAACTCCGAGAGGATTTATTACTCTTGTCAGAGCAGCTTGCTCGCAAGCGGTTCCCCTCTCCCCCTCCCAACTCACCAGCCATTTTGTCGGCGGCTCCTCAATCTCCCCCGCTTCCCATCCCCCAACCCACACACACCCACCCCGGTGCGTCTTCCCTCCCTCCGCACGTCTTCTCCCAGTCGCACCTCGACCCCTTCCATTCTCTTCCCCCCTTAAGCCCTCACCCATCCCGGGTTCCCGCATTTTCCCGCCTTCTGTCTCACCCCCTTCGCAATCCTGTTAAATCTCTTCCCTCTTTCTTCCCTTCTCCTCCTCTCTCGCACCTTTGTTAACCGTGACACCCCCTTCCTCTTCCACATTTTCCCTCCACCCCCCACATTGTCGCATTGTTGCCTTATCTTGAACATCTTCCTCTTTGCCCTCCTAAGACATCCATGCCGGCCGTATTTTCCCTGCCCACCTCTCCTAAAACCCTCTGCCTGCCCCCAGATGGAAGCGCTAGGCAGCGACAGCGTCCCGCCTCGTGGCTTCGGGGGTGGCGGGACTCAGCGCCCTCTTTTCGGGTGGTTGGGGTGTGCGTGCGTCCGTGCTCTCCGATGCCAACGACTGGGGAGGCAGAGTGAATTGGTCGAGAAGAGCTTTGGGGGTTAGGATGGGGGGAGGCGGAGGGGTCTGTGGGGGAGAGGAAGGGAGTGAGGGTGTGGATAGGGGGAGGAGTTAAGGAAGATGATTTGCGCCGCATACTCCCTAAAAGGCGCATCAATTTAACAGCTGAATCCCTTTGCCGCCCTGCTCGGGAAAATGGCTAACTATTTTTCTTCTAAACTCCTGGAGAAGAAGAGAGCGCCCCCCTTCTGCTTTGCTCAGGAATTGAGTATCTACGGGTGGTAAATTGGGTAATGTGTGTCGGTGATCCTGGACCCTGGGCAGACCCGGTGCAGATATTGAACAAACCTTGTCTTGAGGGACTGAAGCGGCGAAATAGCATAAAAAAGGTTATTTCTAGAGCTACATTTTGATGGAACACCATTCTATGGATTTTCTTATTTTCGATCATCGTAGTGATTGCACAAACTAATTTTAATTTTTAATCTGCGAATTCTTCACTTCAATTTGAGAGATGAGATTTTCTCGCGGAAAGGTCGAGCATTATAAAAAATGTATTGATTGACTTATGTACCATAAATTTAACCCGTTAAACAAGGGAATAGAAAAATATTTATCTACTTACTAATAGATCGAAGTAATTGAAAATTAATAGTAAACGTAGCATATTTAATGCAAACATATTTTGTATACATCAGTGAAACCTGGAAGACTATTATGTTTTATTATACTGGTATGTATTCTAGGATGGGCAATTTAAAATATTTCAGTCATTTTTATCAAGTAATAAGTCTTGCCTTATGTAAACTTTTCTAACCCAGAAAAGAAGTTAAATCTTGGAATACGTGATTTGAAAATCTTCTGCTTTATTCAAGAATATCTAGAGATCGCTGCAGCTTCTAGTGCAGACTTCGCGATGAGTTCAAATAGCAAAAACAAAGGGCAATGGGGTACTTGAACAAATGGGAGGGGTAAGGATTGTAATATTTATATAACATAAACAAAGTATTCAACCCGAAGGTTGGTTTGGTAGGTGGTGGTAGAGTTCACCCAGTACTAAGCCCGACGGCGTGTGAAATTCACACATCAGGGTTGGGGGGCCAGTTCCTTTCCTTGTGACAGTCATGGTTTCCCAGAAAGATCTGGTACCCGAAAAATCACATCACACAAACTTGGGTGGACCTGCAGGTGCCCTGAGACTTGCCCGGGAATCGAACCCGGGACCTTCCGGTCGGTAGTCCACATATATCTCCTGAACTACCGCGACCCACAAATAAAGATATATACGAGGGTCATTCGGAAAGTAGTACCCGTTCGTGAAATAAAGACACAAAAGTAAATATTAACAAACATAAAAAATTTTATTTGAAAGAGGATACTTTAAACTACTTCTCAACATAATCTCCAAGCAAATTAAGGCATTTGTCATAACGTGTGACAAGTTTCTGTATTCCTGCTGCATAGTCCTTCGCCGCCAGCTCATTGAGATACGCGAGGGACCCATCTTGCACAAATTTTCGCATAATGCAGATGGTGTTTAACAATTTCATGAACAATTGTTCGAGAAACATTGGGAAAATGCTCACAGATGTCATCAATTGTGACGCGCCGATCGTTCCTCACGAATTCGTCAACTGAGCTCACCAGTTGGTCTGTAATGACAGACGGTCTCTCCGAACGCTCATCGTCGTGTGTGTTCCCCCTCCCCATGTTGAAGTTGCGACACCACCGCCGAACAGACGACTCGTCCATTACATTGTCTCCATACACCTCCTTTAATTGGCGATGAATATCACATGGGCGAACGTTTCTTGCATTGAGGAATTTAATCACTGCCCTCACTTCACAACTGGCGGCGTTCTCAATTTTTTTAAACATTGTAAACAATCACAGAAACAACACAGGCAATGCTAGCGTCACGCAACTTGGCTCAGAGAAGGCAGACAAGCCACTGAAGCTATCTGACCTCGTCCAGCGGCTACTCGCGTCGTCAGCACTTCATGCGGCACGAACGGGTACTACTTTCCGGATGACCCTCGTATATATATATATATATATATATATTGCACCGCAGGTCATTGCTAATCTCTCAATTTAAACATTTCGGGAGCGTGTAAAAAATCTAGGTGCTAAACTTACTTTCGCATTAGCAGCAGAATTATTGCTAAAAGATAATCAATCGCGAAAACCTTAAAATATACTCTTTGAGGTTTAACTTTACCCAGAATAATATGAAATAATTTTTCCTTTACTTATTTAGGTACTTTCATCTCAGGTTAAAAGGTGACGTCAATGATTAGGAATCAATGGCGGTTTAAGAAGATGAAAATAGTAATTTCAAATATAAATGGTGGACAAATGGCTTAATACTCCCATTCTCCAATTCTATGGTTTAGTGTTATGTATTTATATGTGCCGAAATTATGGTTCTCAAAGATATAATTCGATGAAAAATTTTTGAAAAAACTACCACAGTTAAAAGAATGCATACATAGTACTCTGCAAGTCACCGCCGGTATGTGATAAGATTCAACACCAGGTGCATATCAAGAATTAAGTTTTCCATAATTCTTAATTAAAATTTATTTGTAAAACGATTCAAATAATGTTGATTATGATAAATTCAATTACATACTCTACGGTATCTAAGTAAGATATATTTATATCCGCATAAGAGAGAAGCTGGTAGTAACAACAAGGGAAAAAAGTAGCAGTAGATGAAATAATGGTAATGTATTAGGCTATTTAGAATATGAAAAAAATATGTATGCTCTTTTCCCCTCGTGCGGTCGCTTCCTGTTATTCTGATCCATTATTGCTCGCAGGAAAAATGGCATTTTTTTGACTTCCAGTTCTAGACTTAATCCCCCTAATCTTCCTGTCATGATTCCTCCCACCGTAATGCAATGCGTCCAATAATATAATTCCAGCATCATCAATAAAGATACATGCTTCCATATTATAAATTTAATTTGAAATTGACCTTTGCTCCGGAAATGATTCCCTACCTACTTTCTCTGATAATGCAGATGCGCTAAAAAGTTTATAAAATTAATTATTGAAATTAGTAACTCTAGGCTGCACCTATTCGGCATCAATTGAAATTCATGAGGGTCTCATTTAGTATCAGCACATTGTGCATGCATCGAAAGAAAACATTGCTATTTAACCTTCTCGTCAATATTTCCTCATTACAAGTTTTCGCTAGCTTGTCCATTTATTCCCAATATATGCTTAACCCAAGAGCAGTCGTATGCAAGGATAACGCCTAAGTATTTAATTAAGTCTAAACTTTTTTTCGGTATTTTTGATGCAGTACGAGGGTAATCCCAGAAATACCCGACCCAATAAAGAAGACACAAATATTTTGGGAAAAATGTGTTTATTTTTCGGCATAATCTCCTTTCAGCTGTATACACTTTTCCCAGCGATGTTCAATAAGTTGGATACCCTTTTTATAATAACAACTGCCTTGCTCTTCAAAATAGCCATTAACTGCCGACATTCTTCACGGTTGGAAAATCTTTGACCACCGAGCCATTTTTTCAAGTTTACGAACATAAAATAATCCGAGGGGGCGAAAACTGGCGAATAGGCTGCATGAGGTAGCAATTTAAATTTGAATCATGAATTTTGCAATGACGAATTTTTGAGCTGGTGCATTATTTTGATGAAAAAACACTTTCCTCTTAGCCAAATTCGGCCACTTTTGCTTGATTTCTTCGCTCAAGCATTGCAATAAGTTTGCGTAACACTCGACGTTGGTAGATTTTCCTTTTTTAAGATAGTCAATGAAAATTATCCCACGCGCATCCCAAAAAACGGACTCAATGACCTTGCCTGCATATGAAACGGTCTTCCCCTTCTTTGTAGCTGGTTCTGCCTTTTGAATCCATTGTTTTGATTATTCTTTTGTCTCGGGTGTGAAGCAATGTACCCATGTTTCATCCATGGTAATGAAATGGCGCAAAAATTCTGCTTTGTTGTTGTGAAACTTTACTGAACAAACACTCTGGGCCTTCCCATGTAGTCGTTCAGGACAGAACTACTCGTATTCAAAAAGTTATCACAACAGATTTTCATAATTTTAAATCTGATTTTTATGTGTCGCACCAACGTCCTCATGCATTAAGGTCACCTGCAAATGCTAATTTATCCTCTGGACAACGGGTAACTCCGTGAACCACTGCGTCGCCGGCATACAAGCCTATGTTACTATCAATCGCGGAGTTAATTTAGTCAACGTAAAAAGGGAATCGCTCCGATTTCATCGCAAGGGGGTGTAAAGAGGCTTAATGACATCCCTGAAGGACACATGAAGTCACTTCTACTAACCTGCAACCAACACCATCTATGACCACCATATGTGCTTGACGATTAAAAAAGTCTTTTCTCCAATTTAGGATATCCATACCTATGCCCTATACTTTTAGCACTGTGAGCGGCTCTTTAAAATTTTCTCGAAAGCTTTTTTAAATACTATAAAACCACGTATACCGGAATACTATTTTCTCCCGGACCCAAATAATCATGAGCAAAAAGTAAAATTTGTATCTTGCAGGATCTACCATTTCTGAAATCGCGGTTCATTTCTATCGGTAACCCTTGACTGTCGAGATGCCACATTATCGAATTAACAAGCATGCGTTCCACGACCTTGCATGATGTATATGAGAGACATAGGTATGTAATTACACGGTCTCTTCCTGTCATCGCTTACAAATGTAGGTATGGCTACACTGGCTATTTTCTAGTCTTTGGGAATCTTGTGACCTATTATGGATATCTTAAATATAATTTCTAGATACGGCGAAATTTTCGACTATTTGTTCTATCAACTATTTTCAATCAAGTTCCAAAGATCGGTTGGCGGAAATTATTTGGAAAGCAAACGGAGACATTTTTTTGAAAATTTGATGATGCATTGAAAGAAGGAATTTAATAAGTCGGCCATTTATGAGCTGCTTGTTACTCCTTATTTCTTTCTCCTTTTCTTGTTCTGCTTCCCCGACAGCGGACTAAAATGCTTTTGGATTCTCGTTTAAAATTTCAGCTTATTCCTTTTGGATTCACTGAACTCTTTTCAAATTTCCTTCCTGGCATTCGCCCTAGATATCTTATAATCATTAATGATCTCATTATTTTGTCACTGGAGATACCATTCCGTTTATATTATATCTTGGCATAAATTAGCCTTTGACGTTTTAACGATTTTCTAACTCCCGCTTTTTTCCACATAGGTTTCATGCTATATTTTATGAATTTACTTAAAATTAGCCTGTTGACTGCTAAATAAGTGATGTCAAGGTTGTGGTTCCACGTACCATCAAACTTATTATGTGAGCTTCTTTCTTAAAATTTACAAATTTAGATGTAACACGAATTTTTAGCCATTATAGCACCCGATCTTAAACAAGTACAATTTTCTATCAAATTTCATGTTTCTTACCACAAATAGAGAATAGTTAGCACTTACCATTTTTCGGTCGCCCACTTTTTAGTATTTCTGTATTTAAGACGCCTAAGGATGCGTTCCTCGCTGAATAAATTCCAATATTACGGCCTCTACCTGTTAAAGTGATTTCATGTCAGTAGTTTAAGAATATAAAAGTGACTTACAGTTATCTTTGTCTTCACTCCTTGTCGTTATACTAACTATATGTTCTCCAATCTATAGATGAGATATTTAAATTTCCTCCGATTACTGTGTATCGCCCGTTGTTTTGGGATGAGCAACCTTTGATTTGCTTATCTAGTTCTAATATTGAATTAACTCAATCGTTCGGTGGCCTGTAAAATACGCATACATATATTTATTTGGATTGAGAACTTTAAATTGAGTACCAAACACTTTCCCAGCCGTTATCTGGAATTCTCTCAGCCCTGCTGGCGCATGTTATCAACTGCAATAAAAACACGGCCATGATTATATTTACCCTGTCATTTCTGTAAACGCAAAAAAATTCTAGTAACATTTTGTTGTCGAGGATTTCCGTGGATAACCAGCTTTCAGTTCAAATAATCATGTGTGTTCTTGGACTAATGTGATGATATTCAGCGACTTTATCCTATTAAACTTTGGTCCATGACTATATGTTGTTTCCTTGACATTATGTTTGCTTGAATACTTTACAGATAACATTTTTATTATTATCATCAAATTCCTTGCAAGTACTTGCAAGTACGTACCGATACAATATAGTTCAGGTTCTTTTACCTCCTTTTTTTATCTCCACCTCTAACATGATCTTCATTTCAAGTAAGAATAATTGATAATGAGGACTTAAGAGACACCTCACTATTTGACGAACACACTTGTTGACTTGTTGACACACACACTCTTATCTGAAAAAAACTCTACCCGAATATTCTACTCACTACACATCTGACGACCTCAGATATGTAATGAACACCGGTTCAGGGGGTCTCTACACGATTGGATTTCCAGCTAAAGGTCAGCGGAAGAGGCTCCAATATCCTTACAAATATGACGCAAACTCTGATTTATTCCTTCTACTTGGCTCCAAACCAGAGTTTCACGATCAATTCCCGGGACAAGGTTACAAATCGCGAGTGTCATTTCAAGCCTCTCGACGCCACTTACCCGCCTCACTTCAGAGTTCAATTCCCTGGAGGAATGCGGAATCTCTTCGGATCCGCGGTCTATGGCATACTTGACGCCTACATCCGCCACGACCTGCAGTCTGGAGCATTTTGTGCCCCAAGCCGCCACCCAAGCCACATTTGTCGAATAATTTACAATCATTCTATGAATCGACATTGGTTACCGTTTGAGCGTTATCCCAATATTTTCGAATGATGGTGAACTAATTGGCAATATTGAACAATTGAATTGTGTGAGAATACAGAAAAGTTTTAAGCTCATTTTTAAATATGTGGGCAATTTAAAGAACAAAAACAGCAGTTTCCTTATTTAGAGTGATCTCACGTATACCTTTCACGCCTCTTTATTCAGAATAAATCACTTTTACTAGCGAGAATAATTAAAGGTAAACATTCAATAATGCGGATTTATTTAAGTCTACTTAAAATATTATAATAAAAATCGGTTCTTTATCTGGGGTGGAACCTTGATTGTACTTTAAAAGTTGTATAATAGTGTCACCTGTTCTTGTGGGCAAAAGAAAAATGTTTACATTGTAACTACAAAAAATATAGTTAAAATAGAAAAATTTAAATAAAAGTAAAATCTTAGAATAACTTCGCTGTTTTTCAAAAACAATTTTTGTATCATTAAAATGCTAAAACAAGATCTATTCACGAGTAATGATCAAAAGAATAATAGATGCTCAATAAATAGCTTTATGGTATCCTGATTCATGTCGTAGGTGATTAATTATTCGCCTAAGAAAGACAGGCGAAAACCTAGAGAAGAAACCGTAGCCAAATTATTATTAATCAAAGTTTGTTCCTCAAATCATGAGCACCTCAACACATAAGGAAAAAGAATCATGCTTGCAAGTGCCCTGAGTTCCAATTTCCTTTTGAAAGTTTCACTGAACCAGATGTTTTGTGCCTTTGCGCCGGAACAGCTCTCAAAGGCACCTTCTCAATCCGAAAAGCATTAATTCTCCGCGGGTTCTCTTCACATTTTAAGTAAAAACCTTAGTATACTTATTTTTTCCCACGCCGGAAATTAGATTTTCCGAATAAAATTCAGAATTTTGATTCGTTTTTCCCTTTTCGAAAGGTAGGTGAAAAAAGTGTGAGAGAAAAAAAGGCCGAGGCATGTTGGGTAGAGAGAGAGAGGCAATTCATTAACGCTTTCAACTGCGCCCTCAAATCCTATCGTGGGGGAAGAATAGAGGAAAAAACGGATTAATAGTTTTGCTCCCTTTCACTAATTATATCGCTCTTCACGTCACCCACCTTCGTTCCATCCTCCGCTCTCCTATACTCCCAAAACCATCTCCCTTTGCGCACCTTTTAACCCATTCAATAGCATTACTTCTCTTCCCAACTCCATCTATTTATTTATCTCTTTTTCCCCGTCTCCCTCCTCCTACCCACTTTCTCTCTCTCTTACTCTGGCTTACTCTCGCCTTCCCTCCCACATACCTTCCTTCTGCACCCCATCCCAAGTGTTTCCGACCGTGCCAACCCTCCCTCATTCCCTCCCACTGCCCTCAACATCTTGAAAACTTTTGCTCCCTTTTCACCCCTCCCCTCTCCGGCTCTCTTCCTTCTTTATTTTCCCTCATCCTTTTTCCAGCCCCCCCTCTCCTACCATCTTGTACAGACCCACGACCCCTTCCCCTCCACCCTATCACTCTCCCACCTCCACGCCGTCACCACCCTTATCCTCCCACCCCTCGCCCGGTTTTCATTTTCCACCCACTTCCACTCGCTAAGAAGCAAGGGTTGAAGCCGCAAAGTGATCAATGCCGCAGGAGAGGGAGGGAGGCGTAGAGGGAGGTGGGCGAAGAGGGTGGCGGCGGAGGAGTACGGACCGAGGGGACGTGGGCGGGGGAGGGTGAGAGAGAGAGAGTGAGTGAGAGAGAGAGTGAGAGGAGTAGAGGGGGCTGGGGGGGAGGGAGGTGGGAGGAAATACGATACGGGAAGGGAGCGAAGGGGGCACGTGGAACGAAATGATGAGGGGGAGGAGGAAGGGGGTATACGAAGCTCGGGTCGGTTTGGGTGGCCGGGTTTGTTTACGTGGGAGACTAACCGGGAGGAGCAACCGGAACGCGGCGGCCCGGCTCGCAGGACGGGTGAGGGCTTTGAGGAGTAGTGGGGAGCCATGAGTAGCAGAATGAGAAAAAGAAGGCGGAGATGGAAGTGCGTAGTGGTGACTTAGGATGCGAGCGGGTTGAGATGGAAGCAAAAAGGCACGTAAAACGGTTTATGCGGCAATGACTGCGATGGTTTCCCGGGAGTTGGTGTGGTCCTCCAACTCCTTCACCCCTCCATAAATTGGGTGGAGGGGTGAAGGAGTTGGGAACGTTCGGTTGGAACAGAATGCCTGGCATTTCGATACGGATTTAAGGCACGAGAGTACCAAACGAAAGTGGGTACGATTCCGGGAATAGTGAGTGAAATTGATCCCGAGCAATAAAGTGCAAAATTCCCCGCACGAGGAAAGAGGTTGCAGCGCGGGGCAGGGAATGGTGGAGACAGGAGAAGTACGACCAGTCGGAGAGCCGGACAATTAGACTTAGTATTTCTTTATCCTCGTTCCCTCTTACGATTTATTCGCAGCGTTTTTCTTTTGCCACGACACGGTGTCTAGGGGTGAAAAGAGGCGTGAACTTTTGAGGAATACACCAGGTTAGCGTGTCGGGTAGATCCAATATCGCTTCTGAAGAACTATAAATGTGAACTACGGGACATTGAAGATAGATGAGCGAGGGAAGGGTGATATCTCTTCGGTTTTTTTTCCTTTTTTATGAAATGATATCCAATTTTACGACGGTTTAAAAAAATAAAAGAGAGGGAAAGAAGAACATATAGTGGAATATTTCTGCGTTGACGTCTTCCCGGGTCTTTGGGGCTCAAAATTCCACGCTTCAACGGGGCGGGAGAGTTTGGGCGGGAGAGGAGAGCAAGTGAGAGGGGAAGGTGGAGATGGTGGTGGTGCGGGAAGATGGAATATTGGAACGGAAAGAGGAGAAAGAAGATTAGGTAGTAAATAGCGAGGGCAGGAAAAGGCGTCCAGGCATGGGGAGAAAGGAGATTGGACGGGTTTGAGGAGAGGCGACTGTGATGGGAGAATTGGAGTGAGGGAATTATATCCGAAGAGGTTTTGGAGAGGGAATCTGTGAGGGTGGAGTATAAAGTGGGAGGGATGAGTAGGTAGGGTCTCGAGAAAAGGGAAAAGGCACTGATCGAACCAAATTTCGTGATCAAGACGAGGAAACATTTGAGGAAGAGGGAGCAAGGCGAAAGGTACATTAGTCTCAAATGCGAGAGAGGGTGGCCTCAGTCCTGGGGGACAAGGCGTCCTGATGTGAGAGAAGGGAGTAGGAGTGGGTATAGAGCACATGAAGTATATAAAGAATAGCAATGAATTTATTCCAGCCAAGAGTAGGGCTCCATCTTAGGCTCTGCTTTAAGTCACCACATCAAATAGCCTTCGGGCTGAACAAGGAAAATTGTTGTTACCAATTTACTTATTTATGGCACTAAGTTCCTGTGGAGGCAACTATAATACTACATGCATCATTTTTTCATTATTATTTGCACTTCATCGAAAAATAATTTATTTTGTATTGAACCTGCCTACCTGCCTGAAAACAGCTGGCATATATTTATTGAGATATTTTTCGATTCTAAATTGCTGGGTACAAGACTTCAGAACACGTAAAAGATCTATCAATAAATGTATGATTTACAAACCATCAATAAACAAGGTACTTTGATGACACGTTCATAATTTGGTAACACGGGTTGGAGGCCCTCTACGGGGTCCTTCAAAACATGGACGTAAAACATGCGAATAGGTGGCTATAATGTATGGAGACAACAATTCTTAAATAGATTTGGAACTGAAAGGTCCCTTCGACCCTCGAAGGGCATTTTCCCAGTGAAAAGCAACTGCTCCGGTAGCCAAAGCGCTCTTACCATTCAGCCAATCAGAATCAGGAAAACTCTCTCGCATTCATAGAAGATTTTTTATTGAAAACTTTTATCGACCTCAACTGAAACTCAGGAATGAGGTGCTTAAGGCGAAACACATAATCAAAATACAAGAGTTTTATATTTAAGCCTTGACAACACTTACGGCTTTAGGCGCCAGCTGAATTTTCAATCTGAAAGTTTGACCCTTTTGACACAAACTTTTTTCCGAACATTTTGTAGTTTATTCATAACTTGTATTGTGTACAGTGACTAGAAAATTTTGTCTCCGCGAAAAAATGGAGTTGATCGTGAACACTTTCCAGCGATGATTTTTTACGAATTTTGACGTGAATTATCAAGACAGGAGCGCATCGATCAACTTACTTCCACTTTTAGAGATGCAGCCACATCCTTTGCTACTGTGAAACGCTGGTATTACGAACCTTATTATGACCGTCGTTCGGTCAACCAAGAAAGTCGTGAAGGTCGTCCGAAATCAGTTGTAGTGCCGGAAAACATTGATGCTGTGCAAGAAGTAGTAAATGAAGATCTTTATGTGACTTATCGTGAGATTGAAGCATCCTTGGAGATTAGTATGACGAGCATCAATAAGATATTGTATGAACTCTTAGCTGTGAAAAAAATGTGTTCGTGTTGGATGCCATATAATTTGACAAAAGCTCAAAAAGATGCTCGTGTCAATTATTGCGAAGAAATGCTCAAGAAATACAATCGCGGTGCATCAAAATCTGTAAACAACAACTGAATAAGTGGCGAATCTTGAATCTATGCGTATAAGCCCGAAACAAAACAGCAATTCACTGTATGGGTCTTCCAAGACGAGCCAAACCCGACAAAAGTGATTCGAGCACGAATCACATCCAAGCAAATGATCGCTTGTTTCTTCAGAATAACTGGACATGAGGCAACCATACCAACGTTGCAGTAACGCAGAATCGTGAATTCTGAATGTTTAACGAGCATTTGTTTGCCAGAAGTGCGTGGTGAAATACGTAAAAAGAAGCGGCAACGAAGGATTATTCTTCATCATGACAATGCAAGATCTCTCTCACAGATCGGCGGGAATAACTACCTATATAGGTGCCAAAACCTCGAATAGATAGGTCATCCTCCTTAGAGACCAGATTTAACACCAAATGACTTCTTTTTACTCCCGTTTATAAAGAAAAAAATGCGTGGCCAGCCAGCGTTTTTCGGTGTCTGAAGAAGCCGTTAATGCATTCAAAAACCATATTTTGGAGGTACCTCAATCGGAGTGGAAAAGGTGTTACGAAATTGGTTCGAGCTCATTCAAAAGTGTATTGATTGTCATGGAGAATAATTCGAAAAACAATTAAGTTTCTTTTGTCTTCTCTTAAAACTCTCTATTCATTAATAGACTGAAATTATAAATAGCAACCCAAGCACCAGAAGTGCATGGCATGTCATGCCAGTCTGGTTAATTATACGTTGGTGAGAAGTGGTTTTCGATTGAACCCAGAATAAAGGAACACCGCAGACACCTCCGACTGAGTCAATTTGTAAGTCAGCCGTCATTGGATATTGCATCAACGAAAGACACCCGTTCCGCTTGCAGAAGATGATAATTCTTTGCCGATCTCGGGGATGCTGGGATCGAATTTTCAAAGCAGTTTAGATCAGACTACGCCACACAAATTTAGCAGAGGCAAACACTACAAAGTAAGCAGAATGTGGGCGGATTGCACATCCTTGAGGACCAGAGAAAATAAACCACTGAGCAGGTGACACAGGGTGGCCGACCAATCGGCGGCCGCATGACCCGCACAAATTTCGACTCACACGTACGTGCGTGAGTTTAATGGATTGGTACCTTTGGTTTCCTAAATCCCTGGCGACGCATCGTCCTCAGGTTAGTCACACATGAAAATATCGGAGGAGGAGAGGATATAATTGATTGGTTGGAATTCCCGAGAGACTTTCCCCTAAGGTGTTTGTTTGGTAATATTAAACCGGTTCAACGGAAAAAGAGGATAATGAAAGGGAATAAATAATTAATTTTATGTTGCCCAAGAAATGTTCCGGATTTTTCCTAAGGCTATACACTTTTGGGAAGTTGACCACTGACGAAAATGAATGCATGATAAAATCAAATGCCTCTCTAAAAAATGGATAGTACGAACACTGTCCGATAATTGTACGTGATTGTTCCACGTGGACTCGAGATCAAATCAAGTACATAAAAAATAATAGCTATCCAGGAAGTTCTATTGCTTAGAATTTTCATTGAACAGCATATACACGCATGTCTGGTAATATATATGTGGACCTATAGTTTCTTCGGAGGAATTGACGAAGTACATATTTCTGTAAACTTTTAGAGATAAGATTTCATTTTTAGTTTTTAGATGAGAGCTCATTTACACTGTTAAATGAAAAGAATATTTTCGGTAATTGATTGCTATCCAAGAGACTTCTTTTTTTGGAACCTATTTCTGATATTTTTATAAAAAGAATTTTTTCCCGTCGAAGTCCACCAAATAAAAAATAGGAATATGTAATACGTACCTTTGATCGTTACTGGAATGGCATGACATTTCTTAGCAGGAAAATACTTTAGGCAGGTGATAATACTAATAATATTAAAATAAAATATGTACTGTTGTATCATTAAACTTATTATTGAAAATCAATAAACGCTGGAATCACTTATTTAAAGGTTCACTTGTAATTGCCCGATTGAGCAGTTAATGAGGAAGGTTTTTAAGAGGAGAAAATTCTTAAAAATTATTTTCTCGTTTTTCTAACTAAAACTTCCTATCTTGATTTTGTACAAACATGTGACATGAGGTGAAACCCTTCTCAATGTCATTTGGAGTTCTTATAACGTCCCAGTAAAACTTTCTCCATCAGCATTGCTCCTCTCTCCCAGCTATTACTTATCTGATGGTTAGTAACTACCAACCCTCGTCAAATATACAATCGCACAATTTAGCATCAACCTATTCTATTATTTTACTCCTCCTGCCCCCGAAGAACACATCCTATTGTCCACATTTATTTTAATATTACACTTTCATACCTATTTTTTGCATTTTCATTAATTTCTGCCCATGCAAAATGCGTTTAAAACCGAGTTTATAGTTGGCGCACTATATATTTATTACAAGTGGTATTTTTCATGCTATCATTCGTTTCTGGCATAACATCGAAAGGAAATAATGGAATCCAATATTTTCAATGCTAAAATAATTTGCCCCTACATTTATTAAACATTGATAAATCACCCAACATAAAGTCGAATTTTACCTGCCTAGTATGAGGAACTAGGATTCTCTTTCGTACAGAATTACGGAAATATCATGAAAATTTTCCTCAATCTAACTCCATAAGAATCCAAAGTAAATGGTAATTTCTGATTTTCAGAAGGATGCATGAAAGTATAATAACCCTATTAAGAAATGTCCTAATTCTATGCTCTAGTATTATATACCATGTGCGTCTAATTCTATGCGCCTTCCTGCTTGACTAAGGTACACTCGCACCGTATGAAATACAAGAGGCCATTGATTCTGCTTTTGATATACCAGCTGTCATCCGACGCACTATAATCGCTGATATTGTTAGGAAAAATAAATGACTTCACCTGGTTGTGGCTAACAAAAAACCGTAACAAACATATCACTCAAGTCTTTTTTAGGGGAGAAAGACTAAGGGAGGAAGACACGCCAACTTGAAGTCAATCTCTCTTCTTTTTTTTACGCTCCATCCCCAGCAATGTGTCACCGTAGTGTAACATTTTCCTCAGAAATCTTCAGGATGAATTAAATCCAAAGACTCTGATTCGCAGTGAACTTCTTAAGGTCAAATTTCCGACGTCGTCAATCGTAAACAATCAGCCGACGAAAGGGCGCCTCCCCTTTCCCACCCTGTCTCATTTTCGTTCTTTCCTTCTACCAAGTCTGTCCCCCCGCTCCACTTCCACCAACGCAGGGGGAAATTAGGACAATCGGGCTCTTCGTTCTGAATTCCGCTCGCTCTTTTTTTTCATTTTCCTCTCCCCTGAAGAAGAGTTTTCAGAGAAAAGAATCGACGGGTTTCGTCTTTCATTTCGTCCTGAAAATTTTCTAGACCCGCGACGAGCGTTGTTCCGCTGTAATACGAATCGCGCTTTCATGTGTGGCTCGCGAGGGTCATTCGATGAGGAAAATGAAATTCACGCAGATATCGGAGGCTGTTTGGGTGGGTGGGGAGGTGGTGGGGTAGGGGTGAAGAGTAGGATGGTTAGGTTGGTGAGGAGGCTGGAGAGGAGGAGAAAAAAGGGAGAGGAGATTACGCGCTTCAGTCAGCCGCAAATGTTAAAAAGGAAGACTTGCAAGAGACTGATTGAATTATGAGCGGTGAAGGGTCGGAGAGAGGGGGAGAACGAGAGAGGAGAGACGAGATTTATAAACGGAGGATGGGTGGGTGGAGGAGGAGGAGCGAATTTTTCCCCTCGCAGTCGGAGATTACCAGTACAGGGTCGGATATTTTTATAAATAGATATGGGACAGAGAGAAGAGGAAAGAAATGGAATGGAGAAAGGATACAGTGGGAGCTGGATAAGGATAGGAGTGGTAAAAATGAATAATGACTTCAAATAGGAATTTGCGGCGGTCGGGTGGAGGCCGAAATTGGTGCTGAATTAAGAAACGAGGAGAAATGAGGGGAAAGGGCCCGGTTAAGAGGAGGGAAGGTGTCTTTGCCAGGCGACTCGGCTCGATTAAAAGAAGACGGGGATAATCCTCTACGGGCGTAAAAGAAGGGGTTTGCTATGGACAAGGGATGTGGCGCTGGGTTATATTCCCCTTTTATGACGTGCAAAACGAGTTGATCTGCGTGCTTAGGATAACATTGCCCTCCAGATAAGATAAATAAATATATCGAAGTATTTTACCGGAGCTTTTTCGGCGAGTTCAAATGTTACGCTTAGGTTATTTATTAACTCTTGCTACTGTGGCTGAAACGTCCATGACGTTACCTTTTGGTCTCGTTGAACTTAAAGATGAAAAAATACGTGCCTGATCAATGATGATTAATGGCGCAGAAAATAAGTATTACGAATAAAATGCGACATTTGGTTAATTTTTATACTCGTGAATCGTTTGCGTAAAGAGTGCTATTTAAATAAAATAACAATTTGAATTTTCCTAAATTAGTGAAAAATACGTCTCATGATTAATCAGATTTCATCTTATCTCCATCAGTATTTATTCTTTTTCGACCTCTTCCATGAGGAAATTGGTTATTTGTAAGTGAGAGAAGGAAAATTAATATTTTTCGTTACACATTCGCAAACCGATTCTGTGTTACTAATTAAAAATACGTGAATAAAAAAGCATGAGGATATTTTATATTATTTAATTTTACTTTATTGAATGCCTTCTTTTACAGAACTGCCTTTCTATGAAAAAAAACGTGCATAAATATCCTAGAAAAATATTTAGATAAATCTCTCATACAATTAACGAGTATGAAACAGCGTGGAAGTAGGTTGACGTAAAAACTTGGCGCATCGCAGGAGTGCGCAGTTTAGAGCGAGTCACAGTGCCTCCAAGGGCACGAAAAAGGGCAAGGAAACAAATGGCTGGGAGGCAAAAAGATCGGAGGCGTAATTGGGTGCTGGGGGGGTAAAGTGGAGTGCGTGTGTGGGAGGACGCGTCCAATGAAGAGAAGTCTACAAGTGTCAGGGTCGCAGGAGGGTGGAGTGGGACTAGAGGAAATGGCTTTTGTTTGCAGCCATTGGACCATCCGAGATTCATTTTTCGAGACGGAGTGCCTCCACCCATTAACCCAAAGGTCCTCCGAGGTCGCCCCTCAGGATTCCCCTCGTCCCTCCTCAAGCAGAGTGTCACGCTCCCACGGTCGAAAGGCAACTCAACATTTCCCCCTCCTACCCTGCTTACCTTACTAACTCAGTAAGGTTAGGACAAGATGATAGGGGTAGAGGTCGGAGTAGGACACAGAAAAATATAGAGGGAGGGGCGGTCTCTTTCAACTGATTCGGTGCTACCGTAGCCTCAGAAGGAGTCCATCATGCCTCCCCTTTTTCTCTTCTCCGTCGTAGCTCGCCCTGTTCTTCCATGCACCAGTCGTCCTTCTCCCTAGGCTCTTGTCCTCACGACCCTCGCGTTTAATGCAATCACTTCGCCCCGGCAGCGGTATCACGTGCACACACACACATTATACAAGCCCGCGCACACTAATCCCTCGTGCACCGACGCAGATGACCCTACAGAGGACCCGGGCCTCCCACACGAGGTCACCACCATAGCACGCAGACAGACAAACGATCAGTACCGGCCCCGATACACCCACTACCCTCTCGCCCGAAGCTGTCTCCCTCCATTTCACTCCGTTTCATTTCTGCTGACTCATGATTCGTCGAAATTGTCGCCCTAAAATAGTTTTCCCAACTCGGAATTCCTGATGGGTGTCTAGTGGAGACATGGGGACATTTAAGGGGCTGTGGGGGCGAATGGGGGAGGCGAAGGATGGAGGAGGAGGAAAAGTACTAGAGGTCATCCTCCTTTATCTCCCTTATTGAAATTGTCTTCCCTTTCCATGTTTGTTTATCTACCCGGTCTTCTGTCTTTTTTCCTCTGCCATATGAGGCCGGCAACATATTTTATGTCGTTATTTTTCCACCTTTCCTGACACCTCCATCCGCCATTCCGACATATTTGTCACAAATTTTCACCACCAACGCCCCTCATCACTCCCCCCTTCCGTAATATTACATCACTCCCGCCCCTTAATCCTCTCCGTCCCCTACTTCATCCCCCAAGGTTTTACGACCTCCGTGTGACGCAGAATCGATATTGTCAACTGTGGAGTTGGCCATTGGTATTTCCACGCGCCTGAGAACGAAATCTACTCCTTTTTATTAGCATTTTTCCGGGGGATATGTTATTCACTATTCACCCTAAACTTGAAGGAAATTTATGATATCCATAAACGTACGCATAGGTGCTTTTCCATGACATTTTATGGTTCATACTCCGTGTTCCACCACGTAAATGGCGTTTAAGGACATGTGCACCTTTAAAAAAAGCGGACAGTGCAAATTTATATGTGTATTTTAAGGGAAGGTTTAAAACAGTAGGGTGCTTTCTGATTGCCATTTGAGCATAAGATATATGTATAACTCTCCAATGGGCTATGCGGGGGGAGGGGTACGCTGGGGAATGTTTTAATAATAGCATTTGCAGTGTTTATCGCGCAAAATTTGTGTCTGCCATGTGAGAGATAATTCATCTAATTTCTAAATAACAAGCTAGATAAAAAATATACGTAGTTTTGGAACACCTTTAAGTGTAAAAGGGTCAACAATGCGTAACAGGCGAATCGTCACCTTAATATTCGTTATTCGGTACAGTGGTATCCTTTATTATTTTCAACGGATAATCAATCATTAGGTGATTTGACTCAGATCTTCACTCCGTTTGCCGGTCGGCAAATGTTTCAGTGTCTGCATATTTTTTCTCCTTTTTAATGAGCATGGCTACTGGTCGAAGTAACAAAGAACTGAAGAAGAAAATTATGTAGGGAAAAAAAGTGGAATTTCTCACTTTACGCATAAGTTAATTGTCATTTAGGTTTACATAAAGCCTACCTTTAATTTGTGGAATACCCTGAACGAATTTCATCAAAGCTATTTTCAAAAAATTGTGTTACTATTTGGGCAAATATGTGCTCAAAAGTGTTATCGTTTTGTTGTGAATTCAATAATCATGAGATAATTCCTTTTAACCATCTGGGGTTTTCCCGTATAACTCTTCCCATTTACTTATCACTTAGCGACTGCCTTTGTCAGGACATTTCTCTGAAAAATGTTACCAAAAATATGAATATTTTCTTTTATTGGGTCTTCATAATACCTCTTTCTTCTCCATCCCTCTTCAGTGATTTGATACTAAACGCTTCAACGCCTAACTTAAATGTCAGAAGGCACGCTTTTGTTATTCTCCCATCAATCTGAAGAACACAAGGTGAAAGAGATCAGACAGTAAAGCCCTGGTCATCATTACCATAATGAGGGGTCACTGAGAATGAATCCCAATTTTGCCCATGTTTAGTGCACCTGAACCGATGATCACACGGCACGCAAGTAAAGAGTGGCCCACTGCCGACGAATCCCATTGCATCAACCTTTGGGTGGTAGCGAATCAGTGATAAACCAGATTCCTTCACCATACGGGTCCAATTAAATCTGGCAGACATACGCCTAGTCGATTTTAGTCTCGATTTTCTTCTCGGTATGGCGTACTCTCGAATTTCTTGATCTGATTATTCCTTTGTTGCTACCGCGACAGCAGGTCTAAGCGTTGAGGGAGAGAAGGAGACCCGAAGGTTTCAATTTCGTCCCAATTAACTCTTCCGGATGTCCTCCTTTCCTGCCATTGAGGTTAGGGAGTATGGGAACTAATAAACCTCACTGATGAAACCATTATTCCTCCCCCATCTTCGGTCCACCGTCTCATCCCCGGGCTCACTCTCCTCTTCCATTTCCCAGTTCAATCTTTCCATTTATTTTCATTCCTCTGGCTTTCTCTTCCGCATTTTCCCTTATCCTTGTCCCACTCAGACGTTAACACCCCCTCGACATTTGTCGACACCAAATTTTACCCTCCTACGCCCCAGTATCTGAATGACACAGTCCAGTGGCTTATGAACGGGGATCGTGAGAGATAATGGCTTCAGTTGGTACATCTTTGAGTCTCCGTTTTGTAAATATAGTCAATATGTCAATATTTTTGCCAAGGTCTAACCCATCTATTCCCGATTCCATCCCTCCCCCCCAATGTGAAGGGACTATGTGGATAGGGCGACGATAGTTAATAAATAATTGGGAAACGGCGAAGGAGAACAGCTTATGGACACAGTACTCTTGGTTTGTAGTATATTTAACGGATAAAGACAACATTTTCATTTTTTAATATAAATAACGCAGTAAGAAATACTCTGCATAAAGGAAAATTCTCGATTATAAAAAAAGTGTACAACAATATTTTTGTCGTAGTGACATTACTGTCACCCGTATTTCCGAGTCTCTATGGTAATTATAAACCACCAAATAAGGACCAAACTTGACAATTTAATGCCGTCAACGTTTTACTTGCATGTAGAAAATTGCATTCGCTGGTAAATCACCAAAAGCCACACATTTTTTAACGTCATGTTCCTAGATTTTCTCGTTTGTCACACTTCTTACTCATCGATTTAAAAGGAGACATATTTCATTTCCATGCACGCCGCGCTCTCTTTAGATTACGTAATTGGGCTTTTCTTCCTGGGTGGAGCATAGTGTCCTAATTTTAAACTCATTAAAGGAATTATTAGAATGTGAAGGTTGAATTGCTTACTGTTGTTAACAATACTTCTAACGCTACGAACATTTGAAATTCCTGAATAAAAATGAAATTATAGTGCCATCATGGTAAGGTAACGGTATCTTGTAAAATAATATTCATTAGTTTCAGATAATTTATGAATTAGCTATTCAGGCAAGTTTGATGGCAGCAAAAAACTGCCTCATGGATTCGGAGCGAAAATTTATAAACTAAAATAAATTCCGTTTAACTTTTCTTTTGCGCACTTAAATGGCTAATATCTACCAACTTATTAAGTATAAAATCTCTGATATAGCTAATTGATGCCATTAATTAGGCAAAGATTAGGTAATCTGTAGGAAGGAAAGGTAAACTATTCCACCTCCTCTAGTTTTTTCTCTCCTATTTTAACTCTTAGCTTAGCTTTCTCTTCCCAGAGAATCGCATGACCTTTGTTTTTATTGGCATTTATTTTCATCCCATGTCTATCACACTGACTTTTCAATGCACTAAGCCAAGTTTGCCTCCCCTTGGTGGACTGAAAAACTGAAGCTTGGTCATCCACAGACCTCTCTGTTTTAATGAATATCCGACTGATTTCCATTCCTGTCTGGGCCATAATAATGTACGTATTATCCCAAGTCCAGCAGTTTTTTTCGAAATATCTGCTAAAAGATTCAATTGAGGACAGTTTTATGAATATGATGAAGAGGCGATTATATAGCCTTGATGTACTAAAAAAATCAAAAAGCTCCGTACCTGAACGTATATACATTTAAAGCATAGCTTTATGATGAACTTAAACGTTGTAATTGAAACACCATGAGGAGTTGATCATATTTACAAATGGAAAACGTTTTACCATAGACACGTATTTTACTCAGTAAATAATTACTAAGGTTTAGATAATCACGGCATCATGTTATAGCCTTGAAGCTACTAGATGATAGCTTGATTGTCAAAACTGATTGTAGTAGTTATTAAACTCATAATATATTCCAAAAGTTCTATCATTATTAAATGCTAACGGATAGTTAAGAGTAAACGAATAAATTAACGATAAACTAAAATAGTAAATCTTCATAACTTTGGGCATTGACCATGTTGATTATAATATTATGGCCTTCCTGACATTAAATGCTGGAGTAGCTATAATCATTTGAGAAGTAAACATGCAGAATGAAAATTGAATTAATATAGGCATCTAAACCCTTAAATAGACATCTTCAAATGCTTTTCGATATTTTCTGTCGTTTTTTTAATTTACTATTAAATACAATCTACCCATGAACTACGATTTTGGACGTGGCGGAAGAGTCTGTACGTTCCGATATCCCGTAGAGCTATGTTGGCGGTAACAAAGTAAATGGCTCCTGGTTAGGGTCACCAATACCAGATAGGTCGGATCCAGATGAAAGGTAGCCTGTACGGCGTAAATATCCCGCGAAACAATGATGGACTTAGATCCGCGTATAAGTGCTGACAAATACGGAACTTAGCCAGCTGGGCCGTGTTGTGTCCGGCAGCGGAAGAGGCAAGACTTCCCCAGTCGTTATCTTACCAAATCCTTGACTAGCGGAAGCGACAGCAGCAGCACAGAATATACAATCGAGGACCAAACCAGTTCAAATATGGACTTGAAACGTTAGTAAGATATTAAAGATAGAGAATTTAGAATATATAAAGCGGGGGATGGAGTGAGAATATGCAAATATGGCTGTGCCATATGAGTAGCAATAGTTACCGAGTAATATACAGCAAAGGTGATGATATTCAGTTGTGGGGGCATTTATTCTGACCAAAAAAGTAGGAAGAAGCGTGGGACACACATAGCAGGCGATTTATTGAATATTATTAGTAGAAGTAAAACCTGAACTAACGAAATCGTCATTTTTTTATACCTACATGCCAACAAGAAACTGTAGGGAGAAAGAAGCCGACAGGGTATATGAACAATTAGAAGAAATAATTGCGAATACTTCTTGGAAGGAAGTCTTGCGTACTAATGGTGATTGGAACGCAAAGGGAAAGTGAGGCAGATGACTAAGGGTTAAGAGCAAGGTATGACCTTGGGGAGAAAGTAACAGTGTTCTGCATGAGGCAGTGTTCAATCATGATTAAAACGTGGTTTAAACACCACAACAGGCGTTCGTATGAATGAAAAATTTCATGTACATGGAAAATTCTTCGGGAATCAAAAAGACATCAGTTAGACAATATTGTGGTTCGGCAAAGATTTAAGAAGAGCGTGATTAGTTTGAAGATTCCAGGGATTAGATGCGAATTTAGATCATAATTTAGCAACAAAGAAGTAAGAATAATAGAGAAATGTCAAAAGGGAGATATCAAGAGCCGTAAATGAAACAATAAAAATATTGAGTAGAAAAGGAAAAGGAAACCATAGATTACAGACGAAATGATTCGGTAGAACGACGATGGAATGAAAAGAAAGAATTTAAACACAAATGTTGAAGAAAGTACAAAGAATTGGATAATAAATTGATGGTATGAAATAATCATTGTGGAGGATGCAATGCCAGGATATGAAAGGTTTGCAAATGAAGAGTGGAATTGGTGCACTATTCAGGAAGGTGAAAATACCGTCTGAAATAAAGAAAGAAAATAACGTGCAAACAATCAAAGATTAGTCGTTGAACTTATTAATTTAGTAGAAGCATTCAACGGAGATGGAAGGAATATATTGAGAAACTATATCATAAAGGCATTGGGCCATCAAGCGTAGGGGTATAAAAGGGATATTAACGCATATTTATAACATAGATGAGAATAGCTTAAATCTAGACATACTTGATAGTGAGATTGAAAGGGTTAGGGGGAATTTGAAATTAATAATAAGTCCTTTGAGTTAAACTAGATTCCGGCGGAGCAACGTTAAGGTTTATGAAAACGTAGGAGTAATATTTTTATGGACTAAATCGTAATATTTTTAGGGATAAATTTGGCCGGAAGATTTTGCCTGTTAGTTCCTATCAAAAAAAAGGGAAAGGCAGCCATATGTTAATGCTGCTGAACAGTAAATTTAATTTTGCACGCAACTAAGACGGTTTTCAGGATCATCAATAAACAGATAGAAACGATAGAAACAGAACTAACGATCACGTAGATGAAGATCAGTTTGGGTTTGGGTCAGTGTGATGTTAGAGAGAAGCGTAGAAAACAATCAGGAGGTTTTTGTCTGTTTTGTAGATTTCGAGAAGGCATTTGATGGATTTAACTCTGTAGTATTAACGATTATATTTCAAGAAATAGGATTAGATTGCAGGGATAGGAGATATCCGTAACTTGTAAATGTCTCAGATTTTTTAGGTGCGAGTGGTTGATGAAGAGTCCGGATGGGCAGTGTTAGGAAGAGGTGTAAGACAGGGGTATCCATGATTATAAGTAAATGGGAAGAAAATGATCAAAGAGGTATGAAAATAACTGGAGATAGGAATGAATGTCAGTGGGGAATTACTAAATCAGTTAGGTGTACTGATGATTAAGCTTTAGTTTTCCAATAAGCAAAGAGGTTCTAGCAATGCTGAGTGAATTAAAAAGTCAGTGCAATAGATATGCGATGAGAATCAATATAAATATAACAAATATTTGCGGTTTTTGGAAAAGAGGAATTCTAAGTTAAACGCTAATTAAAGTTAATTAACTAGATAAGTTTTTGCCGAAATTGTCACAGTAGTTGAGGCATAAGAAGAAGAATGTTTTAGACAAGACCCTTTCACCAGTAGAGTATTGATGATAGGGACGTTGAGAAAGGACGTTATAAAATATTATTAAGGGGATTGTTGGGAGAAGTTCGAAGGAAATGGAAAAGCTGCATGCAAAACATTTTGAGATATGACTGGATTTTTAATACTATGACAGAATGGAGAATGTTAGGCAATCCAGGAAGGGGTAGACATAGATTTGGTGTGTTGAACGGAATACAGATAGGAATTTTTTGGAATTTGACTAGAGTTTATAGTGGTCTGACGTGTCAGGTTTAGTTTTTTATTTGTGGAATTAATTTTATTTTTGTATCGTTGTAAAGTCTCTGTTAATTCAAAACTCACATTAAAGAAAATACTGATTAATAATAAAATAACATTAAAATGCTAACACGTTTCAAAAATTGTATCAGGGGTTTGGAGAATGGACATTTTGACACGTAAATTACGAAATGAATTCCATACATGAAATTCATGAAATTGGGATTAATATGATTGTTGTTTCAAGGAAAATATAACATAGGTAGTACAAAAACTTCTGTTTTTGATCATAAATAGGAAATTGGATATTTATCAGTGATTGATAATGAGTGATTATATTGTTTAATGATTGTCATCAATAATTTCAATTTCCTAGCTGATATAAATTATCGTCTGAGAAAAATCTTTGTAGACTATGCACAAAAAAGTTCACAAAAAGTTTAAAATATCATTAACTTAATGATTTTTGCAAGTAAATGAAATTTCATAAAACTGTTTTCATAGTTCCTCAGTATGTGCCTATTCTTGAATGTGAGTGACTATTAACATGTATGTGCTATTGAAGGTCAAGTAAAATACCACTTCTGTAAATTTTGGCCAGAGCAGCAAATCCAAATACCCAGAAATGCTCTCCATCTTTCTTCTCAAATGAATGTTACAGATTTTTCCTAAATAATATATATTAAATCTTACATGAACTGACCCGAGGTAGATTGTTTGATATTGAATTGATCTTTTAGGTAATAAACTGAGATACGTGGATACAGCCCTTGGTGATGCAAATGCATAATTCATTCAACTCTCAAATAATGCGTTTTTCTGGGCAAACCGTAATATTCATATGATCTGAAATTATACATTTCGCATTCCTCAGGGTTAAGTTGTGAGTAAGGTCTGTTCTCACCCGTCAACCAGGTTTTCCCTTGTCATGGTGTGGAGCAACTCCTAAAAATAATACCTAAAACTTTTAGACTGGAGAGAGTAATTATTTAAATTCTACATTAGGTATGTATTTCATCCATCTCTATTTTAACTAATCCATTTTAGGATTTGTCTACCATAGCTAAACATGGATTATTACCAATAAAGTTTCCTGTGGTTTTGTAGAAAAGATAGTGGCAAACAATTTATTCAGAATCTTGCAGAGTAGAAGAATGTAGTGCAAATGTAAGAAGATAATGTCAATGGAGATAGTATTATTAATCAAATATCAAGAGATAATGTCATCAAAGCTTTAACTATTCACACAATAACAAAATGTGCGCTTTTGAACAGAAACATGTGAATCAACCAGATCACCCAGACGCATTATGTACCTCGTACTTGGTAGGAACACTGATTACAGGTATTCTATTGAATTCAAATCACGCAGCATTTCATCATGTACCTGCAATTTTTCTCTGCGTGCCAGCCAAAATTTGAGCCTCAAATTTCACCCTTCGAACAATAGACGGAATCCGGGGATGAGCTCAGTCTCGTCCACAAAAGGTTCAACCTCGCGGAAAACCCTCGTCTCCCGCTTAACAATGCGTATTCCATCAAGACAAGTTGATGGCGGAAATTGAATCAGCAGCCGAGATAGAGGGAAGAGAATCAATCAACGATAAATCTATGAGCGAGTCTCACCCAAAAGTATCAATCATATCCGGAGTTTAAACACAAAAACGGGCTCAAGTTTTTACCAACTAAAAATTGGTAAAATTTTATTTTTCTTTCATGTTCATGTGCGGGATACATTTTTTCCCGATACAGTTTCCTCCAAGCACAATACTTTTAGAAATTACAATCAGTAGTATGACCAGTACACCTATAGACTTCAAATTTTCAGTATAATAGTGACAATGACTCAGGTTCATAGGTCCGTCGCAAGCCAGCTAAATGTTTGTTAACAGTATGTATGTATGCATAGGGGTGGAAGATACGCCGGATCAGATAACTAAAAATTTAAAATTATCATAGGTTTGGATTCCCGAAATGATTAGTAGAGCAATAGTGGAATGAAAATGTAAAAATCCTTGGCATCTCCAAGGGGCGTTATTATTTTTGTGACCAGAAAACTGAGATAATTGACACATAACAAGCTTTCCGATCGTGATTCTTTATTTCTGTCATCCAAAAATTATAGACCAGAAAATTTGGCTACAATAAATATTTGTGTTCAGGAGAATTTTGAATATAACCACTTTCATCAGAAATATATCAGAGCGCATCTTTGTGCTAAGTTGCCATGGCTTGATGTAGTGTAAGATATTCTTAAACTCATTCCCTTATAC